>NC_088644.1:21109745-21297245 GCF_964019385.1 Sycon ciliatum
CTAACACCTTTCTATTTACAGTACTTAACTTCAGTTTCTTTGGTTATATATAGTATGACTAGAATAAAAGGAAAAGGACAAAATGTTACGAGTTATGACAAACTGTCCACCAACGTAACCAGGTCTTATACAGTCAGCAAGTGCGACAAAATGGCACAAAACTGACAAGGAGTACTGAGTTGCGCTTTCCTTCCCCTCTTGGACCTTTCCGAACCTGAGCCTTCCAAGTTGGAAGGTTGTTGGTTTGCGCCTTGGAGAAGAGTTGGAGCTAGGTGTCAGGTCGCCGAAAGTCTCAGTACTCCTTGTCAGTTTTGTGCCATTTTGTCGCACTTGCTGACTGTATAAGACCTGGTTACGTTGGTGGACAGTTTGTCATAACTCGTAACATTTTGTCCTTTTCCTTTCTTCATCCTAACTATATTGGCTCACCATCCGAGTTCAAACTAGAATAAAAAATAAAAATTCGAAATTTCAATTTGTACAACTCCAGATCAAACAGAATATCGCATTGTCTCCTTTCACATACATGTACATTCCTATGTGCAGAAAGCAAACAAACCAATTCAGCCCGCCATGCTACATGCGCCAAGGTAGGTGAAGCTCACATTGTAACAGTACCAAAGCCAGCATTACAAGGACATTGCATTCGTCAACCTTATAACGAACAATAGCAAGAAATCGTAAGCATCCCCCCATCCCCACTCCATGGAACAGGGCACAGGGCGGACAACCGCACAAGGTCAAATATGCACTCACGGTACAACTGCGACGACTCTCCTGGCACAGTTGTGACACAGTGCCCCACTTGTTTCAGGGTTGATGTCGGTCACAAGTGCCTTCTCACGCCACAGAACTGTCCCAGCTGGAATGGCAGCAGTTGCCTGTGCATACGGGTAACAGCAAGAAACATCAGAAGAGTAGAAAATGGATTACATTCTGCAATTTCACCACGATAGAGACGCAATGGCTCATCTGTCAGGAAATAAACTGGATGTAGCAGAAGCACACAACATGAACATGACTTGACTCTAACAGATACTCTGATATATTGGACGTTTCGACAATGAATGTCTTCTTCAGAAAAGATATTGAGAGACTAGGCCGGGAGGAGGGTTACATTGGTAATTAGTCTGCAGGTCAGGCCTGTGTTAGAGTCTTGTTGACATCTCACGGAATTTTATCTGTTTGTACGAGCCATGGCTGTTTGATTTGCATGGAACTTCAGAAGTCACAACGGAGAGCATCCTACAGGAGGCCAGTAATCAATTTCTGCCAACATGTTGTTGAAAGCCTGCATACAACAGTAAATGCCGTTCTACATGGTGTGCACTGACCTGAATGTACCTGCCTCTAGATTGCTCTTGGCAAACAGTCAGATCCTTGAAGACTTTCTGATCCACCACTTCCACATCTTCCTTCATAGCAGTATCGTCACATCTTCACTTCATAACACGACAAAACACACAGAAAAATGTGGGATTGAATACATTGTACAGTACTAGCATAGGTGTAATCCTGATAATTCGAACCCCAAATTACCAGGAAAACGCCTCAGTATCAGGACATGATACTTATCGAAAGCGCAATATGTACGTCACAAAGCTCGCATTGTCATACGGAGTTTTGATACGAACTATAGACACAGATTCCAGGGACTCTGAACTGGTCAGTACAGAAGCGCATTGAACTGACTTGCATACTGTAAAGTGGACTTTGAATCATCAGCATGAATCCCACACATTTTCTATGTAAGCGATTTTGTGGCACTTCCAATGAGGCGTACTTGCCCAGCTCGAGGTTCGGAATATCAAACTGGATTCCATGTCGTGTATATTGTAGTCAACCAAAACAGGCTGCCATACATGTGCTCCTGCATGTAACCCGATCAGTTCTACTCACCGCATACGATCCACTATAGCTGGTAAGCGTGCCAATATAGTGTGCAGATCAACACATCTTCCATCGCTATGTGTGCTACCAACTGCTACACCTGTACTCGGCGATGATCTCTCCTGAATTTTAAGATAGGACTGCCGTAGTTCATCTGCAGCAATGCATTACAGTAACAGGAAGAGAACACACACACACACACACACACACACACACACACACACACACACACACACACACATGCATGCATACACGCACGCGTGCGCGCACACATACACACACACACACACACACACACACACACACACACACACACACACACACACATGCGTCATGCCCTGTGAAAACGGCCACGCACTGAGCTACCAGTACCGTAAAGTACCGCCAGAGCGCCCCACCATCTCATCCTTTCGTGGTCGTATTGTGGAGGTGGTCTGCTGTCTGTAGGTCATACGACATGAACCTTGTACACATATTGCACGTTTTGCGGTCAATCCGTACCTTCAAGCGGACACGTGCTCCACACAAAAACCTGCCAAGTGTGACCTTAGTACACTAAGATTCTCACATCGTACACACTTCGTTGCACTCTGCCATACGATTTTCCTTTCTCTGGCTGTAAGGCCATCATTTTTTATATCTATGTTTCGCGTCGTCCGCACGCATATGTTTTGATTTTTTTCGGAAAAAAATAAAAAATCGAACATGCACATGCACAGTGTACGATCGTGCGAGTCATCAGTGTGGACTGTACTGGTTGCATACGGCGAAGCTGGGATGCAGAAATGGCCTTGAGCCAGTTGAGGCCAGCGCCGGTAAATCGTTTGTTCGACATCTGCTAGCAATATTCTATGAGCTTACACCAGACCGCATCGATCGCCTCAAGCTAAGAGGATGCGTCGTTCCCGGCTCCTTGCACCGCTGCTGAAGGCTGAGTACAATAATTTAGCGAAGCAAGGGCACCAACGGTTGCCTCCTCTGTCCAAAGTGATGCTGATAACCCAGATTTTGTGCTTCGATGGACGATTTTTCTTTCGCATGTACACCATGCACGGGCTATTGTGCTATGTACAGTGCTATACACCTCTGATGAGCCTTTTTTATTATTTTGAAACTTTTTATTTTTTTCCACCTCTCGCATATGATTCTGGAAGTTGAACTGACGCGAAACATAGATATAAAAAATGATGGCCTAAAATGAAGGTGGGGCGCTCTCGCGAGACGGGGCGCTCTGGCGGTACTTTACGGTATATCAGAAGCTAAAACTCCCTGATATTCTTTGAGTTCCATAAGAACCGTGTTTAGTCCTGTGACGGCTCTGACACATTCGTAGTTGAGTAAACACGGCATACGCCAAACCGCAGGGTTTTAGCTAGTGTTGAAACGATCTCACCGGGAACTCGTTAGCTCGCTCGCCAGAAACTCGGCTCGTTAGTGCGGCCAGCTCGTTTGCGCTAAAGAACACCGTACACCGTTCTCCGTACACATGGCAGTACATGTCGACCGGGGAGTCGTAGAATATGTTACAACTCCCTGGTCGATCGAGAGTCCAGTCCCGCGCGAAGTGAAAATCACTCGGTTACAGTGACTGTATACCTGCACGACAATGAGTTGTTTCAGTTGTCGTTGCAGCTTTTCTCTTTTTATTTATTTCACCTTCCCGTGGCCAGAGAATATAGGCCAATATGGAGGGAGGGGGGCGGTAGCCAGCCATGGCAGTAAACAAAAACAAAGCAAAGCTTTGGTGGACTCCACTGATGTCTTGTTTCGCATCTGCTGACCTGTCGCAGGACATGCTTCTATCAACTCTCCATTCGATTGAAAGTTACGCTCCGTCGTTTGGAAGTTTTCTCCCGCGATGCAGCGAAGAACAGGGCTACTTGCAATCTTTGAAAACGGTCTATTCTTCCAAAGGCTGCTCAACAACAGCGCTGAAAAGACATCTCGACACCAAACAGCAGTCCAAAGTTAAGCAGCAGCAACCCCAAATACCGGCGGTGATAATTTGAACCAGCTGAAAAATATCGAACTTAGAAAAAATTTAAAAAAATGTAATCATATTTGCCACATCAATGAAACTCGTTAGCTCGCTCGATAGCTTGCTCGTTAGTGGAACAGATCGCTCGTTTGTTATAGATACACTCGTTTCAACACTAGTTTTAGCCAGGTCAAAATAGTAGGGGGACGGACGGGCATGGGAAACAGTCACCCCGTAACTCATTTTCTCCAATTTCCAAAATAGTCTTGCCATGCAAACTGAAACGTTCAGAGGCGAACCCCCGACTTCACCCAAGACAAGTAGGCTTTTATGAGGCCTCTGTTACTGACTATCGACTGCATTTTCGTTAAATGGTATGAAAAAATCAACAAATGAGTAGGGGGGGGGGGGGGGAGGGCACTTTTTCACAGAAGGGCGCTCAATCAAAGCAGTACTTCTTGAAGTTCTTGTCCCAACATACTTCAGTATGGATCACTACACCCATGCATGCTCCAGACACTGTCCGTACTAAGCAAGAGTACTAGTATGTCTTATCAGAGAAAATACTAAGTGAGTTCCACTCTACACAAATAGGGAATAATGACCAGACGCAAAGTGTTTGGTTGCCATACCTTTGCGCTGGTCACTAAGTTTCTCTGCAAACTTGAGGTGATCCAGAGCTGCATCCAAGCCTGGGCAGACGAAATGCAAAGCCAGCACACACACACATGACACCAGTACAACATGCAGTAGCTAGCACTGGAGTGTTCGCAGCATCAAAGTACAATCCGTGACAGCTCTTTACGATGTGAGTGGCATACGATGTGAGTGGCATTGTACAGAACCGGCAGTATCATCTGGCCTAGAATCTACGAAACAGCAATGCATGCACGACCATACTCACTGACAGCCTCTACTGACATGTTCATGAGATTCTGGAACTAAAACAGTCGTAGAAATACACATACCTTATTTTCCGGAGTATAAGCCACACTGGAGTATAAGCCGTACCCCCCCCCCCCCCCCCCCCCTTTGCCACGAAATACAGACATTTACCCTATTTATCACCGTTAGTTTGATCATCGGAGTATAAGCTGCACCTCCTTCGTTGGAGTGAATTTTGAGTGTTCAAAGTGCTCTGCTTGTACTCTGGAAAATACGGTACATTTACTCCTCTACCCTCTCCCAAACCTTTCTAAACTGTTGCCGGTTCCAAGTGCATCGTGGATACCAATGAGCTGCTTGCATATCGTCTGCATTACAACCGACATAATATTCAAGAGCTCAAGGCTAACCAATGCTGCTTTCTGCACATCGACTTTCACCCTATCAAAATGTGATTGCTCAGCTGTACAATACTACTATCACAACTCGCCTGGGACCCATTTATATCCGGTGACTGGTATCTCACATTGCTGAGTCCAGGAGTCGTAAAACGGGCAAGAGAGTAAAACGTCAGTACATAAACAACGTACTGGAGATACCTCCAATAGCCATCTACTATAGAGTCACTGGCATACGGCTTACTGACTTACATTGTCTTGCTATCGATGCATGAGCAGCACTGTCGTTCAACTTGAGGCACACCATGGCCAAGCGATGGAACAGCTTGTAGAGAAGATTCTTTGGTGCAATCGGCAGACAGAGCTGCAGGTCAGATAGGCATTCCTGACACACACACACACACACACACACACAATCAAGAAAAAAACTTGTTAATACACACCATGCGAGTCAATGACAAGTGGCTCACATTCCTCACAACGATTACGACGACGACAACAAGAGCAAGAACCACAACAGCAGAAACAGCAGCAGCAACAGCAACAACAGCGACGACAACGACGACAACGACGACAACGGCAACAACAACAACAACAACAACAACAACAACAACAACAACAACAACAACAACAACAACAAATATCTCTTATTGGCGATGGTGCCATCGTGAGAATAAAGAATTCAAAAACAACAACAACAACAACAACAACAACAACAACAACAACAACAACAACAACAACAACAACAACAACAACAACAACAACAACAACAACAATAACAACAACAATAACAACAACGCCGTGAGAATAAAGACTTCAAACAAACAAACAACAGCAACAACAACGATATCAAAAAGAGATGGAAAAGACGCAGCAATACGCATACCTTGTACATGGCTAGCTGGAAAAGTACAGCAGAGCGATTCGACAAGCACAATGCCAGGAGATCGGCCGCCAGAGCAGTTGCCTTGCTCCTATCAATGTCTGACGGTAGGCTGGTGTGCTTGTGCTGGCGGTTCTGCAGATCAGCATCGCTCGTGCGAGCATGCCGAATAGCCTGCAGGGATAAAACGTAACACAGGTCAACGTAACACAGGTCAACGTAACACAGGTCAACGTAACACAGGTCAACGTAACACAGGTCAACGTAACACAGGTCAACGTAACACAGGTCAACGTAACACAGGTCAACGTAACCCAGGTCAACGTAACACAGGTCAACGTAACACAGGTCAACGTAACACAGGTCAACGTAACACAGGTCAACGTAACACAGGTCAACGTAACACAGGTCAACGAAATAAAACTGTTACCATAGTGACACACATAAAGCCCATGCGCTTAAGCGCTTATGAGTAAGTTTTGCGTTATTTGCTATTTTTTGCGGTACATTTTGTCTCACACATAGGCGCATCCGCCTGAGTTGCTAGTGTACCGGCCGGCACCTTGCATAATTATGCACATAGTGCAGTACCGCAATGCAGATTGAACTATGTGAACATGGTGTTTTTGTGGTGTGTGTGTGTCGCGGGATGGACTGCATTTAGGTTCACTTATAAGCCCATGCGCTTATTTGTGAGGATGCGCGTATGCCCGGGTATAGGCACGTGTGCTTATACGCGCGTCACTACGGTAGTGCAGACAATCCAACTGACTCAATATGGATGTTCACTGAATTCATATACATGAACCGGCATGTCGCGAATTAAAGCTGCTCTTGAATAGAAGCCAGTCACATATGTAGCCGAAATCAGCGATCGTGACCATGCACAGCAACCGTATTTGCGTATATGGCGGGGGGGGTATATGGCGGGCTCCAAACAAGCTCATAAAGTGTGAGTCATTTGTTCAGTACATGCACCGATATCCCTTCAGACTGACGTACGCTTGTCGGTGTAACCTACAACTACTCTACACCACAGGTACAGTGAGTACAGTGAGTACAGTGAGTACAGTGAGTGAGCAATTTGTCCAGTCCAAGGTCGCCACCTGGTGTGAGGAAGTTGCGCAGCTCACGACCATCGCTGCATCGCAGCCACAGGCCGCCTACTCCGCCTTCACACAGGGCCTGCAAAACAAGTGGTCCTTCCTCTGCCGGACCTCCTCCATCCCGCCATCCCTGCTTGAACCGCTGGAACACGCAATCAGCGGTCGGCTCATCCCGGCCATCACGGGTCAGGCTCCACCTGGGACAACTGTTCGCTCCCTACTCTCTCTGCCTTGCCGGCTTGGGGGACTGGGTATGGCAGACCCTTGTTCAGTGGCTGAACAGTACACCTCATCCCGAAGGATCACGGCTAGCCTCGTGTCTCGCCTGCTGGAGCAGGAGTCGTCTCTTGGCGACTCTCTGACTCAGCTCCGGACGGTCAAGGCGACGGTTCGGGCCGAGAAGCGGAGCGCGTTCAAGTCTATGGCTGACGCTCTTCGCTCGGATCACCGGGAGCTGGCCCCTGTTTTCGACCTGGCCTCAGAAAAGGGTGCATCCAGCTGGCTGACCTGCCGCCCCCTCAGCCGCCATGGTTTCACACTCAGCAAGGGAGATTTCCGGGATGGCCTGTGCCTCCGGTACGGCTGGACACCTCCTCGGCTCCCAAGCCTCTGCGTGTGCAGTAAGCCGCTGAATGTGAGTCACGCCCTGTCGTGCCCGTTTGGTGGCTTCCCGACGCTGCGACACAACGAGGTGAGGGACATCACCGCCAGAGCTCTGAGGCAGGTCGCTCACAACGTGACAGTGGAACCCCACCTCCAGCCCGTCACCGGAGAGGCCTTCCGCCATCGCACAGCTGTCACGGAGGAGCAAGCTCGGCTGGACGTTGCGGCTAGTGGTGTGTGGGGTGGCCGATTCTAGCGCATCTTTATTGATGTACGGGTGTTCAACCCTTTTGCCACTTCGAATCGTGCCACCTCCCTCGCTGCTAGCTACAGACGCCATGAACAGGAAAAGCGCCGGAAGTACGAGGAGCGAGTACGTGAAGTTGAGCATGCCTCCTTCGTGCCCGTTGTGCTCTCTGCCTCTGGTGGCTATGGCAAGCATGCCAATGCTCTTTTCACGCGGATCGCCTCTCTCCTGGCTGAGAAGAGTAAGGAGCCATACGGGAAGGGTATCTCCTTGCTGCGCTGCCGCCTTGGGTTTGCCCTGGTGCGTTGTGGTGCTATGTGCCTGCGTGGCTCAAGGAGCATGTTTGCTCCTGCCATGCCTGAGTCCCCTGCTGTGCTAGTGGTAGCGGAGGCACGCATCCAGTGAACCTGCACAGTGCAGTGATCCTACTGAGTGACAGACTCTGTAAATACTGTATCTGATGATTCGTTTTATGTGTTGATTCTTCACAAAATGTGTTATTTTGCCCGTACAAGAGGCTCAGTGAAAAAACTCAAAAAAAGAGTGTACAGTGAGTGTACAGTGAGTACAGTGAGTGCGTTCGATTACACCCGCGAATCGATTCATGAATCGATTCGCGCTATTCACGTCGCCCCATGTGAATTGGGTGAATGAATTCCGAATCGATTCCAGAGCTCATGATGTGAAAACGAACGACTTGAATGCATGCGAATAGATACATGAATCGATTCAACTGCATAATCGAACGCACTCACTATCCATTCACCCTATTCACATGGGGTGATGTGAATAGCGCGAATCGATTCGTGCGCATAATCGAACGCACTCACTGTAGCACATGCATGTCTGCACTAGAACTACATTGCAGTACATTGCAGTACATTGCAGTACATTGCAGTACATTGCAGTACATTGCAGTACATTGCAGTACGTCATTGCAGTACATTGCAGTACGTCATTGCAGTACATTGCAGTACGTCATTGCAGTACATTGCAGTACGTCATTGCAGTACATTGCAGTACGTCATTGCAGTACGTCATTGCAGTACATTGCAGTACATTGCAGTACATTGCAGTACGTCATTGCAGTACGTCATTGCAGTACGTCATTGCAGTACGTCATTGCAGTACGTCATTGCAGTACGTCATTGCAGTACGTCATTGCAGTACATTGCAGTACATTGCAGTACATTGCAGTGCATTGCAGTACATTGCAGTACATTGCAGTACATTGCAGTGCAATGTCACACACACACTACGGCTATATGTAGTAGTTCTACACACACAGCAATGGCGTGTGTCTAAAAGAAGAATGGTACCTGTACCGAGCAGCATGTATACAATCGTTGCCATGTGCCTCGGCTTCTACAGAAATAAGCATGGCAGGCTATAAACGTGACATTACAGTATATCGCATTCTTGATATTCCGCACTATATCATGACATGTACTAATGATGTAGGCAATAATTCTTATAGCTCTATGATTTCCAAACAAGCTTTTCAAGAAATTGAATTTCAATTTTAAAGTTGACTTTCATCAATATTCGCAATAGGCACACTCAAAGTACTGATCAGTATTATTCGAACATGTTGGTGCTATTTTGATCTACATCCTCACGGGAATCATAAATCATCCTCATTTCTTCTTTACATTCCACTGAACAGATCTGTCCTTTGAAAAGCTCCTTTTTCAAAACATTTCAAAGTAAAAAATAATAATACTCATTACTGTAATCAAAATTCGTGCATCTCTTACAACATTGTACTGGAGAACAGCTTCCCTGTCTTTCTTAGCTAAGAAAGCCTTGTCCCCAATGTCCTTATGACGCAGGCAAACTTCTCTTTGCTTGCTGGAGCCCATCCTTGCAGCTTACAAAAAAAACACTGAGGTGAATCGCCATTCGAATCATTCGCGCGTATACTGCGCGTGTCGCTTTCTTGATTAATTTTGTTACAGAATCTTGAAACGCACGTGTACGTGGCACGCGTGCGCGTGCAAGCTTGATCCAACACTGCAACAGGCCAAGCGCACGTGCACGGCACAAGGCTGCATGCTACTCGTGGCAACAAGACGTCTCCATAACAATCGACTTGACGCCTTTTCTAAACAACAACATGCAGTATTGCTAGCATGCTGTGAATGGTGAATATTGAAGGGTCACAACGATTCTGTCACTGACACTGTGTCAGTGTCAGCGAATTATTTGAATGATTTTTCATTCAGAGATTGTGGAAAAGAAACTGGATACCGGTAACTCGATATCGCTACTCTTGATCCCAGCGCTCCGGCTCATTCAGAGATTGTGGAAAAGAAACTGGATACCGGTAACTCGATATCGCTACTCTTGATCCCAGCGCTCCGGCTCGTGCCTCTGCGAGCCCGCAGCCTGCACAAGCCTGTGTTTTCATACTCCACAACTGTTACCTGCTGGTGTTTGCAGACGAGAGCGGCACTCACTGATTACTACCCAGAGTAGAGAGAGTTGTGTGACGAAGAGACAGACAAGCAGAATACAGTTTGGCAAAGAACGAGGAAGGCTGAAAGCTGCTCAATATAATTATTATGGCATTGCTCCATGTAGCGTATACACGTGTGTGATCGGGAGCAGAGAGATTCATTCTGGAGAACACAGGCTGATAGAGGGCTAGGGCACACACGGGGCGATTGTGGAGTGTGTCACGGTGCGCTACGTTGTGACAGAGACCAGGAGGGAGAGGACAGCTTAGCCAGCGGTCACTATGTCACATGGGTAAGATGAAGAAGAACATCACACGAAGACACGCTCCACACTTTGGTTGCTTGGTGCTGTAGTGGTTAGGACTGGGAGTCTCAATGAGATGCTGAAGACTGTACGAAATAGCACTCTCGCTGGAGCGCAATCATAATACACGCTCATTACTTCCTGACGACTTCTCATCAGGGCAAAATTTGGAAAAATGGGCATTATCACATACAGCATGGGACGTTGGTGATCCGAATGGCTGTGCAGTACAGTAGCTGATGTGTGCTGCATGAATCTCCCCCCCCCCCCCCCCCCCCCTCTGTGGAACCCAGGGCAGCTAGGGGCGTAACCTGGACCAGGCGCGGCTCACCCCTGAAGTGGTTCCGGCCTGTCTAGATTCTGAGCGGCCCAGGCATACTAGGTATCGGGTACATCAGCGTACAGTAATGACAGAGACTTGAATTAGCCGGTTTCCCGCCATAGGATGAACCATGCAGTGCACTTACTGCATTGCAAAGTACATGTGTCATCAACTCCAGGACCGTTTATAAGTTAGCCATCAGCTGTCCTGGCATACGTCATGTGATTAGCATGTTTGAACATACCCAGATAAACCTACATGTATGTGTAAATAATCATGTTTTCACTCGAGCGAGAAGAAATATTTAAAATTGGTAAGAGAACATCCCAGCACACTGATCACAGTTCAACCATCATAACCATTTTTAATAGTGCTACTGCGATCTATACATTGTACATGTACATCCATGTTGGATAACAGTGGTAACTGTGGTAACGGTGGTAACTATGGTAACTGTGGTAACTGTGGTAACTGTGGTAACTATGGTAACTGTGGTAACTATGGTAACGGTGGTAACTGTGGTACCGGAAAATCGAACACACATACTGCATGTATGCATGGCATATGCTGTAAATCGGTAACCAACGATTTTCTTCCGGATGGCGAAGGATCCGGATAAGAGAGGACCGGATAAGCGAGGACTGAGTGTACTTGAATGGGTTGGTGCAGCAATGAGGCAAAGACGTCGCTTGGTGCGAATGCTCCAACAATATTGTATGTGTGGATGTGTGCGTACGTGTGTGTGTGTGTGTGTGCACGCGCGTATGTATGTGAATGTGAATACTGCAGAACATTCAACTCACAGTGGCATGAGACAGCCTATGGTCTGTTTGACTTGCTGGAGGTAGAACAGCCAACAGTGGAGCGCAAGCCACAGAAAGTGAGTGCTACCACATTCTGATACGATGTTTTCACATTAGCCGATGATCATCTGCATGGCTACTTGTATGTC
Organism: Sycon ciliatum; assembly: GCF_964019385.1. Classification (NCBI taxonomy): domain Eukaryota; kingdom Metazoa; phylum Porifera; class Calcarea; order Leucosolenida; family Sycettidae; genus Sycon; species Sycon ciliatum. Next base: position 21,121,773 of record NC_088644.1, read on the forward strand.
GTATAATGGTTAGGAGAAGTGATTTGCGCACCAATTTTTGGAAATGGATTGCTAGTCTTGTGGTGTGTGTGTGTGTGTGTGTGTGTGTGTGTGTGTGTGTGTGTGTGTGTGTGTGTGTGTGTGTGTGTCTATCTGTCTGTCTGTCTTTCTGTCTGTCTGTCTTTCTGTCTTTCTGTGTGTGTGGGTGTCTGTGTCTGTTTGTCTGTCTGTTTGCACCTGTGCTTGTGTGTGTGTGCGTGTGTGTGTGTGTGTGTGTGTGTGTGTGTGTGTGTGTGTGTGTGTGTGTGTGTGTGTGTGTGCCTGCGTGCGTGTGTCGTAATCCAGAGCAAAGTGAAAGTATCTCAGCTGCTAGGTCGGCTCTATGTGAAGTACCTTCAGAACTTCCACAGCATGGAGGAGTGCTATGATCAGATTGTACATCCACAAAAGCGACGTGTCATTCGCCATTGCCTGGACGGCATAATGGGAAGGTCAGTACAATGTTACGTTAGTTGTGGCTTACCACAATCATGCCTAGTGAAATGCACGTACCGACAGCATTCTGCATTGTCTGAGGAGTGTTTTTGAACACGCAACTCAGAGCAGTGGAAAGATGTTGGTCTCTGTTGTTGTGCCTGGTGTGACATGCTTTGCCTTAGCTTGGGACATAGAGCACTATTTGCAGCAAAGCGTCTGGACACTTTGTTATCTCAACATGCACATCCGCGCTGCCTTTTCACTTTTCAGTTTCTCAGATATCAGCATAACAGCCATTTTGTCATTTGTTCAGCAATGCAAGCAGGATCATGATTTATACAGTCAACTTCGCTTATAACGACACTCGGCGGGGTATCAAAAAAGTGTCGTTATACCCGAAGTCTCATTATATGTATTACAGTTGGATGGGACTTTGCTCTGGGCATGGAAACTCTGTCGTTATTCGCGGATTGTCGTTATATCCGCAGTCGTTATATCCGCAGTCGTTATTAGCGAAGTTGACTGTATAGCGGTATGGGGTGCATATACCAAACATTCTCTGAGAAGACATGATTATGGTCAAAACAGCGGTCTGAAGGAATCACGATCTGAATCCATATTGGAGTCTCTCTGTTCCTAGTTTATTGATCAAGGTCGGCTGGAGAGCGTATACTGTGGTGCGGAGTAGGCTGGAGAGCGTATACTGTGGTGTGGAGTTGGAAAGGCCCCTAGATGCTGCTTACCCGTTGTCATTTTGACACTGCCTGTTCTAATCTCTGTGTGTAGAATTCTGGAGATCAAGAATGAACTGGTGAATCTTGAAATGTCTGAGTTCCAGTTCCTGGATGACATCATCCTGGACATGAAGCTGACACCGGTAAGCATGGAAATGATCACACTCTGGCTGTAGAGCCTAGGTCCGTCTGGTTCCTTTTATATTGTATGTGTGGCCAGCCATGCATGTATGCATGCTAAGCTTTGCTTGACATAACTCTATAATTGTCTGCAGCCCACCTAGCACTATCAGGGCTCCACGCGTCCTGGATCTCGGCTAGATGATAGCGACATCGGAAACTGGGACGGATTTAAACTAGTTCTATCAGGGTAGCTGTTGTCGAGCGGCAAGGGGATACGACCATGTTCCACCCTCTTTTGTACTTATCAGACTTGATACATGTTTCCTCTCTCTCACGGAGGAAGACGGTTGCTTGGATGACCCGGAATAGCAAATTATTAGTTCTGGACGGCCTGATCGGCAGAACATTTTGTTCTGATGGTTAGAGATTCCAACAACATATTACTGTATCTTACATTCACCTCATCCCAACACAAAATTACAATTCGCAGTCTCGATACCTCGCACCAGTGCACCATGCAGTACCAGTAGATTGTGTATGGCTCAGCATTGTTTGTTTTGTCGTCCATCTTGCCTCACCCGCAATCTCCAGGACAAAATGGAGATGCCTATACCGTACTACTTCATGCACGGTGACTCGGCTGAGCCACTGAAGGACCGGGACAAGAGGCTGGCAGCCATGCTGGCAAAGATCGCCCCGGAGAAGCCAGCTTCAACATCAGTGAGGTTCACGCTGTGTGCATTTGTATGATGTAGAGTGTGTTTGCTTGGCAGTGTACAAGCAATGATGCAGCTGATTGCCATGGCAATTGAGTGAAATGTGTGCTACACACGCCCATGTGCACCGAAGTAAGTGAGGCAAGCCTCACCATCACTGACTGGAATATACGCTAGGAACCAGTTGGTAATATCAAGTGATGAGCATACACTGACACACGTGTTCCTTGTTCCCACGTTTTCATTCCTGATGCAATACAGGAGAAAGCAGAGCCACAGATGTTGACAGAAGAGGCCATTCGTATACTTCAGGTAAGTGGCACGGTACATGTACTTGTACTTGTCTTAACCAGTACAGTGCAGCATGATAGCAACTTGCACTTGATCACCAGTAGAGGTTGTGTGAATGATATCATGGGGGTGAGTCAGCGGAATCGCTTGTGGACGCTATCTATATGGCGTGAGTCGCTAGTGAGTCGCTAGTGAGTCGCTAGTGCATCGCTGTGCATGTGCCGCGACTTTCCCGAAGCATCTCAACTGATGATGCACCTAGTAAGCACATTAACTCAATGCAAATGTACTAGTACGAGTACAATGTACTGTTATAATATAGCTTCAAGGACGACTAATTGCACTGTAAGCATTTCCTATAATGTCAACATGTATGTGTAAAATATAGGAAATGTTTACAGTGCAATTAGTCATCCTTGTAGCTATATTATAACTGCTGTCTGCGAAACACCTGTTTACAATGTACTGTAATTGCATTATTTTTCAATAGGTTCCAATTTTCAGTTCATTTGGGTGCCATGCCCTCAGCACCATAGACTAGGTATATGCGTTCCTTTGTGCACTTGTACAGTTTTACTGTCCTTCATAGTACCATACTGGGAAGGGGCTGTCAGTAGCAATTGGTATTCCACTGGTGGTAGAATAGTACATTGTTGCATGGACATCACGCGTGGGACATGTGTCAAACAATTTCATTTATGCACACAATGGTGATGGACTCAGGTTTTTTTCTGACGTGAATGATGACTGTTTGGCTCTCCTAGATCCATGAGCGTGCACGACAAGGAAGATTGCGAGCAAAGTTCATGAAAGAAATCAGGTAAGGAAAAAAATGCCATGCTATCTTGTACGGAAGAGCCTGTCTCACATAGAACCTGTTTTGATTACAAGCCTGATTTTCCAGATGGTTACTACAACATGAGCACATAAGCCCCAGCTTTTGTGTCTACATACTGCATAAAACCTGTTTTGTATAGAAGCATGTCTCATGTAAAAGCCTGTGAAATTCTACAAAACTGAAATAGTGCATACAAGCCGCGACCTGTTCAGCGTTTTATGGTAAACGGTTTAGCTTGTCATGCAGTCGTTGATTGTGCTGCTTCACAGCACCCGGACCTCTTTCTGCACCCGGACCTCTTTCTGCACCCGGACCTCTTTCTGCACCCGGACCTCTTTCTGCTGCCCGACAACAAAGCAGGTACAGTAAAACCTGTGACTAACAACCACCCCTTGGGGCCAGAGAAAGCGGTCTTTAGTAGCAGGTGGTCCTTAGTTATAGGTTTGCACCGCACAACCATAATTATATGAATGTGAGACCATCCTTGCCTGGCGAAGTGGTCGGTAGTGCCAGGCTAGTCGCTAGTCACGGTGGTCTTTAGTTACAGGTTTTTACGGTACTAGTAACACTGACCGTGTGCAGTCAAGGTGCTGAAAATGCCGTAACATTTTCTATCCTTGCTTGCTTTCTATTCTGTGTTTGTAAAGGTCACAAGAGGAACGGGAGCGACTGCAGCAGATGCGAGGAGCGCCTACGCTTGATCCTGATGTTGCTGCCACGAAAATACAGAAGGTATGCCGACATGCGATGTCTTGGCCATTAGCCGAGGACAAGAAGTATACCACATGTCCATGTGATGTGTATAATACATGTACCGCCACGTCATTCAATGAATGTGCTACTCATACTATACCCAAGACCTTAGCTCTTGATGTCATGCTCTTGCAATGCTTGTTGCTCGTGCTCCACCAGGTGTTTCGGGGATTTGCACAGCGTAAGAAGACGTTGGTAATGCGAGAAGAAGAACTGGCCTTTCTGGGAATGGTGAGTAGACAGTAGTGGCACTGCAGTGGACATGGCAACCAGTGGGTGGCCATTTTAAATTTGTAACCATGGTAACACATGTTGCATGTACATGTATGCAGCACACATGGACACACCTAGCCCAAACCTTTGCACAACTACCCACTAGCCTGGATATTTGCGACAGTAATATCAATATGACGTACTGCAAGATGGTGGCAGGTGAAGTACCACCTCGTGCATGTACAGTAGTACTATATGTAGTAACGTTCCGCACTGGGCCTGAGACCCTGAGTGACCACCACCATAGTGCTGCTAGCACTGGGTTGTGTAATGAACACTGCTGCCCTGCTGCTGTACATGTATTCACAAGACTGGATTTCACTCTCCACCAATGTAGAATGACAAAGACCAGGTGTCTACGTCTAGCTCATAATCCAATGATGACAGAAATCATCATTGGGGTCACTGTAGTGATGGTATTGGAGCCACTTCAGTGATGTCATTGTAGCTACTATAGTGATGTCATTGTACCCACTGTACTGTAGAGAGGAATAGGTGTATGCTATGAAGGCACTCATGCGTCTCTTGCCCAGCCAGTCTGTACTGAGTCTGGTTGGGCACAAGCCCATAGTTCGGGAAACCCCAGACTCAGAATATGCACACATCGGCATTTATATGTTGCAAAGTGAATACGTTCGAAAGCCATTTTGGCATCACCTTCCTGTTGTTTCCATGTAAGTTTAGAATGAAATGCTGCCTGGATGAGATGCCAGTAACCATTTACTTTGAAGTGTGAATAGGAGAGACGCAAGGGAGACTGGTATGAGTGTGTGTTACCCATTGTGCCAGATACTAGCTGGTTAGAAAGTAGTCTGTGTGTTTCACGTTACATTGTGTTCCCCACTAATGGCTAGGTTCGGAAGCCTGTCCCCGTTGACAAGAAAGAAGCAGTGGAGTACACAGCTAACACTAGGGTAAGGAGATAACGTGTACTGTCGGATAGGACTGTGTGCCTCATCAGCTTGTGCAAGAATGTGTGTGCGTGTGTTTGTGTGTGGATGTGTGTGTGTGGGGGGGGGGGGGGGGGGGTGCATGTGAGTGTGTGTGTTTGTTTGTGTGTGTGGTGTGTGTGTGCGTGCGTGTACGTGTGTGCGTATGTGTGGGTATATGTGCGTGTGTGTGTGTGGGGGGGGGGGGGTGAGTGTGTGTATGTGTGTGTGTGTGTGTGTGTGTGTGTGAGGTGTGTGTGTGTGTGTGTGTGTGTGTGTGTGTGTGTGTTACCAACAGCCAGTGCATGCCGGAGTATGTGGTGTGATGTGTGTGCGAAAAAAAAAAATGAAAAAGACCAAAAGTAGGGATTCACTGGCCAGAAAAAAGCCACTTCATAGCTGTGTGGTGTAGACCAGGCTGAATAGTGGCGGTCAATTCTTCAGCCTTGCAAGCTGTTGAATGGTGCAATCCCAGCACAAGCTGCTATGGCTTCTGCTGTAGCAGCGCTATCATCGCCTCCGGCGATGGGCGTCCAATGGTCCAATGCCAATGGTGTGTGTGTGTGTGTGTGTGTGTGTGTGTGTGTGTGTGTGTGTGTGTGTGTGTGTGTGTATGTGTATCTGTGTGTATGTGTGCATGTCTGTATGTGTGTGCACTTGTGTGTGGATATGTATTGTTTTCCACTTGTTGGCTATCCAGGTGAAACGTCGGTTGATCCAGGAGCAATTCGAGAGTGAATTCCAATCGGTAAGGATGAGTGGGTTAATCGCACTATGGTGTTGTAATGGAATAGTGTGAGTTTGATGATGTTAGCGTGGTCGGTATGTCTTCCTACGGCTATCACTCTGGGGTTGTGGAATGGACTTTGCTTTCAGTGAAGCATCCACGCTGGATGTATCAAGGCTAAAATGTGACGCATCTGAAGCTCCAATCATGGTGGTTCATCCTTCTCTACTGCAGGCGTTGGTGACGGTGAAAGACAAGCTGCGTGATGTTGAAGGACCTGACATGCGTGAGGGCATGCAAGATCAGATCCGCCAGTGGTTCCTGGAAGTCAGGTAGGCACACACTCCCGTTTCAAGGGGGGGGGGGGGGTGTTAGGGGAGGGGGGGGGTAAAAGAAACAGCCCGTGACCAGTCAACCACTTCATCTAGCCAAGACACTGTAGGTTACATCTTCTCCTTTGCTTCAATCCCTGCCTACACAGCAAATAATGAATGGAGTCCCGGCCAGAGTATGGTGTGGTATTCCAAAAATGATGGTTTACTGGACAGCAGTGTGGCGAGGCAACTGACCTTTGCTTTTACAAGATTGAAAGCTATGACCAGAGGCACGAATTTGTCTGGCGACACTTTTGAATCTTTGTTCTTGTCTTTGTTGCTAACTGTGGTCGGAAATACAGAGACACAACAGGGAAATTTCCTGAGTACCCAACTGAGGAGGAAGGCGGCTCAGCCAGTATTTTCCAGAAGGTCACAGAGACTGGCGTAAGTACATTGAATTTGTGTGCCATACTAAACTGCTGTGTTCTAGACAGTAGTAATGCCAGCACTGCCATGGCTGTAAAGCTTATAGGGAAAGTACGAGCACGTGTGTTGTGTTTAGCAGACCTGTTGCCTCCAGTGTAGGCAACCAGATAACTGTGGCCTCCAGTGTAGGCAACCAGATAACTGTGGCCTCTGAGCACTACTTTTTTGGTTTTCAGTTGCCGTTCTCCTTGTATGTATGGTTACAGACCGGGAAAGCTCCAGTTGTTTGGCCAATACAGGTTTTGGTAATGCCGCTGTACAGTTCGCAGTATGTGTGCATGTGTTGCATTGCTTTGTGTAGTAGTTTGTGCAACTAACAAGCCCCATACGCCGGTGAGCTCGTGCGCTCGGACTTCTATTTATCAATACAGCAGTGATCCTTTTTCCCCGAGTGTGTGCCTACACATCTACACATTATCAACGATTTCTTTCTCTCTGACTTCAGGAGCCCATTGCACCACCGGATGAAGGCAAGAAGAAGGGCAAGAAAGGCAAGAAAGGCAAAAAGGGGAAGAAAGACAAGAAGGACAAGAAAGGAAAGGGCAAGGGAAAGGGAAAAGGCAAGAAAGGAAAAGGAGAGGAGGTAAGTAGCTATGATGATGTTCAGTGTGATGAAACCGCCGCTCACGATTAGGAACATGGTATACATATACTGACGTATACTCACTCTGCGGCTCAAGTTGAAGTGCCACTGCATGCTCTGCTGTTGTGTATGTGGAACAGATCGGCTTCGATCCGTGTAGCTAGGACACTAATTTCCCCAGTTCTGATGTACTAGTAGTTGGGGCATCACATACCAGTACTTGTAAAATATAGGACTAAGATATTCAGCTCCATTCAATACTAAAGAAACTGCATAATGGACTGCATACTGGACTGCATACTGAACTGCATACTTGACTGCATACTGAACTGCATACCGGACTACCGTATTATCTCTAATATAAGCACAGTCTCCAATAATAGCACGTCTCCAATAATAGAACACCTTGGGGCGGCATTCAAAAAATAAAGTACTGAGTCTCCATTATAAGCACACTGTGTAAATTCATTATCTGTACCGGCGAAAAAACCCTGAAATGTGTGTGTCTGACATGAATTTGGCCATGGCAACATGCCTATGAAATGAGGTGGAAATAATAATGGAACAGTCTTCAATAAAGGAACGTCTCCATTAATAGCACGGGGCGGAGGTACATTGAAAAAATAAAGGACCGTGCTTATATTAGAGATAATACTGTATATACTGGACTACATACTGGACTGCATACTGGACTGCATACTGGACTGCATGCTGGACTGCATGCTGGACTGCATGCTGGACTGCATACTGGACTGCATACTGGACTGCATACTGGACTGCATACTGGACTGCATACTGGACTGCATACTGGACTGCATACTGGACTGCATGCTGGACTGCATACTGGACTGCATACTGGACTACATACTGGACTGCATACTGGACTGCATACTGGACTGCATACTGGACTGCATACTGGACTGCATGTTGGTACATGTGTGACTTTCAGGAGGAAGACCCCGGATGGACTATGCCACCATCACTTTTCACAACAACTGTTGCCGAAGGTTGCCATGACTACAGAAGTAAGTCAGACGTAAAGCATCTTTTCCGATAGACATGGTGGAGGGCGTGAGTGAGGTAACATACTACTTATTTGCTTTTGTGGGGTCTTATTTCATGTCAGTTACGTTCATAACAATTGCTTAGTATATGCTATTGGTTGCCACTGCATACCTGTAACCATAGCGATACCATAGCGATTCAGCAGACTCTGCATACCATAGCGATTCAGCAGACTCTGCATTGCTGATCAGATGCATGATTTTGCTGCCCACCTCCCCCCCCCCTTCCACACACAATTTTCTGTTGCAATAGATATGTGGGAGATGCGTGAAGAGAAGGACAACTTTCAGCAGAAGCATGATGTCGAATTGATCAAGGAAAAGAAACGGTGAGCGATCTGCCAAGATGACAGCTTTAACCATGGCTTTATGCCCTGTATTCATACCTGGTGTCATCAAGTTGTCATAACCGTTGGTAATGCATCTGCCTATCAAAGTCAAAGTTACACCTTATGAAGTTATCATCCATCATGGAAGTCATGTCCTGATAGTCATGGCATGACACTAGATCCCCAACCGGTCCTGACATATCTAACAACAGCATGCGTCTATAGAAATAAACCAGGACACATACTGTCCTTAACCTGGCACATTCGTGTTCTCCTGACTAACTTAGTTGGGCTCTGCGGGGTCATATTGAGTAATCTATGGCTATGGAACTACATAGCGGACCCGTCCATGTGAAGACTATGAAAGGACTGTGATCAGTGCGTCTCTGACATGATCTCTCACTTACTCCACTGTGTGATCAGTGCGTCTCTGACATGATCTCTCACTTACTCCACTGTGTGATCAGTGCGTCTCTGACATGATCTCTCACTTACTCCACTGTGTGATCAGTGCGTCTCTGACATGATCTCTCACTTACTCCACTGTGTGATCAGTGCGTCTCTGACATGATCTCTCACTTACTCCACTGTGTGATCAGTGTGTCTCTGACATGATCTCTCACTTACTCCACTGTGTGTTCCACTGTGTGTTGCTGCTGCTGCTGTGCTCAGCTCTGAACTGGAGACGGAGATCCGACAGCAGGTTGACGAGGTCATGCGCGATGAGCTCGCAAAGCTGAAACTGGTAAGACATTGTTGGTTAGAGCACCACAGTGTAGTTACTTAGTGGTATTTAGTCACAGTTGCACGGCCGCCGGTAATCTTACCCCAAGTACCTATCGGGCACCATAGGCTTGCGTGACCCTTTGCACCCTGGACTTGTGTCACTGAGTGAACCATGCCGGGCAGGCATGCTGCTAAGCATACACCTCTACAACTACAGTTATGTAGTGTGAACTGGTCCAGGGTGCCAGCTTTGCCCTTTGGGTTGGATTTCACTGCCTAGCCGCAACTGAACATACGGGTACTATGATATGACCAGGTCACCCTGCAGTCATGACACACGTTGAAGGTGCAAGCGTGAATCAAGTGATAGACCATAGCAGTGTCTTCTCATCACTGTGACTCTTTACTGAGTTCTTCTCCAGATCTTTGCATCAATTCTACGCCTTTCTCTGTGACCGTGATTTGCTAAGTTCTCACGCACAGCAGAGTGTGGTAGAAGGCTCTAGTCCAAGTGGATGTGGGGTTCACTTCTTTAGCGTCTTTTGTCTGGCCAGTCTGAATACTGGAGCTCTGCAACTGAGCAGTCACAGCACCTGTTCTCCTGTTCGAAGATCCAAAAGATGCATGGCGGGTTGGTTATGCCGGAGTAACTCAGTGTTTATGTACAATGGCTATGTTTTCATTGCATCATCTTTCCAAGATTCCTTTTGAATTGCTCTCCCGGCCTCTCCCAGGAGACGGTCCACATGACCAGTTTTTTTGCACTGTGTTGTCATTGTTCCTGCTTTTCTTTGAATTCCAGGCGATTGACAAGGAGAAAGCCAAAGCTGGAAAGAAGAAAGGCGGAAAGAAGAAGAAGAAGGTAGTGTGGTCCTGCACCTGTTGACTGTACTGAGCACTCACTAGCACCTGTATACCTAACAGACTACCAGCCACCGTAGCGGGGGAGTCGGTTCAGCTGCGGTGGCTGTTCATCAATTCCACCCAGTCGAGCTGCATTTTCATAACCTTAGAATTGTAGAGATGACCAGGCTAGAGTATCTAAGACAACCTGCTGCAATATGTTAGGTTCAGCCTGAGCCAGCATGTTTCTGCAACTTACCAATGCAGATACTTGTGTACTAGTGGGCAGGCCTGTAATTCCTTGTTTGAGAGAGATGTCCCGGCAATGTAGCCTTACCACTCAGTCGCGTCTTACAGCTACCTGTATTAACTTATAATCATAGCGCCAGTGCCTCTGTATCGAATGCAACAACTATTGAGGAAGCACTTCAGTGCTCTGGTGCACTACTGCGACACATGAGACTGTGCGGATAAACTGCATAACAACTATTGTCTCTCGCGCATGCAGAACTATGAGAGCGGATCATGCAGAGATTTCCTATTCAGGATATCTCCGGTGGCCATGACGGAATCGTGGTACCGTATCGTGTGTGTGTGTATGTTGTGTGTTAGACGGCTATACACCCTATGTATGGTTTGTATGCCGAGGTTGTGCTTGTTAGACGACCAACTTACTCGCTTGCTCACTGGCCGTATGAATGTATATTCATTTGCACCTCCTGTTGATTAGGCAAAGAAGGGCAAGAAGGGGAAGAAGGGAAAGAAGGAGAAGGATCTAACTCCAGACAGGTGAGTACGCCTGCCAATATGCTGACCTACATGATGGCATTGTTAAGGAATTTGTGATGGGGTGGCCATGGTAACTCTCTTTTTTCATGCAATATGGCAACAAGCCTAGCTGGTACAACATAACATGCAATCAATGATTTAGGTACCCATGAGTTGCAAAGCCTCAGTGGGTTGCTTTTAATACACTTGCAATGCAAGTAATCACAATGTCATGTCATGTATTTTCTTGCTTTGATAGCTGGTAGCCTGGTTCTGTGTGTTGTGCGTTCTCCATATTGCAGGACAATTGACTCGCTCTATGAGCAGCTAGTGGGTGATGGTGTTGTCGTCAGAGCTGCGAAAACACAAATGACCGAATATCTTGGCGAGTACAGGTACGTGTGCCCTGCTTGAAAGGAGCGTATTTTTTTGAACAATTGGATGCAATGGTCAGTGTTCTGTGTAGGCCAGCTAGAGTACAGTGGTGTATGCCGGTGTGTGGTGTATGGTGTGTGGTGTATGGTGTATGGTGTGTGGTGTGTGGTGTGTGGTGTGTGGTGTGTGGTGTGTGGTGTATGGGACAATGCATCTGATTCAATGAAGGAATGAGGTCTACGTTCTGACGTTCTGTGTAGCACTTTCACGTGTAACAGTAGCTAGCAACACATGTGTGAGGATTCTTCTGCTCCTCGGTGCGTGTTTCGTGTTTCTTTTAGTTACCTAGGCTCAACTTTGCGATCTGCAGGCATAGAGCCAATGCCATCCTTGTCAGAGATCAGACGTGTTGTCACCGAGTACTGCATTCTACCAATGGGTAAGTCTGTAGCTTTTACTTCATTGTGCTGGCCAGGAGATCGAAGCATCCGAAGACTGTGTGTGTACAGTGTGGTGTGTACACAACTGTACCTTCACCGTAATGTATGTATCAGCAATTGAACTACATGTACTGGTATATCCATCAGGTGGCCTGCGAGTAACTGAGAAGCCGCCATAGGAAATACTAGCCGTATGCGTATCAGAGTTGATATTCCAATGGTGCTACTGTTCTGTTGCTATAGGTTCACAGGCCGTGCATGAGAAAGCCCCCCACATCAAGTCTGTAGCTTTGCTTGGCCCACACGGCACAGGCAAGCGTATGCTGGTCAACATTGCCTGCAGCGAGACCGGTGCCAACCTCTTTGACCTGTCACCAATCAACGTAGCCGGCAAGTACTCTGACAAGAAGAACACGGCACTGCTAGTACACATGGTGTTCAAGGTATGCCCGTGACAGTGCCTAGCCGATGCATTAATGTGTGCTTGGCTGATGTGTTAGTGTATGCTTGGCTAATGTGATGTGTGACTGATCATCCCGGAGCTAGTGTGTGCAGTGACTGGCTGGAGGAGGGTTATCCATCCTCCTGGAGACTTGACATGGTTTCTTCTTTCTTCTTTCACGATGTGCCAACTGATCACGGCATGAACCAGTACGAGTGACTAATGGACGTACTGTACACTCATGTCCTGTATGTAGGCGTCCTGCAATCTGGCCCTGGTCACCCAAAGGTTGGTACTGAAGGTGATCATCGTCAATCAATCATGCTATTCCAGTGAACTTATTCTACTTGAAATGTTGCTTGGTCAAAATAGAGACAGGCTTCCCGTGTATTGAGCTTATTCACCATGTGTGTGCGTGTGTGTGTGTGTGTGTGTGTGTGTGTGTGTGTGTGTGTGTGTGTGTGTGTATGTGACTACTATGTGTGTATGTGTGTGCACGTGTGTTTGTGGGACATGTGCAATGTCCTTCACTGACAGGTTGCCAGAGCCCTTCCTCCCAGTGTTGTGTACATTGGAGACTGTGAGAAGTCGTTCATGAAGAAGATACCGAAGACAGACACAGTAAGTAAGGGTATGTATATGTAAATCCCAATGCAGAGCATGTGGTAGACACCCTTGCCCATCTCCAGACACTCACGTACATGATGATTGTACATCTGCACACCGGGAAACGAGCTGTACATACATGCACCACCACCACACATGACTCCCAGGGGCGTCGCACACGGTACGGTCACTACGGTATTGACCGCACCACTTGCCCCAGATACCCCGTGAATCAACAAAATACACTGATCTGGGATCTAAAATTCCAAAATTTTCGGCTCAACCACCACTCCCCCACGAGTAAATTGTACTTCAGATGGCTGACCGTACCACATTAAAATACCTTCCGACGCCCCTGCCTCAACTGCCATACCATGCACCACCACCATACATGACCTTCTCCGCTACCATACCATGTACCGCAACTTGTGTTTTACAGTTATCTAAGCATGGGTATACGTGGTGTCCGTGTCTATGTCTGTGCACTGCTGTGCAGACAGAGTGCAAGCGCTTCAAGAAGGAGCTGCCGAAAGTGCTCAAGTTCTTGAAACCAGAAGATCGTGTTCTGGTACTGGGCACGTCGTGTGTACCATTCAATGCCGATACCAAGCCATTCTGTGGCATGTACCAACGGCTGATTCTTATCCCACGGCCGGACTATGCCTCAAGAAGAGGTAAGCAATACTGCTGTACACTGGACATTGCACGTACATACGTCGTCATTTCGTGCATCGATTAAGCGAGGGTCCCTGGTCCGAGCCCTGGTGGTGACATATTGTTTTCTTTAGACTTCTCCCGTTTCAGCTCCCTCAAACTTATGAATATCAGGTTGAACTCTTCTGACTACTGGTATTCAAGCACAGAGAGTGTGAAAGCTGCCAGTCTGGTCAAGAATTCTCTCAACTGCCCAGTTACTAATGAAGTGAAGCGCTCCCTTTCACTGTTAGACTCTACATGTACATTTGTAGGCGATTTGCCCGCTATCCCCATGACACGTGCACGATCTCCGTTTCCCTTTTCTCTGCCGTAGCAATCTGGCAGAAGCTGATTGAGAAGTATGGCCGGCTGTCAGCCCAGCTTGACTTGAGCTGTCTGGCTAAGATCACAGATGGATATACACCAGGTCACATGATGACCGCTGTACAAGCAGTACTCAACGACAGGAGAATCTCACAAGTACGTACAGCATTGAGACGGCTGCACTGATACATGTATTCGTCGTAGGGCTGTAAGAGACTTGGTTCCACTTCCATTGCATCTTCCTTTAGTTCATTCACGGCCATAAGCTGGCCTTTTTATTTACTAATCACGGTTTAGTAATATTTAGCATCATGTATTTCATTCAGGACTGAATGCAGCTCGCCACCCCTGTGTAACTTATTATAGTTATGAGATGTGTATGTATAGGTGCCGTGCCGTATTCATTCAGAACTGACTTTCATTCAGCACTGACTTTCATTCACTCGAGATGCCAAACAAAACACTTGAAACAAAGGCTGCTAATTCCAAACGAGAATTTCTCCACACCTTATCTAGCAGTGAGAGGTGTGTTACAAGTCAGTGCAGTGCAGGCTGCATGCATGCATGCCTACCAAAATGTAAGGGGCAACTCATGTCGAGCAACCTTTCTAGCAGGCCTCCCACTATGTCCACATAGTGCATGGTGCAGTGATAATCATTCCACCAGTAACTAGTACTACACTGACTTGGGATCACCACAACTTTTAATGTTTGGCAATACAGGATGTAGCCTGAGGGATGTGATCTCTGATCAGATGTACTACTTCACGTGATTGGGTCAATTGTGAATCATTGGGTTTTTGCCTTTCCAAATCTACAAAACCTCTTGTATCAAAGCACATCCGTGTACGTGATGGTGTTCATCCCCCACCTCCCATATCGAACCCACTAATAGTCCAAAGTCTAATCAAGTGATGAGAACTTCTCACCTTCTCGAGACTTCCTGTGTCGTCGGGGGGTTCAACTACAACACCTGTGTTTATGTCTGTCTGCCTCTCTCTGCCATAGCTGCACAAGAAGCCCCTGGAAGCATCAGAGTTCATTCCAGCCTTAGCCAAGCTGGAGCCAGTGTACAAGGAAGAAGAGATACAGTTCAAGGTCAGCCTATAAGTTATAACCCAATGTCAGAATATAAACCCACAGTGCATTTGTACTCACAGCAGCCTACTGGTTATCAAGAAATATTCAGCAGAGTAAAAAATTAATAATTATTTAGGCACGGTGTATTTCTATCTTACAACAGGTCTAGGCTCGACTCATACTTCATTTCTTGTACGGGAAGCGTGTCTCAATGACCATTGCAGCGGAAAGTTTCCTCGAGTTCAACTTGTTTGGCTCATCGCCCAAAGTGTTACCCGTGCACGAAATGAAGCGTAAACCGGGCATTAGAGAGAGAGTGTGTGTTATTCCTGCCAGGGAAAGAAGTCATTGCGAAGACAAGACATGTGCTTTGACACGACCAACAGGAACTGGCATTTTGGGGGACGATGTTGCCCACTAATGGCCCATTCACAATACAGTCAGACCTCGCTTTTAACCGCACACATCCGTTTTCCACAAAAAAATATCCGGATCGGCGAGGGAACCGGATAGTGGAACACACATACCGTAGAATTCCGCGGATAAGCCCACCCGCATATAAGCCTGTCCCTTTGGAAAAACGCGGCCAAGAATTCAAAATTCCGCGGAAAATTCCGCGGGGGAAAGGGGGGGTTTGCTGCGGCATTTTCTGCGGAAAAATCGAAAATCTGCGGCACTTTCTGCAAGTTTTTTACCCTCCTCGTAGAGGATATGACAACTAGTCGCATGAAGGAGCACTTTTCATACTATCCTTTGCAGTCACAAACTGAATGAGAGTGAAGAATCTTGGAGAGACCTGCACTGGCAAGAGAAATGTGCTCAAAAAGATCGCAAAGTAGTTTTTCTGCTGCTTTCTGAGTAGTAATTTTAGTAATTTACCCTAAAAAATTCAGATTCCCCGGGCAAAGTGTGGATTCCGTGATTTCCGCGGATGATGGCAACTTCTGCGAAATTTGCCGCGGCCGTGGAATCGCGTTTTTCCAAGGGGACAGATAAGCCCAAGGAAAGTTCGAACATCACAAGGCTTCGTCATACAAGCCCATGGGCCTTGGTCGTACAGTACCATGTAAATGTAGGTAGTACATGTAAGTTTTTTTGTTGTGTTTTTTTTTGTACATTTCAACACAATCATTGGTTGTTTTTGTTTGCACGGTGGCTTTCAGCAATGTGTTTCTCACTTCCTTGGTACTTTTCAATAGCACACTGTCGGTGTCAGCGTATAAGCCCATGTTCTCGTATAAGCCCACCGAAATGGCCTTACTTGAAACAGATCAGCCCATGGGCTTATCCGCGCGATTCTACGTATATAGCTACGGTACTGTATGTATGCATGCCACAGGCTGCAAATCGGTAACCACCGATTTTCTTCCGGATGGCGAGGGGTCCGGATAAGCGAGGTCTGATAGTCGCTGTCGTTGACCAAGTTCAACTTTTGCAAAATGTGCGATGTAGATCTACATTAAAGTCATAAAAAAATTAATGTAAATGGAGTACAGTTGTCTACCCTGGGTACATGACTCGACTGTACTTCAAACTCGAAGTACGTACAATGCATGTGCATAATACATGTGCATGCACTCTGCATAGGGATTTCGCTGTAACCAAGAAAGACAGTGAAGCGTGTGTCCCGGTTGCAGGTCGCTGCGGGTGTCGCGTTGCAAAAAGGAATAAAAATAAAAGTCCAGATCATTGAGAATATCATTCTGTTTTGTGTTTTATGTTTCTTCAGACTTGGTTTGAAAAGACACCGCTTGGTAAGAAGAGACTGAAGGCGATGAAGGGAGATGGAGATGACGGTGGTGCGGGTGGAAAGGGCAAGAAAGGCAAGAAGGGAAAGAAGGGAAAGAAGAAGAAATAGATGTCTGGTTGCAAGCTGCTGCTGCTGTCTGCTGCCTGAGTGGCACAATTATAAGATTGGATCTTGCCAGCAAGAAACTTCATTATTATTACTATCACCGCTGTTCTACAAGTAGCATTGTTGAAGATGTTATTTTAGTTTTATATTATCAAATATAAGATTGTACTACATGTATGTTCATACTGCTTGATATCATACTGCTTGATATCATACTGCTTGATATCATACTGGTTGATATCATACTGGTTGATATCATACTGGTTGATATCATACTAGTTGATATCATACTGCTTGATATCATACTGGTTGATATCATACTGCTTGATATCATACTGGTTGTTGAATGTCAATTTCAAAGGGCTCTCTTGTGCTCACCTTGATATCAGGGCGACACATACCTGCATTCCACACTTCACTGGTCACACAACATGACTTTGAAGTTTGAACATCATTATTACTATGATACTAGCAATCATCACCAACTGTCATATGACAGTAATAGACACGCTTGCCCAGCTTCTCTCAGCTGGACTCTCATGTCTTTGTTCTTGAAAACCTAGTAGCATGTAAATATAAAATGATAATAAAAAATGTTCACGAACCAAGGGAACAGGTTTGGGTTGATTGGCAAAGTGTGATTGTGAAGAAGAACGGCCACAATCACAATGCCAGCCTCCAACCCTGTGTGTGTACATACAGTGTGCATTGCCGTGCAGTTTGCAGCAAGTGAAAGATGACAGGGATAAGAGAAAAGAAACAAAGGATGGAGCAACATCAAATCAATGCACAGCATGAGTCACGGACGGAAATTGACGAGTTAACAACGCCAGAATACAAGTAGAACATGCGTCACTACGCACTAGGATACAAATAGCAATGGTGGGACAGTGCAGCAAATCAAAGAAGCTGAGTCAAGCTTCCAGGCGGTGGGTTTCTCAACAGGATAGGAGAACTGACTCGGAATACAGTGCTGACTACGGGAAGCATAGATGACGACGTTGAAGCAGTCGCTACACCTAGCCATGGCGAGATCGCCGAGTCTTAGGACGTTGAAGCAGTCGCTACACCTAGCCATGGCGAGATCGCTGAGTCTTAGTGCAGACACCAGTCAAGGATAGCAACCAGTCAACATATCGACACACCAGTGTTATCTGCATGCATTGTATTCATGGGCATACGGAGCAATGTACCCAAGGGATGGTAGCCCTACACTAAACAATTATAGGTAGGGGTGAAATGAGTACATCAGGAAGACGGGGGTGTTTGCTCGGAAACTTGAAGCTCTAAAGCGTGTCAAGGACTCATGGTTTCCATAGAGAGCGGTTTGTTGTTCGTAGGTGTGGTGTTTGTCCGTGTGGGTGTAGAAGGCCGCTGGAAACTTTACATCCTCTCTATCTACACTGTAGGTTAGGCCAGAGCTGAAAAGTCTTCCAAGTGCAGTGGAAATTGAATACGAAGAGGATTGGGTGTCAGTGTGAGAAAGAGCGTGTTTTCTTTATGCCAGCTTTCCTTTCTAGTATATGTACTCAATAGCCCACTTAGAAGTAGCTTGGCACGCTCGAAAGTGGAACGTTGCACCCAGCACACCCCATACGCCTAGTATAAGTAACACCGCTTCTATTCCACATCACTGGCCCAGGCATAGTGGGGAAGTAAAACTGCAATAGTACATCACCATATAGATCACTAAGACCAGACTCTACCAGGCGATAGCACAGTTCTGACTGAAACCAGTAAGAGTAAGCACCTACTTGCACTGGTCATGTAGCACAGTTCTGACTGAAACCAGTAAGAGTAAGCACCTACTGGTCATGTAGCACAGTTCTGACTGAAACCAGTAAGAGTAAGCACCTACTGGTCATGTAGCACAGTTATGACAGAAACCAGTAAGAGTAAGCACCTACTTGCACTGGTCATGTAGCCCTGGTCATAAGTCATCCCGAACAAAACAAAACAATGGACACACCAAACACATACATTCGTTTAGAAAAATAATGTTAACGAAGAGAGGATATTATTTGTCTTTCTCCTTCTCCTTCTCTTTATCCTTGCGATCATCTTTACGATCATCTTTGCGATCATCTTTCTTGCTAGTAGCAGTGCTACTGGAGCGACCCTGAAACAAAGACAGGTACATGTAGAGTATACATACCTTCAGGGCCTGCTCTAGACATTCACACAGCCCGGTCAGAGTGTACCTGGCGCATGCAGGCCAGCCGGGTCAAGCCGGGTCAGATCATTTGGCAGAAAAACAACCAAAAAGCCTGCTCAAAATGCAGGAAAACAGAAAGGCGAATGTATTACCGGAAATTGGAAATTTTAGAGAACAAGGCGAACTATCAAAGTCCGCAAACGTAAAAGGTAAACAACATTACGTGAAGAATGCAAAGCAGTTCCATTGGATTCTGATTTAACAATTTGAAAAAAAGGAATTCTGTTTTCTAATTAGTGCCAGTAGCAGGACGAACATGTTCACATAATAGAGCACTGGGGGTGCCTGCAGATTACTTGAGCGGATGTCGAAAGCTAGGGTGGAGCCGAGCAGCATGCCGATAATTCGAAGCAGTGAGAACCTTTCTTCCAAGAGTCTTGGAAAGCGAGAGTTCTTTAGCTGCGGGCTCCATCGTCCAAATCACCAGTCGGCTGAAAACTTGCAACTGTGTCAAAAGCTACAGCCAAAGTTACGCTTTTGACTGCCTGCCCCATCGACTAACTTCCTGCTCGCCACTGGCCAGATCGCGCTCGAAGCAGTTGACCCCAGTTGACCCTAGCCGAGTTTCTGTCGCTTGTAGACTGTAGTGTGTACCTGTGTACGGTTGCGCTAGATTTGCAACAGATGGGGTCCGCGAGTCGTAAAATACCAGTATTTTAGGAATCCATTGTCAGTTTCAGACATTTTTCACCCGGGTCAGACTGGACCCGGTGTTATCTGTTCAGCCAGGTCGTGCAGTTCCCCAGCCGGGCGCGTGACCCGGCTGACCCGGCTCTCCAGCAGGCCCTGACCTTATATAATCACAGTGTGTGTGTGTGTGTGTGTGTGTGTGTGTGTGTGTGTGTGTGTGTGTGTGTGTGTGTGTGTGTGTGTGTGTGTGTGGGTGCGTGCGTGCGTGTGTGTGTGTGTGCAGTATAACAAGTTACACTCAACAGTCAACACTATGTACCACAAGCAAACACCAACCAGCATAGATCAAGAATACACACACACATCTGCCTATTTTCAATTTTAGATGCAAAATGACTCACCCACTACGCCATGCTGTCAAAGTACACACTGAAATTTCAATCTACATCCACTTGTTCACCCTTCTGCTGGGCTGGAAGTTTGAAGCCATGGCTTTATAACTGAGACTGGCGTTATAATCGAATATACCGCCATGGCTTTAAAGGTGCGGACATACGGTACGAAAAAGCATGCCAAATATAGGTAGGTGCTTGAGGTCACAGCTCTCACCTTATCTGCAGCGTTGCTAGTTGAGCTAGCACTGGTTCCATTAGTCGAGGAGGCTGGGGACTTGGCAGATCGACTACTACTACTCCCGGCACCACTGTTGTTGCTTGTCTTCTCTTCTTTCTTGTCGGAGGATTTCTTGTCAGCATCGCTTGAAGATACCTTGTGTCGGTCTTCTAGTTTCTCAGAGCGTCGCTTGTCATGCCGATCATCACCCGCGTCGTGTTTAGAGGAACTGCTGGCACTGGTAGAGGTGCCACCACTGCCGTGGCTCTTTGAACCTACAGCATGGAACGCAGGTGGTACACAATGCCACATTAACCCTTTACCATCCGACCTAAATTCCCCAGCAGTCCCAAATGCAATTTGTCTCACCGTATTCTGAGAATATCTTCGGTTCTAGTCAACCAATTTTCGCAATCTTGGGCATTCTGGAAAGCTCTCCACGAGCTGCGTACATTGAGCTCAAACAGGACACAACCGAGATCACATACCCAGCGCCAGGGAGCTTCAAATACAACCCATCGCTGGATATACGAGGAAATTCTCTCCTCGCCAGCCATTTCTCGCTCCTTCATCGTAAACATTCCAAATGTTTTGCTTGAGTTTCTTTTCATGCTGCCCACGCGCTCAAAGCATGCCAAAGTGACTCAGCATGCCAGGAGAGGGGAAAATCCCCGCTCAAGGTCTGTCACTCGGAAAGAAATTCGATTTTTGCCGTGGCTGAAATGTCGAGCGTCATATCTTTGGAATGCGACATCGCAGCTCTTCACCGATTGATGCAATGGAAAGCTGGGCTCTTCGGCTTCTTCTTAGATACTTAGTTTTTTTAATTCCGCAAAGAATCGATCGAGTTACGAATGTTTCAGTGTATGCGTGTCCATCGATCTCTAGAGATCGATTCAAGTACACACGGATGGTAAAGGGTTAACAGCACACCTAAATAAAGTGAAAATGCATGAACATAGCAGACATGGTAAGCAGTGCACCCAAGAGCAACCCGCTCGAGCTGCTACTGCAGTTGAGCGTGAAACACACACATGCCTCACAGAACTAGGTAATATAAAAAGGGGCATACCCTCATCCGAACGATGGCGTTTGCTTTCGCGCTCTGCATCTGCGCTATCATCGCGCTCCTGCCAATACACATCAACACAACAATGCCAGACAGAAGTTGTTTAAAGTCACATACGATCATTCTACAGAGAACTGGAGCTAGCCACACTTATGTACAATCTTTCACAACGCACAAAAGCCACAAAACATCAAAAGAGAAAAAACCCAGAAAAGATTAGAAGTTAAAACGTACCCGCTTGCGCTCACTCTTTACTTTGTCCTCAGCCCTTTCACGATCTCTACTTTTCTCCCGCTCCTTGTCCTTCTACAGCAGCCACAAAACACAATCCAACACAATCCAAACTGCTATGCTAACTTTTGCTAAGTAGAGCAGAACAATGGCAATACGAAAGAGAAATCACTCTGCAAGTAATGGAAGAAGAAACATGATTGTAGGAACGCACAAGTCATCCAGTGCAACACCAAATGTGCACACATGCCAAGACACATAGTCATACCTTTCGATCACCAGCCTCAGCAGCACTCTCTTCCTGAATAAAGGAGAGGCACACAAATGCACGAACACACTCAAGAAGACGGCAAAGAGCATGACACCGTCCAAGGTTTAGCGCTTGTAAAGATGGAAGTTTAGCAGTGCATTAAACCAGAGTGTGCACGTCTGCGTATGGGCTCTGGATACTGCAATCCATTGCTGATGTCATTCAGTGTCAAGATACAGTAAGGCTGGCCAGCAGCAAGACAGGTGTAAGAGAAAGCAACGGGAGAATGCGATCAAGTAGAAAACGTCGCCTATACCATTACATAACCCCAGACTACTTAACGCCTATACCATTACATAACCCCAGACTACTTAAGTCCAATCATTACATAACCCCAGACTACGCAAGTCCAATCACATGCGCTCTCCGGCCATACAAACTTAGGACCGGCAGCAGATTCATTAATTTGTTAGTGTCCCACTTTTAGTAAGGCACTCATCACACTACAATATCTATCACAACATCGATCTTGAATAGACACAATACTGCAGAGTTGGTAAAGGTACTAATAGGTGATCTCTTCAACTGCAAGTTGTTGATCACAAGAGCAGGGCATAACTAACCTTCTCTATTTTTCGCCTCTTAGCATCTTGTCAGGAGAGCAAAGAAAGGAGAAAGGACAAACAGAAAGACACCAGCCAATCAATCTGACAATCCCATTGCCGATACCATGAACATTTCCTGCGCTCGTGGAGCAGCTGAAAAGGACCACTGGTATGTCTGGTTGCTGGTTTGAAAGTGGAGAGTCGACTTTTGTGCCTTGAAAAAGGAGTAGAGAGTGATAAAGGTACGTCTGTAGCATATTTTGAGTGCTCCTCGTACAATTTTGATCGTGATAGAAATTCTCAGACCCCAAAGTCAGCGCGAAGATGGCCGTACAGTTTTCTTGTGGATGGTTTAGTTGTTTCGTCTCGTATCTATGTCAGTATCGTGATGGTGAAGTGGAGAGGGTGATTTTCTTCCTCTGGGCTTCGTTCGGCCGACTTTGCTTCGTCCTCGTTGAAAAGTGATGCTGAAAAAAAGGTCGATTAGCATAATTATGTTGATTTTGAATGTACGTGATGACATGCGATTGCTGGCTATGAGGTGAAATGTGCAGGAGAACAGCTGATGCTCATAGGAATCGACATACCTTTTTCCTCATCGCGACTTGATGGTTGTTTGGTTTTCTTGGCAGCTACCACAGTCGAAGATGATGATGCTGGGGAGGGCGAACTACCATCTGCCTTTTCAGAACGATCACGTGCAGATGGTGATTGTCCACTGGAGATAAAGTGCACACAAGCAGGCAGAGATTACTCGAACATACGTTAGCAAAAGCATGCACCTGACAAGGTCATCAAACACTTAGAGACAAAGTGGGGGCATGCATGCGGGTTGATGCTGCATGTGAGCCTGGACACGATGCAGTTAGCTAGGAATGGGGTCAGGTTACTTTGACCCAACTGTAGAAAAAAGACAGGACTGGCAGAAAACATGCACACCCAAAATGCACACGTGTGGGTAATTGAAAGGCAACGCAAGCAACCGAGCAGGCAGGAGGTGACATTCCATATACTGATAGGCATTACTGGCCATGCTAACCTCGCGCCAGTCTTGCTGCTGCTGCTGGTGGTGGCAGTGGACAACGCCGATGATGACTTGCTGCTGGTACTACTGGCAGTGTCCCTCGACTTGCTGTCCGCCTTAGAATCTTTAGAGCTGCTGCGCTCGTGACTACTAGATGGTGATGGGCGATTAGTAGATGACGTTGATGCAGCCTTGGCTTGCGAGTTGGTGGAGCGCGGTGCCGAGGATGAAGTAGTACTGCCAGAGGAAGAAGAGGACGGAGCTCCAGTGCTGGAAGAGGGACGAGCAGACAGGGAGGCTGAAGCAGAATGCGACGAAGATGATTTAGACGGGTCAGGTGAACTCCGTGATGGTCCACTGCTCTGGGCTTTGCTGCTAGACTCAGATGAACTAGGGAAAACAGAAACAAAATAAATAGGCCCATCAGCATAATTATATGTATGCAGTCAAATTGCAGTGCAGCAACTCATGACAACCTAGGACAAATCCAGGCTAGACAAATGGATTGGAAGACAGGAAGGAAGAGAGAAAGACAGAAAGATTGAGAGAGAGAGAGAGAGAGAGAGAGAGAGTGAGAGAGAGAGAGAGAGTGAGAGTGAGAGAGACCAGTAGTATACAACAGCATTAGGCCAAACAACATCAAGGCATGGTACTGGTACAGCGGCTCTAGCTACTTCAAGTACACCACTACTACTAATCACATACGAAACACAGCAGACGCTCGAAGAAAACTGGTCTAACTCACCCAGCACCTGATCGTGAGCGATCACCTACATGCAGTAGTAAACAGAAGAACAGAAAAGGACAGCACCTTTAGGGACACAAACAGTTGCAAACAACTAAGCTCCATTTCAAGACACTCAACTGTTCAGAAAGTCATGGTCTATGCACATGTAACATTAATCTAGCTACGTTTCTAGCCACGACAACTTCGGCAAGATGCTCTCAAAAACAAGGCAAACTCTTACCCGTAGAAGATGAATCAGCATCAGAGCCCTGAAATATCACAAAACAAACAGAAACAATTGCACTATGAGAACTTGAAGAGGTGGACAGATGGGAAGCAGATGTACCAAGTAGAAACACCCACACATTTACTGGCACTGCATGTGCAGATAGAAAGCCCACCGGCATTCAAAATTTCAAACAATACATAAAAGTCGCAGTGGCAGGTAGAACCAACAATGGCTTACAGATGACTTCTTTTGCTCAGGGTCTTGTGATTTCTGCATGAATACAACAGACACACACAGCAAATTACGACTTGTTTGCCAAGGGCATCACAATGACAGCTGCTATGATTTAGTATCAAAAACAGATAAGGCAAGCAACATAACCGTGGAACTGTATCCAATTTTACAGTGCTGATAAATCGACAAGAAAAGAAAAAGGACCAAAGCATACCTTATCGCGGTCCTCCTTGTTGTGGAACTGGGATTCAGGAATAAATGTCGACTTGCGCGTGCGCAGGTTGCCAAAGTAGCTGTTAGCCAGAGCAGCCAAGTCCTCTCGTTCACCCTTCTCAGCTTCACGCAAGTTTTCAATGCGCTTCTCCAGTGCAGAGCCAAGACTCAAAACAACTGGGAAGTATGGCAGAATCTACACCACACACAGACACACACACGCGCGCGCGCGGCAACACATTGTGATGTGGCATATCAACACAACAATGGGATAGGTGTAGAGAAGAGCAAGTCAAAGCTGAAATCAGACAATAGGAGAAGAAAACTGCATGCAACAGTCATTATACTCATAAAACAGATAGGACCAAAGAGCTCCTACAGCTAAAGTGAAAGCAGAATATCCATCCCCTCATCCCCTCCTCCCATCGCTCTCTCTTTTTCTCCCCTTCACTCACCTTTATCAGTACCAAGATAGCATTGCGGATTTGATTGTAGTCCTTGGATTCCAAACAAGCCAACATGGCCTGTATGCAAATGATTGCACCATAGACAGAAACAAAAAACCAACAAAATCGAAACAGTCACCATAACACAAACTTCAAATCACTAAATAGACTACCTATCAGTATAGCATATGAGCACGCCTGTACGCAGTAGGCTGCGTGATTGTACACTAGTAAACATATGTATCATTAATGCATGAGTGTTCACTTTCCCACAACACTGAGTGGAGAGGAGTGCCCAAACGTGTTTCAGCCAGACCTACCTTGGTCATCTTGTAATGCCATTTGAAGCAGATGTGGCGGAAGTCCTTGTAATCAAGGTGTACCACACCATCGTTGCGCACACCGGAGATGAAGCCTGGAAACATGTGGCAGTTCTGAACAGTGCACAGCCATACATAGTGGTCACACACCAGGACGGTTACAGTGCGGTACGTAACGGGTAGGTTTGGATGAAACTGGTTAACAATTGCAGTGCCTTGTCGAACAATTCAATTTTCAATTCTCCCCATTCAAACTCCTGCAAAGCTCTCTTACCTTGAGGTAGCTTTCCTCAGACTTATGCCAGTCAGAGATCTCCTCCAGCAGACAACACAGGAAGCGACCTGTAGCAGAAAGTGGCCACCGTACACAACCAGTTCAAATAGTCATGCTCAACATTTAAAAAGCAACCATTGGAGCACATGCATGAACACGCATGTAGGCACAAAAGTGGCCGAGGCACTCATTTTTTGAATTCATTCACACAGCATGTCAGATACGAGTAGGTGCATGCATCCGCTTCACACAAAAACACCAACCAGAACACCCCGGCCATAACGACATAACACTTTACCATAACGGCTCGCTTCATTCTCGGTACACGAAGCAACAGCAAGCGACACTGACTGGTCAGCAAACACCTGCAGCCACGAGGATTAGAAGGGGCAGCAAGAAACCAAGATGGATTATGATAAGAAGCTGCACAAGGAAGAAGAACCAAACAAATACTACATGCAATACAACACCCACCACAAAAGACTACAGTCAGCTGAAAGACAAGCTTGTGTTAATGTGCCCACTTCATGACATGGACTTACGCGATCGTAAAAGAGGAGGGTCGAGAAGTGAGGTGTCTTCAGCTGATGCATGATCTGGATGAACTTAGCGCAGTAAACAGCATCCATGGCAGTAAAGCAACAGCGCGGGAAGGCACACTGTTGGAAGAACTGTGTTGCCATACGGCTCTTGGCCGAAGCGACTGCAGATGAGCAGAATAACACCGAATGCAACTCATGTAAGAAATCGGGGGCACAAATTCAGACGTCTACACTTGCTCAGGTAGTCAAGAGTGAACTGTCCAGATCTCAATCCAAAACACGCATTCTTGCAAACAGAGCTATGTACCTTTATTTTAAGTACGTGTCATGATAAATAATACAGAGGTTCCAAACTACGTAAAGTTGAGCAACTTTACTTTAGTGGGTGGGAAAAACCCGTGATTTCACGAGTTTGCACTCCACTTACGGAAAGTTGTCTACATAGAGTACGTAGATAGGGCTCTGACAAACGGAGGTGCTCTGTAAGCGGATTGGGGTACACATTTATGACTCACTCCCCAGGTCGACCCGGTCGTACACTGCCGTGTTCCGAGTTGCCAAGGGCAGCTACGTGATTCGAAAACTACGTATGGCGGTTGAGTTAGCTATTCCAACCTCACACCAATATGACAATATCCTACAAAGTAGTGTTATTCGCTAGTTGAGGGAATGGAAAAGGGAAAAGTCTGAAGAAAAATTTGACTGTCACCACCAGGACTAGAACCAGGGACCTTCTCATAAGTAGTGGCATGATGACACTTTAGCACAGCCGGTAAGCAGGATGCCTTACTGTTCTTGAACCAGGTCTTGCTGGCCGGTTCTAGCCAGTTCATGATGCGACGATGCTGATCCTTCTGGCGAGCCATCTCCTCGCCAAGCCTCTTGATCATCGTGTCCCCTCGATCTTTCTCCTTCTTACGTTTGCTGGCATTCTGCAAGAGATATACCCGATACAGAGCAGTGTCAATACAGTTGACATGCACATGTGGGAATGGGTCAAGCATGGGTGTAGATGTGTGCATGCAAGTTACATAGTGCGCAACTACTGGAACATGAAACACACTTCACAAACAACCGCCCACCACAATGTTCACGTACAATAAAGACAACGGGTTTTTTTTCTTAATACAATTTCCACATGAGCATGGATGAGCAAATAACAACTTAGCTTGAGCATGTACGCTACGCAAACTCGTGCCAAGAAGTGTTGCATCACAATAATGCGTATATGGCTAGAGAAGTACATTGGTACAGCACACTGTAGGAAAGAAGTACCCCAGCAAAGCACAATGCACACAATGTGTCACATGTACATGTATTTACCAGCTCAGAGTTGCTGTCAAGCTCCTGCAGTGCTTGTTCCTGCCGACTAATTTCCTCCTGGTACCGAGCCTCAGGTACCCAGATGTCATACAGAGACAGGCTCCAAAACGTGGTGAAGAGATGAACACTGGTAAAGAGGCAAATAAAACACACATGAGCACACATAAGTGCGCGCATGCACACACACACACACACACACACACACACACACACACACACACACACACACACACACACACATTCATGCAGGCACAATATCAGTACAACATGGATAAACAAGATGGTTGTAGCAAGAACAACTGATGCAAACTGCTGCTGATATCGTTCAGTGCCAGTACTGCAGGTAGCTAAGAACAGTGGCCAGTCACACTCATGATCAGAGCCTTGTTGCACTCTCCTTCCAGTAGCTAGTATTTACTACTTCCAAGTATTTACTATTTACAGTATTTAGGTTAGTCTGCACACCAGTGTAGCGGGTGTGCATGGCATCACAGTACACATGCTATTCAGCAATGCAAACACATAGAGTACACATGCTATTCAGCAATACAAACACTTACAGTACACATGCTACTCAGCAATGCAAACACTTACAGTACACATGCTATTCAGCAATACAAACACTCACAGTACACATGCTATTCAGCAATACAAACACTCACAGTGCACATGCTATTCAGCAATACAAACACTCACAGTGCACATGCTATTCAGCAATACAAACACTCACAGTACACATGCTATTCAGCAATACAAACACTTACTGTACACATGCTATTCAGCAATGCAAACACTTACGAGATCTCCTTGCACACGTTCACCGTCCTCACCCGATCGACCAAAGTCTTCATTTCTGCCTCGACCAGCTCCAGCTGAACACGTGCAACCCAGAAACACATCGTGGCACAACAACAAGAATCACACACCTGCACTAGAAAACCTCGCCATGCTGCTGCTCTGCGGCACCCAGGACAAGTGCGTGTACACAGGAGCAGGAGGCAAAAAAACAAACAGGCAACACGGAAAAGGAAACAACTCCGTTGAAATATCAAGAAAATAGAAAATACCAGATGGAAGCAGGAAAGGAACAGCAGCCAGCGGTGGGAATACATGATGAGGACCATCACTGCACTTACATCGGTTTTGCCAAAATCTGGTCCATTCTTTCCGGCACGTCGTTGACCTTCAATACGAGCCTGCAATATACAAGCATAAGCAAAGGAAAAATCAAATATGCACCCGTACACACCCAGAATTGCAATTTCATCACAACGCAAGGAAACAAAGCGGAACAAAAACAGTAGAACTTGAATGAAGTACACTTCATGAGACGAAGGACAAGCCAAGGAATCTGATCAAATATTAATACTGGCACTTTTTTGCACGTATCCTCCACTCACATTAATGTTGTTGGACAAGCGGGGTCGCTCCAAGAAAAATGCCGTGTCCACTTGGAGGAAATATTTGCGAACAAGGTCATCAAATGGCGGAAACTTGCTGCCATAATCCTGCGGCAACAGAGACGTGGCCAGGAAGCCACCAAACTGGACCAGAGTGTCCTGACACTGTGGGAAAGAAATACACAAGCAAACACACACACACACACACACACACACACACACACACAGCAAGGAAGGGAACTTACTATTGCATGTTCACATGGCCAATAAGCACAAGAAACAGCAAAGCATTCAGTTGAGACAGGAACACAAGAGCGAATGCTTGACAGAAAAACCAATATGACAACTGCCAACAAACACCGGATCCATACCTGATCATAGAGCTTGCCTAGCAGCTTCAAGTGGCAGCTGCTGGCTTCCACAAAGACCACGCTCTGCCGCTGCTGTGCTATGAGAATGCACAGAGGTACACCCAGCGCCGACTCCATTAGAGCCTCGCGCAGACGCTGTGACGACTTCTTTGTGTTCCTTACTTGATTGAAATAGCCACCCTGCAGAACGGTTCACCACATCAACGAAAAGAGGGATTCAAGACGGGATGATGCGCGGTTATAGAATAACAAAGCCTAGCACAGGAAGGATGTGCAGTCTGACCACACGTACGTACCAACAACAGCCTTGGTGCCAATGCAATGATGCAGTAATATAGGTAGAATTAGAAACAGCTACCAATACCTTTGCTGATAGAAGACATCTTACACCACAGCTTGCACTTGAATCTGCCATTGTATGGTGACGCAGGTACTAGTCTATTTCCAGTCTGCACTGTTTGCTAGCATCTAGCAGCAAGTACAATAACGCAGCAGCTTTAGCCAAGAACTATACTACACTAATTCTCGTTTGTGAGCTTGTACATAGTTGGAAATCTGATGAAGGCAAATTCGCCAACATATAACAAATATAATCGGCACGGAGACAATAACTTTAATAAGGCAATAAGCAGAATCAGCTAAGCGGACATTGGACGTACGAGGTGATTTGGCTTTTTTAAAATGGTTGTAAAATGACGTTTTTTCAGTCACTTCTAGACAAGCTACGTCCAAATGAATTGTTGCAAGTGGAAGTGCTATCCTTTATGGCCGTTGTGTCCAAAAATGGGAATGATCCCACTTTGGAAAGTGTCTTGAATCATGTCCTACTTTCATAGCATTCTCAGGATTCAAATAATTGGTGTGTCATTTTTTAACAAATTTGTAAAATGGCATCACAAACTGGGATAGTCGGTCATCAATGTTCTGAAGTTGATAGATATCACTTCAAGGATTGCTAGTGGATGAAAAATAATCTGTCAACAGAGGAGTGAACTGCATTGTATGCTGCGAAAGCCGTGTTTTTGTATTTGTAACTAGTGGCTGTGTTATACGGTGGAATTGGATAGGTAGCATAGCATCGCAGCCATGTTTTCGTGCTCACAGAGTGTTTTCATTGACCTTCTGTTCTTCATTACTGTCTTTAGTGATGGCAAGACGGCCTGACGTCGTCCAAAGGCCCTGCGGAAGCAATTCACTGCCCTCCTCGTCCATTCAGGGGCTCATTTTACACATTTTACACAAAATGGCAAAGCACCCACCACTAGTTATACCGACGTGTCAAAGGAGAATTAAATTATATGCACCAAAATTTCTGGTCAATGTTCATCTACGATAAACTGGCTCTCATTTGCCACCACCCATGTTTCGATACAGCCATCCGGAGCAGAGAAACAGCCAGAAGAAAAGCAAATTTTACACATTTGTTAAAAAATGCCAAATGTTAAAAAAAGCCAAATCACCTCGTAGTCAGGAACAAAAATAAAAGATGAATACAAAAGTTATAAAAAGTTTCCGAACATGTTTTCTAGAGACATTCGTCAGGGAAAATACGTCTCAATACTGAAATCTAGCAATAAACAACGATATATACGTGGAAGAGTACGAAATGCAGTATGTGAAAGAAAATAGGAGAGAAGAAGGTGAAGTGCGAAAGACAAGAGAAGTGTGAACTAATAACAGGGGTGGGCAGGTGAGAAATAATAACAATGTGAGACTCAGAGAGGGTGAAGTGTAAGGAGTACATGGGTATGTGGGTGGGTGTATGTGTGTGTGAATGCTAAGAGAATAGTCTAAGTTTAGTGACTCCTTACACTTCACCCTCTCTGAGTTTCACATTGTTATTATTTCTCACCTGCCCACCCATGTTATTAGTTCACACTTCTCACATACTGCATTTCGTACTCTTCCACGTATAATATCGTTGTGTATTGCTAGATTTCAGTATTGAGACGTATTTTCCCTGATGAATGTCTCTAGAAAACGTGTTCGGAAACTTTTTATCCATCTTTTATTTTTGTTCATGACTACGTCCAATGTCCGCTTCGCTGATTCTGCTTATTGCCTTATTAAACAAATATAATATTTCATGGAACAAACAAGTTTGATTACAGTACAGCGTAACTGTGAAAGAGCAGGTAGCGGACATCCAGTGAAAATGTTCAACTCTCGAAATGCAAGGTGTGCACAGATCTGTACCTCAGCTCGGAGCATTTCTCCGCCGGCAAGGGCTTGCAATTGGGACTGCGTGACTTCTTCCATGAGTTCGATGCCAGACATCTTATTGACAACTTCCTTCAAGACTAGTAAATCAAAACTGAACAGTTCAAAGACAGACAGACGTGCATGCACGCACACCACCACACACACACATGCACACACAGAAAGAATAACAAAATTAATACGGTGATGCATGCGTACAAATGGCGCTAGTAACGCATAAGGGTAATAATGGCCACTTACCATGTAGTGTAGGTGACCAACAGTTTTCTTTTCCGATAAGATGGAAAAACGTTCTAGAAAAAGACTACTGTAGTGGTGGCAAGTAAAAGCCAACACTTGCTATAAGACACCACACCATACAGCAACAAGCCCATGCAGCCCTAGACACATAGAACAGGTATTACCTCCAAGTACAGTACTAGTACGTGCAACTTACATCTGTCTACCATAGTATTCACACTCGTCACAAAATGTGTAACATTCAAGGAGCACCAAAAAATTCGAGAGTGCTAAAACAGTAAAAAATACCAAGTTGGCACTGGATGATGATACTTCTGCGGACCAAGGCATACGCCTGGCTTGCTTAGGATCCATACGGCTTTGCTGTACACGCTCTCTGCACAGCATCATCGAAGTTTATTCGTGGCGCTGTCGCCTGTGGCAAGATGGGATTTTCATTTGCCGCAACAGTAATATACTGGCCGGGCATGCACAGAGTCTAACACGGGCATCTTACCTCTTGCCAGACTTGAGCTGGTTGGCAACATACTGCAGCAGACCGGTCAGTTCAATGGTGTACTTGCGGAACACCGTACCCGAGAAGAGAGCAAGGCCTGGCGACACGCATGCACCCACCCACACACCCACACACATGTATACATGTACACATGGGGCAAACGCAATCAGTTGACATACTTGAAGTAGCAGACACGTTTTGCATTTCGATGTGTTGAACCAGGTGTGGGGCAATACGTCAAGTAATACATTGAACAACCATGTCTATTGCATGTACATGTACAGATACAAACTGAGGGTTTCCTGTTCTTTCCATCACATAGATGCATATGTACAAACTGAGAGCCTCCAGTTGTTTTCAGATATGCACATGCAAAATGCCCAGTTCTCCGAGAGACAAGCTTGTCAATGGTCACCTCCACGCGGAGCACAGCTAACCTTGGAGCCACTGTGAAAGATTGGTGTCCTTTTGCTTGAGCTTCTCCTTATCAGGATTAGCCAATGCTTCAATCAAACAATCTGCATCAGCCACAGCTAGTCAAGGAAAGCAACACTAAGAGTTGCATGGCAAGGCAAACCCACTCTGAAAGACTGAAAACCAAAGTGTAAACTACAGCATCAATATGTGACAAATCATCTGTATACAGAGTGTATCAAAGCACCCCCCATCCCCAAACCACGCACGATACAGTATCATAGACATCAGACACCAGATTTGAACTTTCAAAGGCTACTGATTAGTCACCGCCTGCACAGCAGAAGTTGGTTAAAATCCAGATAGAGTGAGTCAGCTGTGCCGGGCACTGGGCAGTCTGACATCATCAAGGACTGGGCAGCCACATCATCATAGACTGGGCAACCTCAAACCAACAAGTACTGGGATGTTCACAGGCGCAGGGTGCCAACTTATTTAAAGCTGTATTGAGCATGGCTGTAAAATCCGTTGCCTACTTGAAAATGCAGTGACATGCTATTAGAGGATACAGCAGAGAACATCATACGCCAATGGTGTTAAGTACTTGAGCGAATCAACAACAGGTCCAATGAAGTTGTCGTACGTCTGGATCTGTGACAGGACCTGCAGCAACAGGACACATGAAGAAAAACAAACAAAGAGGCAATACAACATTACTATTAACAGTACCAAACAACTTCCACACATACATGAACAAGTACGTAATGAACAGATAAGATGGCCAAAGTGACGAATAAGCAGCGAAATACACCCGGTCAGTAATATAAACATCTCCACAGCAACGACTCACATATTCGAAGACGATTCCTGGGTTGCTGTGGCTGAGTTTGCCAAGCTGGCGGCCAGACTGCTTCACACTCTCCTTGGTCAAGCGCCTGTGAGCACAAGCAAAAAGCAGAAATAGAAAAACAAGATTAGGTGACGTGGATTGAAACTGCTGCTGCTGCTGCTGCTGTTGTCAGCAAACCTAGTTGAGCCTACTATGATCATCCAAGCAGTCCACTATATGCAGTATATGTGTTAGTAGGGCTGGTGGTCTTTGACGAGTTTCGGCTCCCAACAATGCCTAAATAAAGGTTACTGTTTGCTAAATGACAGCAACAGCAACAGCAACAGCAGCAGCAGCACCACCACCACCACCACCGCCACCACCACCATCACCATCACCAACAACAAAGGAAGAAGAGGAAGTACACATGGTTACTGGGGATCTAGAGGCAAAGTGGGTGAACATAGCAGAACGGCAGATGAATAAGGATGCAAAAAAGATCACTTACTTCATGACATAACGTGTTCTATCCATGGTGGTAGCACGTGCCTGCAGGATAACCATATCACTGAGGTACGATGAGTTCTTCCACTGACCATACAGACGATACCTACAGTACAAGGTATTATACACAGCAAGAAAGCACACAAGAACATTGAACATATACTAACTTATAAGCAGGTACCATGTCCAATTGCATCAGATGTGAACAGCAATCTAGTAGCGGGACCAATGCTCTGGGACATGCGCTGAACAATACAAAGTCTGTGGGCATCACTGATTCAGTTACACAGTTTCATGAAATGTAATTTCAGTAGACGTTGATTCCGGCTACTGAGCTCATAAAATACTATTAGGATGATCGCCCAGCGTACGCCATATTTTTTTCAGATCACATAATATATGGATACAACAACCAACAGCAGCTCACCTAATCTGATATGGAAGTGTTTTCAACAAGGACCACGTTTCCTCGGCCAGACTACAGTTGCACGGAAGGAGGGATAATGACGGCAAGAGGACCTCATCGAGGCAATCCAACCATGTCAAACCCATCGAGTCTGATGGCTGCAGGTGGAATACAACACAGGAAAGAACAATCCTTGCTACTGAACTACATACGCGTACTTAGCACGGGCTTTGGCTTGGACTTAGATGTGGTGAACAGTGCACATTCACAAATCCTCATGTACAAGTTCATGCCAAAGAGTCCCAATTCTTTGCTCGCCACACACACAAATGACAAGAACAGCACAGCATGCGTACATTACGCAGCTGCTGCCTAATATTATAGCACTTGGACTTCTCTACCACTCTTGTAGTGCATCTCAAGATATGTGAACCTGTACGACAGTTCCGTACAGACCAGTAACGCTTTACTAGTGTACGTAAAAGCTGGGATTAGAAATTTAGAATGCACGCACTCCCACTCAGGTACTCAACTCTGGGTCTGAATGAAAAGACTTACGAACTGCTCCAAGTGTGGAGTTGGGCTCCAGTGCTGCACAGGGGCAAGAACAAAGCAAAAACCTTAACGAAGGCATGAACATGACCACCACAATGGCCATCAAGAAAAGTGTACTCATTCAAGTGCCACAAACAAAACAAAAACACTGTTGCGCTGCACTGATCAGAAAATTGCGCATATGCTGTGGATCTATGATATAAACATGTTCCAAATGAAACTGACCTCAACACACCCTCCCATAAATGAAACTGTCTGGTTTCAGTTGCTATTCTCTGGATTATAACATCGTGCAACAATATAGCAAAGTACCACTGCATTTCCTGGGCATAGGTAGTAACATAATACAGTCCATGGAGTCATGTCCTGCAAGGTACACCAACCTTTTGGAGATATTCACGACCAATGCGCAACATTTTCGCAAGCAAGACTGGATCTGACGAGAGGTGAAGGCCTAGTTGGGTGAGCATGGGGAACGCAAACGTCTTCAGATCCTCAATGCTCTGAGCCTGATACACGGTGTTAGTGTTCTGGGCAGCCTCCTTGTTTGCCGGTAACTTGATTGTCAAACGACGCCCACGCGCAGGCTTTGGTGCCAATCTACGCACACAGAAACGCAAAAATACACACACACACACACACACAAGAATTAGCATTGGGTTTATACGTGTAGTTGCTCATTACATTGAATCAAACTGTACCTGTCCTAAGCTTCCACCTCTGTACCAGTTAGGAATGATTATGGGCTTAGCCATGTGCTTCTGCTACTAACAGCATGTATTCGATCACAAAATGAGATATCTCAAGTTTAGGCTAAACATATTCGTTGATCAACAAATCAGTTTGACAAGTGACATAGCTTTTCCACCATACTTACGGCCGATAGACGGGCTCAATAATGGCATGGAGCAGCTGGCAAAATGCCTTGGCCACGGTAGGATCACTGGTGGCGACAAACGGCGGCAGGCGTAGCAGAATCCACTCAGTCCACTGCCAATCGCCTAGCTCCAGCAATGACCGCACAATGCCAATCTTCTGATTCTCCTCAGGCTGCTGCACATGCCAATCAACAGTGCAACAAAGACGCAAAACAACTCTTCAACACCGTCCCAGAAAATAAGAGCCATGGCTGCTTAATTTAACTAGAAAATAAAACAACTCCAACTGATGGACAGCAAAACTCACCTCTGTGATCACGACATCGCCACTGTCATCTTCTTTGCTCTGCGTAGACAAACAACACATGAAGAACACCACCTAACTTGATACAGAATCTACATTCACAATTGACGGCAAAATACAACTACCGGGAACGAAGATAGCGAATGTGCAACATAGTACATCCAACGAATAAGAAAGAACTATACGTGGCCAGATGCAGATGAAGTAACTCAGCGCCCATCCTTTTTTTCCCTCTCTTACCGTAGTGACAGCTATGGTAGTCTTTCGTGCACCATGTCTGCCCTTTTGCAGAACTTCCTTGTGCTGCTTCAGGACATTATCATCAGGAGGACTCAACTGTGAACACCACATGACAGATGCAGAACACAAGGGCTCTACAAAGAAACACTAAAGCACTACTGGAGGGTAAACAAGGTGCGGCCTTGCCGGCACAATCAGAATGTGCCGTGCTAACATGAAAAAAGCACGGTTACAGGTCTTTATTAGCCATAAATCCTCAGACGCATCCTTTATTTATACGTCTAAATCCTCAGTTATCCAATTGATCGACCGCACTTGCTTCGTGATAGAAACATTTCATCAATGCGTGAGTATACAGCAGTCAAATACAAAGTATCAGAATAGCAGTTGTGAATATCATGTCGAGACACCATGTTTGCACCCGGATTAATTGAAACCACAATATAGGCCATTGAACAGAACAGTTGCAAAAACAAAAAATTGTTACTGTAGCCATAAGCGAGGAGAAGTCCAGCACTGTCCAGTATACACGCACTAAAACAAGTATGTGTACTGTCAAGACACGCCAAATCACTTCAACATGCCCAGGCCAGCTTCTATCACCACAGCAGGACTAGCAAGAAGTACTGTTGCTGCATACACGGCATACAATGCGTACACTTCATACAAAATTTAAGAATAATAATGATACTCAGTAGATGCTTACGTGAGTGTACAGCTCCTCGATGGGGACGAGATTAGTATGCAGCAGCAGAGCAGCAGTACGGTACAAGCTGGGTGGAGTGCTCGAAGAAGACTCCTGAGAAAAGACAAGACAAGACACGCACATGATGATGTCACGATGCCATATTGATCACATGCCTCCGCATGGCTTTTAGTTGTACTAAGTCTTTATTTGAATGTTTGAATGTCCGGTTCTGTTCCAAAAGGAGCAGAACATCCTTCATTATTAAACTGGCAATTGCCTGGAGCCAATTGTAAAATACAATCTTCTACTGTCAAACCAAAGTCGTGATCTATCCGTTAACCCTTTACCTTCTGACCATAATTCCCAGGCAGTTCCAAATGCGATATTTCTCACCTCATTCTGAGAATATCTTTGGTTATAATTAACCGATTTTCACACTCTTGGGCATTCTGGAAAGCTCTCCACGAGCTGCGTACAATGAGCTCAAACTGGACACTACTGAGATCACATATCCAACGCCAGGGTGCTTCAAATACTCCCCATCGCTGGGTATCCGAGAAAATTCTCTCCTCTTCAGCCATTTCTCACTCCTTCATCGTAAACATTTCAAATTTGTTGTCCTGGGTTTCTTTTTATGCTGCCCACGCGCTCAAAACATGCACAGGTGACTCAGCATGTCAGGAGAGGGAAAATCCCCAGCTCAAGGCCAGTCACTCAGAAAAAAATCGACTTTTGCCGTGGCTGAAATGTCGAGCGCGATATCTCTGGATTGCGGCATTGCAGCTCTTCGCCGATTGTTGCAACGAACAGCTGGGCTCTTCGGCTTCTTCCTACATATTTAGGTTTTGAGATTCCGTCAAGAATTGATCGAGTTACAAATGTTTTAGTGCATGCATGTCCATCGACCAAATTCGGTCGATTCATGTACACACAGAAGGTAAAGGGTTAAAGTGCAGATCCCATACGCCAAAGGCAAGGTTAGAATGTAGGCGGAACATAGCTTACCGCATATTGCTGGAACTTGAAGCCAAGCAGTTGGCACAAAGTCCCTGCGCTTCCGTTGCATGAACGCATCACAGGCAACAGCAGTAACTGCTTCTCTGGCGAATGACACTCGACTGCTTCCAACATAACGTCCATGACTCGGTTAGGATCTAAACTGAAGTGACCTGTTGGACAAAAAAAACTTAGGATTATTAGTGCTGTCTGTGGGTTATTGAAAGAGGTGCAAAATGGCGTCACTCGGGCACATGATATAAACGGTTCTATGTTAATGATCCCAGAATGTGGCGAGCAGATATCCCCTGTCGAAAAACAGCACATGTTGTAAAGGTGAACGCCATATGAGAAGATAGCAAGCCTATGCATATATTGTGTATATTCTACAAAAATAGTACTTAGATCTTAAGGCCACATCACCCCAAGACAATCTTCAAATCAGGGAGCTAGAGAATATAGGCGACGTACCGATCAGGGCCATAACACGCTGCAGCAAGTCCGAGCTGTCCAAGCTGCCATCTAGCTCTTGACCCAGTTCAACAGCAAGTTTGCTGTAACCTTCACTTTCCTCACGAAGGAGATTGAACTTGTCTTGCCGATAGCTAGCAGAAGAAAGAATATGGAAAATGTGAGGGTGCAGACAGCATTCGGACAAAATCGAGTACATAGTGTCAATAACATCAGGAATAGTGAATAATTGCTTTCTCGGACACATCAATCAGACTAAAGACCAGAACTAGCTTCAGCCTTCTTATCAGGTCGATACAGGCAGGAATGAAAATAACCAGTACAATAATTGATCTAATGTAAAGGCCATCTGGCTGCGAGTTTGTACGTGACGTGATGTTTGGTGTCGTGGATGGTAAGAGAAAGCGTGGTCGTCCGAAGATTTCCTTTGCTGACAACATCGTTTCGTGGACTGGTATGTCTCTGCATGAGAATTGCCAGTTGGCATCTGACAGAGATGCCTGGCAGTCGCACTGTGCATCTACTGCTTACACAGCTGCATAATGCCGTTTATTATTATTTTTAAAATTTTACTTTTATTATTTTTTCGGCAACGCAGATGATGATGATGATGAAAGGTGATGCAAGCAGCAACAAGAGCAAGTGCGAGAATAAACACACGAAATGCATGGAAAGTGTGGATTCTCAAACATACAGACAAATAGCAAGTGCTATTACTACGCACAACTGGTGTAGCTGTCCATGTGTCCATTTGCTGTCTATTGTCATCACAATTCCCAATACATATCACACCTATGCCGACCTCTTCACACCTGGACCACTTGTGCATGATAGCAGGACTTGCTATTTTATCAACAAGTTCGAGAATCAACACTTCCATGCATTTCACTTGTTTTTCGCTATTGCTCTTGCTGCTGCCTGTGCTTAGTATCAACTTAAACGTATTGCTTGGTTTACAGCGGAAAACAAAATCAAATTTCCAGACTTTTATTCCAGACCACTTTACTTCTGCCTATGTTCATGATGAGAATGCAGTGAAAGTACCGGTACTCCTGGAATTTTTGGTTGAAAATTGAAATGTGCTTGTGAGCAGCCTGAAGCTAGGTCTGTTCTTCAGAGTGACAGTAGTGAAAACAGCCTTTGCTATGCAGCATTCTCTTTGCAGAAGCGGACACCCCCACACCCTAGCACAGGCAGACACATAAATGGCACAGAAAAAGCTGGATAATGCAATCAAGGAGGCAAGCAAACAGGTGAGCTAGCACACACATGCATCCACTCCACTTACAACAAGCGAGTCTTCACTTTGATGCATCTCTGGTCAAACAACTTTTGTGACGAGATAAGAGAAAGCGAACTCAGTGTTTCTGCATCCAAGTGAACCTTCAGCTTGCTGTCTGGGATGAATTTCTGAATGCAAAAAAGAGAGATTCGAAACCACAGTCTCATAAGCGACCCATGTACATGTATAATCACACTTCAAAGTAGACGGCTTGTATAACAATTGTGCCTATCAAACCAGACCAGCTGGGTTGTCCAACTTATTTCACAATACTCTTAACAGTAGGGTGACATGTCACGCAGCTACATCTGAAGAGCAAACATGAAACACCCAATGGCACATTGGGACACACAACAGATTGCCTCCCAACTGAGATAGAAATTTATTATAGAGTACAAAACCCTTCAAGTGACGTACGGCACATTCAGCCAGCAGCTGAATGAATTTGGGTCGATGAGTCTTGTCTTCTGATGTTCCCACCTCCACATCTGTAACCACCACATAGGCACATACCAGTACACAGAAAATGTATACAGACATCTACTTCGATCGTGTATGTTGCTGGAGGAGAAGATCAGACCTTCAAAACACATACATGTACCTGTACGACCGAGTACATGATCAACCCAAGCACTGGGTTACAATTGTATGACATGTTGCAGAGTGCGATGCACACTTAAATACATGTAGGACGTATATATCCGTCCTTAGTGGACGGGTGCAAAAATATACTGCCTTAGTGGTGAAAGGGTTAAACCAGATCAGACCCAAGCATACATTGCCAGAGTACTAATGCTCAAAGGGACAAGTCACTGAGCTACACAACACATTGCGATGCCAGTACATGTAATGGAACTGGCCAGTACAAGACTTATTCAGTGTGTATACATGTGAAAAGATGCACAAGCTTGTTATGTCCATAACCAGTGACCAACCATTGAACAGGTACCAGGCAACACCCCCCCCCCCCCCCCCCCCCCACACACACACACTTACCAAGAACGGACAAGATATCAATGAGTATACTTGCAACGACATCATTGGACTCCTGCACAAGTACAAGCATAAATATATCAATGTTAACAGTCGGGCATTGAATTTCCTTTAGATTACATAATGGCAGCTGGTCTAAGGTCTTAAACTTATGAGTTATGTATGTAACAGCATGGTGTAGTGCGCTCCTCGACATTCATCGTGTTGTCTTAGGCTGCGTTTACGCGACAACGCACGGCCAGTTTTCCGTTTTCAGTCCAGCATTTCTTTTTTCGTTTTCGTACGTTTACACGATCAAAGCCGATCCGAGGTGGTCTCCGTTTGTATCGTTTTCAAGCGTCTACACGAGAGCAAAGGATCCGCCAAAGTTCGTCATGTGCCAAGTGTTGCCGTGGAAGCACCAATCACACTCAAGTAATGGTTGAAAACAGGCACACGACAACACACGTCACATGACGAAAATTGTATTTGGATTGTCGGATCC
Organism: Sycon ciliatum; assembly: GCF_964019385.1. Classification (NCBI taxonomy): domain Eukaryota; kingdom Metazoa; phylum Porifera; class Calcarea; order Leucosolenida; family Sycettidae; genus Sycon; species Sycon ciliatum. Next base: position 21,163,262 of record NC_088644.1, read on the forward strand.
GTGTAAACGGCCGAAAACGAAACAAACGTGACGGAAAACGAGGCCAGCACACCGTTTCGACTGTTTACACACCCAAATTTATCCGGCAGAACATTTCCGTTTTCAAATTCTTCCACCTTGGCCAGCGTTTTTGGTTTTCTTCCGTTCTGGTGTACAACTTTTACGTTTTGCTCCGCGCACCGTGTAAATGAACCATGGATCCGAAAGGATTTCGTTGCGTTTTCGCCCCCAGCGTTGTCGTGTAAACGCAGCCTCAGTAGGCTGCTTTAGTGCTGCTGCATTATGCATTGCCCGCTACATTTCGGAGTTAGCACTCTGGCGCTAGAGCGACGAGCTATCTTAATGTTTGTGGTGCCTCCTTTGCACCATGGCTGGTAGCTCGGCTTGCTTAAAGCTCAGAGCTGTACTGAGGAGGCCTTCAATTTGTTAAAGGAAAGAGAGAGAGAGCTGCCAAGCTCAGGGTCCTCACTAAACTTCGTTTTTACCTAGATCATGTGTGTTATTCGCAGGGATGAATTTATCAGGTATCGCATCGCAGTTTGCTAAGCAAAATCGATCTACTGCTACTCAAAAATCACCACGACTCGCAGAAAAAAACTGTGATCCATACAGGTGATCCATTCCTAGCTTGCGCCATCAAGTAATATACGTACAGTGCAGTGTAGGTGGTACATGATTACATTTCAGAGGTTCCGGTTCGATGTTCCAGTGTGTTGGGCCTGTTCTTTCTCATATTTTCACCGAGAATTCATAGTGACGTCGTTTAAAAAACACAACTTCGCCCTCAAGCCCGGCTCTTGCTTGACCAACAGTGGGCTTTTTTCTCTCGCCTTCGTTGAGGACAAAAGCCATTGCATTGTTTTATTTGCAAGTCCTTTCTGACAAATATGGCATTGTCGTTGAGTTTTGATGAAGTGCGGGCTACCGCACAGGACGAGCCTGTCAAGCTGCCTTTGGTGTTTCCGCCAGCACCAGGTGTGGATCGTCCCGTTGATGCAGAACTGAGTAATGTTCAAGCGTCTGTGTGCAGCTCTGTACATGGTGGAACCGGGCGATCCACTCCAGCAGCGACTTCATCTGACCGCTTAGGCCGTCTCCGGAATACCCTCCAAGACCGTGCCTTTTCAGAGGCGGCTGACAACTTGTAGTGCCAGGTACGGCGATCCTCAACAACGAAATCTTACGATGGCGCCTGGCGAAAATTGGAATGCTGGTGTAGTCAACGGTCGATTGATCCCTTTCGTCCAGCTCTCTGTATGATAGTTAATTTCTTGACAGATATGTTCCAGGCTGGCCATCAGTATCGGACGCTTATTGTGTATCGGTCAGTGCTTTCGTCAGCTCTTCCATCGATCGCTGGGAATCCTGTAAGCTAACAGGAAGACGTGAAGAAGATTATGAAAGGCATGTACAATAGTCGTCCAACGAAACCACGCTATTCAACATCCCTGGATGTGTGCAAAGTCCTGTCTGCTCTCAGGTCGTGGGGAGAGAATTCAGCATTGCCATTGACATCCCTGACACACAACCTGGTCTTACTATTGGCTTTGGCTAAGGCTTCTCGTGTGAGAGCTGCAGCTGCTGCTGGCAGGCCCACTCCTACGCCAACCAGACGGTGTGTCCTTACCCTTGTCAGCTCCGACTAAGACGCAGCATGCAGGGACACTCAAGTCAGTCTATATCGCATCATTTGCCGACACGTTGTTTTGCCCAGTGTCGTGTTTATCAGAGTATCTACGACGCACGGATGGCTTCCGCTTATCTACGTCAAAACCGCTGCTCCGTTCGTTATACAGCCCTCACGGCCACGGTGTCACGATTGTTGAAATCAGCATTGGATTGTTGTGGTGTGGACATGGCGGCCTTTTCTGGTCATTCAACTCGTTCAGCTGCAACACCAGTGGCACATGCAGCGGGCATCCCTATTGATGTTGTCTGTCCTCCAGAAACTTGCGGAAAAATTTCGGAAGTATCGCGGAAAAGGTTGCGAGGTAAGATGCCACAAATTGCGGGGAGTATTGCGGATTTTGTCAAAAATTGCGGGAATATTGTGGTGAAGTTGCGACCGATTTTGGTATTGGTAGTGCGGCGCGGTACGGTCGTACGGGTCGTATAGCATAAAACAGAAGGTGTGATGCGCTTTACTCGATTGCGACTGTGTTCAACTGCCTGACAAGAGCTTGCAAGACAGATTTCCTCCATGCTCGGACAACGAGCCTTACTTTTTTGACTTGTCAGCCGCTGATTTGCCCAGAAACTTCTCCATTCTGGTGTTGATCTCACAAGTAAACTACTGACGAGCTTGAAGAACTAAACAACATCGAAGAAAGACTCGAATATTGCGGGTGCTTTTCGAAATATCGCGGGTGCTTTCAAGTATCAAGGACAGTTTTTTACAATAACGTGGATGATTTTTCAAATATCGCGGATATCGCGGACTTTTGTTCAAATCGCGGAAACAACGAGGCCGCGGCATCGCAAGTTCCTGGAGGGACAGTGTTGTGCTCGCAGCCGGAGATCGGAGGCTCCGAGCAATCTAAGCACCTTTGTCCGTCACTACTATCGGCCGACAACAGCAGCGACTGTAGTGAAGACTGACATCTTAGCACAGTATGCCAGCTCAATGCTGATGTCAGCTCTGCCAAATCACTGCGCTCATATAATCAAAGAAAATGTCTCTTTTACCTGCATAAAATCAATCGCATTTAATATGCTGATGCGCATCCTTTGCTCGTTACACTCAGTATAACAATGCCAGAGCATGTGTTTACCTTATTCGATTATTACTGCTAGTTTAGCAGTTTATTGTTTTTGGTTTGAGTCCATACTTGTCATTCGTTTTAGAGTATCATGGAAACTCCGAACGTAACTCTGTGGAGTAGGGGATCAATGTGAAAGACACACTGGAACATCGAGCCGCAGCCTCTGAAATGTAACCGGTAATTCTGCAAGAATTCTCTGAATTTGCAGTAGAATTATGGTTACATGAAGAGGTGAAGGGGAAGATGTGACAGTGTGTTCCCACTCGGAATGGGGCCATTACCCACCCAGGATTTTGAGGTACAGTCAACTTCGCCAATAACGACTGCGGATATAACGACAATTCGCGAATAACGACAGAATTTCCATGCCCAGAGCAAAGTCCCATCCCACTGTAATCCATAAAATGAGACTTCGGGTATAACGACACTTCGCGAATAAGGACACCTTTTTGATGCCCCGCCGAGTGTCGTTATATGCGAAGTTGACTGTATTGCTATTTTCAGTTGCTATCTTACCTCTTCCCTATGGCTCGTTCAAAAAGGCCACTGTTTGTCGGGGAAGAGCCGGGCTTGAGGGCGAAGTTGTGTTCTTTTTAATGACGTCACTATTAATTCTCGGTGAAACTATGAGAGAGAACAGGCCTAACACACTGTCACATCTTCGCCTTTACTTCTTCATGTAAGGCCACCCTTTGTTAATTCATTGTTTAACGTCCTTTTTTTCGCGAAAAGGTACGCGGGAGGGCGGAAAAAAAACAAAAGCCCATTCCAAAAACTGGAAACCCCAATCAAACATTTTGGCCAGTAAAGCATGTTATATATACAATATATCTGGGTCTAACGGCACTTGCAGGCATAGAACAACACTCTTTGATGGTACATTGGAGCACATGCCTGATGAATCCAACAAAACAGGTACATAGCATGGAGTTAGCATGTCATGAATTCATTACATCTGGATTTTTACTAGGACACACACCGTACGATATTTAAAAGCCAACAAAAAAAGAAAAAGAACACAAGACAAAGGCATGCCCGGGAAGCAAGATTATAAGTTTAAGGTCATGATCGGCACACTGTGAAACTACACAATCATGTATTTACAACTTCGCATATTATTGGTACTACTACTTTCTTGGGTTTTTTTCCGGTCGGAGGGAAAAAGGTATGCGGGCGCGGACGTTAAACGAAAAAAGAAAGGGTGGCCTAACCATAATTTTCCTGAAAATTCAGAGAATTCTTGCAGAATTACCGACTATTCTCAATATGCGCACACATGTATGATGCAAGTAACCATGTGTACGGTGGAAGCTAGCAGGACATGCACACAGATATCTTTTTTGTGCTAAACAAAAATCAAAGATTGTTACACAAGTGAGATTTTGTATGGCCAAAACTGCTATACAAAAAATTAACAGTAAATTCTTCCCTGATTTGAACTGATAAAAACATCTTTGCAATACGATTATCATGTATTGCAAAGATGTTTCTATCAGTTTGAATAACACACATGATGACCTAGGTAAAAACGAAGCATAGCGAAGGCCCCGAGCTTAGCAGCTCTCTCGTTAGCCTATACTTCGAAGTAGTTCATCAAAAGACTGTCACCAGATGAATACAGTCAGACCTCGTTTATCCAGTCCTCTTTTATCCGGATCCCTCACCATCCGGAAGAAAATAGCTGGTCACAGATTTACAGCATACGTGATGTATCCAACATAACCCGGTGTTCGGTTATTTATCCGGTTCTGTCGCCTATCCGGATACTTTTGTGGGAAACGGATGTGTGCGGTTAAGCGAGGTCTGACTGTACTGTAAGGGCCGATTCCCACTACGGTACCGTGAGTGCCGTGCCGTGAGTACCCATGGTGATTTGCTCACGTGAGGGGCAGTTTTGGCGTGAGTTCATTCCGTGGCTCCTGCCGTACCGCGCCGTGGACATTCCGGTGCCGAGGGCCTCTGGGGGGGGGTGGAAATGGCATGCCGTGGTATTCCGCGAGGTCGAATGCAGTGAGTAGTAGGTATTTTACTACTCCCTGAAAGGAAGTTTTTTCTTTCTTTTGTATTTGTGGTACGAAGTTTTTTCTTGGCTTTTGGCTTTTCGATTGGTTGATTCTTGAGCTTTCTCCAGTCATCTCCCCGGCCCCCGCTATTTTCCCTCAGGACCAAAGTCAGAAATTGATTAAAAAATATGGTGATCCGGCCTGCCGACGGAATGCACGGAATGGCTGTGCGCAGGTGTAAATCACTCTCAGCTTCAAGCTCGTACCGTGGGGTACACGTGACCTACCCAAATCGACGGCACGGCACCCACGGTACCGTAGTGGGAATCGGCCATTAAACCGGAAAATTTCGGTGGGCATTTATTTTCGGTAACTTCGGTACAGGTAATTTTACCTAAAATAAAACGTGACCTAAAATTCAACCATGCCATGCCACACAGTGTGCTAGATGCATTTTTGGATCTGGAAAACTGGTTTACCGAAAGTTTCGCGCTACCGAACAGTTGATTTTGGGAAATACCGAAAATATCACACCACCGAAAATTCCCGGTTTTACAGCACTACAGTCTCAAACATCATACCGCAGGGTTCATTGTGAAAAAAAATTTATCTTCACTGATTTTTGGGCATGAACCCAACAGGGCGGGCAAAACTACAATTATTATTTTTTAATTCAGTGTCCTTTAGGGGTCGTCCATAAATATCGAACTTTTTTCACAAAACGAAATAATTCCGTTATGGGGTGGGAGGGGGTTGACCAATTTCGTTTCAGAAAACATTGATTCATGTACATGGCCATTGTATAATAAATCATTATGCATGTATGTCAACATTTTTTACGTTCTGAGGGGGAGGGAGGGAGGGGTTGGGTCTAAACTAAAATAATTCGTTTGGTGAAAAAAGTTCGATATTTACGGACGGCCCCTTAGTACAACGACGATTCCTGAGGAGTGCTGTACGAACACTTGTTTGAATCCTAATTTTTTCTCTACATTATATCTTCCTATTTTCATCGTTTTATTGCACATTGTCTCCACAGTTTTACATTGCATGATGAAAGTATACACAATGTCGATTCAGCTAGTCTTTAATATTGATTGCGGTTATCAAATAAATATACCACATCAATTATACATGTAGTGTGACTGCGTAGTGAAATGGCTACGTTGGAGTTTGGAAACTCTTAGTCTTACTCTCCATCCGAATCTAACTCTTAGATGCCATGAGATACCATTTCACGAAATTGTCTGCAACTCAGCCATGTACACAATACACAGTGATACTAGGGTCAGGAAAATTCTTCTGCAAACTTATTAGCTACTTCTTCCACCACATTTCACTATCCTGCCATGGTTTCAAATTATTATGGTGCACGAAATTTAAATACGAGTATACGAAGTCACTGACACTATTTGAAGTCAAAAATTCAAATAAATTGAAATTCTCACGTACCGACAATTCACGTAAGAATGTAGCTGCCAGCGACGCTGCAAGGTTCCCCAGGATGGAGTGACGACAAACCTCGTAAAGACATCTCCGGAATTTCAAGTCTAGAAGGCAAATTGATGATGGGCTTGTTATGCCAGCAATACTTTTTAAAATTCTGCTCAAATTTCAAACCTACCCTGCTCATCATTTTCACTGGCTGGAATCAGTGAAATACACAATTCTTTCCTAAAAATTTAAAAAACAGTATCACACAGTCGGCGATAGCACAATTGTCTACATATCCACCAACATGTCCGTACGCCTCACTGCTTCCGCCATTCTCCCAGTTGCCAATACTCTCCACTAACTTCTTCACCTCAAGGCTTGACGCCATCTTCAACCATTGTGAATTCAATGTAAAACCCACGCATGCGCACTTTGATATTGTTGGATGGAAGGAGCATAATTTTATTTCCGAAAAACGACACAATTGTCAATTGATCAACCAGGAGAAATCAAGCAGATACGTTTCTTCCGGGTATGAAGCTGAAGCAGAGCCGAAGTTGGAGTTTGAAAAAGTGGATCGCCCTTCCAGCGACATGTTACGTGTATTGCACACTCTTCCTGCTGTAGGATAAGGTGTTGTGCTATCTTACAAACCTTAAAAGTTTTCTCTTTGGAAAAAGAAGTACAGTACAAGGTCTAGCAGACCGAGACGTGTAGTATGATTGTATTACGTGCTTGTGGGACCAGGAGATAAGATCCCGACCTACAACTGAGTCTGTACGAGCCATGTGTAACCATGAACGATGATGTAGATCTACCAGCACTCACACGGCAAGATCATTGAAGAAGGGAGTCATTGAACGAAAAGTACTAGTACAATGAACTCCTGACCTATAATAATTCTGATTTGAAGTACTTCGAAGTACATGTATTTCAATCAATTGAATTTGAATATAATTATTTTACTACAGCAACAAGAATTATCAAGAGCACATAACCCCTCCATGATCCAGGGGGTTATGTACTCTTGATGATATTGGTATTGAACCGGCGGGTAGAATACGATAATTATGTCATTCAGAATGACATAATTATCGTATTCTACCCGGTGAATGATTCTGCTCTTGGTTGCACTCTCTGAAGTTAGTTGACAGGGGCAGTGCAGCTGCAGGTAAAGAACACATTCACAAACACCCTCACACCTGCATACAATATGACTGTGCACATACAGACTTGCACAGTTGGGTACAAACAAGACCAGATATCCAGATGGAGTAAGTTCAATCTGCTTCAACCATTAATAGCAGGAATCCACAAAGTCAATGCCAATGGCCATAAATAGACATCACTTGCTCCACACTAAACAAAGATATCTATGACAACCAAACACAGATCATCCAAGACATGGTGACATACTATTAGAACCGGCAACACCGAGTATGGAGACTAAAGATAGGGAGGTGTTGGGTAAAGCAAGGCGACGGAGCAGGCAACTCTATTGGGTTTGTGGAGCCAGAATTAGATTTGAAAAACAGCATGGAAAACGGAAACACATAAGGAAGGCCAGCATTAGTAGGTACAGCTAAGCCGTAAACACAGCATTTGGGAGCGTGACAACACAATTGAGAAAAGAACCAGGCCAATTCCATGCATGGATCGAATGCAATGCAAAATACACCTTTAAAAAAATCATTATCAGGCAATACGCTTGTTTCATAGAGAAATCATCAGAAATATATTCAGCACAATGAATGTGAACGAGACAAAACATACACAGACAACATGAAAAACAGGCAGATGAAAAGAATCACAGGTACAGACTCGGTTTGGAAGGTTATGGTGCATGAGGATTGAACAGACGCAACAAGAGACAACTACAGCCGTGATAGGACTAGGGACACGGAAGTAATGTTAGCATCGAACAACTAGTATCTTACATCCACCTCAAAGAGAAGAAGAGAAAGGAGAAGAAAGACAGAGGAAAGAATAAAGTCCTAAATACCAGTTCCTAATTAAGCTGCTATGCAAGACATCACCGGCTTAACAGGCACAGTTGCCAGTATTCTCCTTTTGCTCTGCATCGTTAAGCTTGATCTGATCGGGGAAGTCGTTGTACATCTCCACTTCTGCCTCCTGCAGTAACGCATTTTTGGCAATGGTCTGGAAGGCCTGCTCGACGTTGATTGCCTCCTTGGCACTAGTCTCGAAGTACGGAATGTTGTTCTTGCCCGTGCACCAAGCCTGTGCACGTTTTGTCGATACCTACACATATGCACATTGAAATACAACACAACAATTCATACAAAGAGAAAGAATATGACAGAATCAGATTTCAGAGGGACAATGATAATGCTGGTCTGCCAGACCCCACCGACTAATAAATAACAGAATCAAAGCAGCAAAAGAACACTTTTAAAATGTTGTAACATTACTGTAATCTAAATGTCACAGAAGTGGGGGTAAAACTCTCATAGAGTATACACCTGCACAAGCATAAAGCCATGTGATACCCAAGCACACCTACACACACACACAGTATGAACAGCTGCTATCCAGCTGAACAACGGCAAGAGTGCCACTTTATTCTAGCACCACATGTGGTGATATTGTTCCGACACAGTAGGGCAAGTCAGTAGGTACATAAAGCCCATTCCCAAAGTGAACATGGACTGTGATGATTGGTGTATGTCGCCCAGTTTCCACCCTGGAGAGAGTGGGCACAGCCATGCTTGCAGTGATCGCACTGATCACCCACTGATCACGTGAAGCCAGTGATTTCAATAGTCAACTTATAAATCAACAGGGGTCCAGGCTGTACAGTACCCCGTGATGTGTGGAAGTCCATTGATAAGCTAGGCCAGCATTTGATTAACACGATACAATCATGCACTACAAAACAACACAACAGAGATTTAAAGCACGGCGGAAATAATTGACCTGGAGGAGGATGAGTCACAGACGAGGATTACGCGCAATCATACGAAATTTTCCACTCCTTAATACATTTTGGGTCAAAAGGAGGGAGATCCAAAAGCCCATGTACTGTCCGGAGTTACAGCTTTTCCAGCAAACTGAGACTGCTACAAGCAAGTCCGCTGGAAAGGTTGGACTTTGTTCAGCATGTGTGAGGCCGTGATAGATAGGCCGCGTCAGATGGTTCGAGAGACCAACACAATTCAGGGCTTCTACGTGTTGAGTTGTCACCGATTAAATTTCGTGGTTCATGTCAGACCGAGCCAGACTGACTTTACGGCATCTATACTGACCATAAGAATACCACCACCCTCAAAGGATCAAGGCCCTAGACATCATCATCAAAGTTCTAAACTCCCACTTGAGACGCCTTGCAGTACTGCCAACAACAACACTGCCTCATTGTACTAGTTCCCAGGACGCTATTTCCTCAGCTGAATAGAAACACAGTGAGCGATACAAGTTACTTGTTGGCAAGAGTCCAGAGAGCATGTGTGGGCACGTACAACTCCAGTTACAGGGCCTACACACCAGTATGAAGATAGTCAACGGGCTTAGACAATATAAACTGAAGCTTTGCTCTAAGGCATGCCGATACAAGGTGGTGGTACCCGAGTTGGCATGCAGATGCTCAGAAACGCAAAGCCCGACTGCGCATATATTCACAGCACAACTGACAGCAGAATGGCATACAGAACAGCCTGATACTGGGGTCCATACAACCGACAATAATTCAACTACCAACGTACACACAAGCAAGGAGGTACACACGCACACACACCAAACACGCGTGCGGGTGCGTGCGCACATACACACTAGCAAACAAACTGCACAAAGTCCTCCCACTGTAAGAAGTAAAAAAAGTTGCACCAGCAAGGACACGCCCACTGGTTTCCTCTGAGAGCAACGACAGTGACCACACACACACAAATGACACAAGAACGACTGTACAGAAAAAATTCCACTTTACACCAGACTACTACTATACAGGGAATAATTTAACCGGCATCGCATCGCATTTTGCTACGCAATTCTTCTGAGGTGCGAAGCAACTTCAGAAATGTGTTGCAGACAACTGCGATGCATATTGATTTTTCACTGTACCCTATGATGCACAGTGCACATGCCGGGTGTGTCTCTTAGGGATGAAATAGATGCACAAAACTTCGAAAGTGCTGAGCTATGCATCCTGGCACCAGGTTAGGTTTGCAACTAAGGTGTTACAGTGTACTTGGCGTCTGAGCTTGCACTCTGATCAGCTCTCCGGAAGGACGGTTGTCAAGTGTTGAAGAAAATAGCTACGCAACATTTTTGGATTGCTATTCAAGTTTGATTTTGCGTAGCAACATTGCAAAAGGTTGAAAGTAAATTATTCCCTGAGTATACAATAGCGATACAATACAAGGTGGCTGTACTTAGAACAGTGAAAGGGAGGGTGTGGGGGCGTACACAACATATGAATATGCACTTCCCCGAAGTACAGTTCTTGTCAGTACACGTAACAAGCCAGGAGTAAATCCTATATGGCTTTTCACACCATTGCACTATCAGAAAGTAACAAGTAATACCAAGAAAAAACAATCACAATGGGTACCAGCTACAAAGCAGCTTATTGGTTGGAAGCTAACGGCCTCATCAAATTATCAGTGGCTTCCTTGTGACGCATGCTGTCTTGTCTTCCTCCAATAAAATAGCTATGCATTTGTGCCGTGCACTTCGAAGGGATACTGGCTCCAAACGCCAAAAGTAATCAGCCCTCCCCAGTGAGGAGTCAAAAAAGATTGTACAGGTACTGTATGAGCATTCTCCGGAATAAGTCACTAGTGCATGACATAATTATTATTAATTATAATTCTCTCTGTAAATCAAAATTTGGCTTGATTTATATTCAATAACACCAAGACACTAATAACTATGACACAGACTTGACATAAATTTAAGAAATAAACAGAAAACTATAACCCTCATTGGTACACAACAGTTTCGAGACATGATCCAACGGTTTTAGAAGTGAGTTTTCAAACGTGTACGAAACTATCCAGTAGTTGAGCCCAAAGCTGTGCATTTGATCTCCATAACCATACACATCATCTCACATGACCACTCAGTGCTTGTCAAAATCAGCCACACAAATGGTGCACACCTCGAAGGTCGTCACACACAAACTTACCGCTCTCGATTCCAGATCCACCTTGTTCCCTAGTACAACGAACGGAAAGTTATCTGGATCCCGCGGACTGGACTGGATGAGAAATTCGTCTCTCCAACTGTCCAAGTTCTTGAATGTGTTGGGCATCGTTACGTCAAAGGTCAATACACAACAATCCGCACCACGATAGAAGGCTACACCGAGCGACTGAAAGCGTTCCTGACCCGCAGTATCCCAAATCTACAACGAGCAGTCACAATAAAAGAGAATACAACGTGCTGAGAAGAACTCTATGAGACCTGCCGTGTTGAAGACTGGTAACTTCAACAAAGATCGTAAAAAAAAGCAAAATACATGAACTCACCTGAAGAGTTACGAGACGATCATCAACCATAACTTCTTTCGTCAGGAAATCAGCTCCAATAGTAGCTTTATACTGGTTACTGAACTTCTTATTCACATACTGGTTCATGAGAGATGTCTTGCCGACACTGCACACATGAAACACCCCAGAACTCGGATGAACCTCACATCTTCAAAGGTTCAAAAACGTCGCACGGCAAACTCACCCACTATCACCAAGAATAATAACTTTCAGGAGAACCTTCTTACGGGAAGCCATGATCAATACTGCTATACTGGTTCCAGAAGCTCGTTTCCGACTCAGGTAGTACAGCACGCACCTCCAGAAGAAGAAACTCTTCCAAGAAACCTTCGCATACACCTGAAAAGAACGGTTTCCTCTTCTGATCTGTGTCAGTACAAAAATATTGCAAGGCTCTGCGAGAAGGTACAGCTTGAGACAGTACGAAAAACGGCAGAAGTGCTCCCGCTGGTTTGCCGTGTGCTTGCACTGTTGCAGCTCAAACCTCGCTGCTGGCACAGCTACAGAACGAGTTGGATATCAACGGTTCATGCTCGGTATCGATCGTGATTCGCCATCTCAGCGCACTCACGACCACGGTGTGACTCATAATCATATTCCTACCATGCATGCTCGCTAGACGCCGGCGCGGCGCGGCCGTACCGTGCTTGATCAACCTGAGCGGACATTTTGTTGCCGTGGCAAATACAACGACGTCATATCATGCGCGTCACCGAAAATGAAAAATAATTTAAATTAATAATTCGAAATCAACATTTTTAATTTTGCATGTATTAAAAAAATATTTGCGCTATGCGGCGTATACACACGTATGCGCTATTATTTTGGTCATACATGCAGAACTACTGTTGCTTGTAATTGTAATGTGTTACCCACTGTAATTCTCAGTGCAAGTGATTTGTCCGCTCGCAGTATGTCTTCGAAGCGCAGGCATAAGAGCGGAGGTAGTAAATCAGAAGCTGAAGAACGCGAGAGGTATGTTTGACGTTGCTAATTTTATGTGAAATTCTTCAATGCCCTCGTTCAGTTAGACCTGCAGTGCTAGTGTGGCAAAAACAAGACGTTAAATCTGAATCTGAAAATGGGTTATATTCAATTTTGAAGGCCTATACAGGTGTATGTGAACACTACAGCAAGTAAATGAGATCATGGCACATGCCTAAATTCCCAAGGAAAACTTCTAGTTACTAGTATCCGGATATTTTTAAAATAATTCAAACATGTACCCACAGTACATTATGTATGTCAAGATGCTTGTATTGGCAGACAGAGTCGTGATATGCACTAGAGTAGAACCCGGGTTATGGGTCACACCGGATTAGGGAGCGGAGCCCGGGGGGGGGGGGGGTCACTTGGCATGCACATTGTGCGGGTACCGGGTGATCCTTATACCGGGATTTAATTTCCGGCCCAAGGGGGGGTCCCCCGTTGGTAATTTTTTTCGCTGCAAACTATTTTTCGGCGTCCATCTACTCACAAAAAGTCGTTTTGCACACCTTTTGCCCATCCCTGTACAACTGAGTCCAGCTATGTCCGTGCAGAGTTAGGTGGATCCCTAACCCGGGTTCTACTCTACAGTACAGATCCATATTTCACGCACTCTGTACTGGCCAGTGCAGTGTTCAGTGAACGTCGAATCATGCTTCCGTAACTTCGATTCAACAGTAGGAATCGCACGCACTTGCTAAAGTACATATACTATTGCCGTGGACATTGAAATCCGATGGGATGACCGGGGCCGGCACCCTTACTGTTTCTAGCGCGTACATTGTCTGTAGTTCCCGTGCACACTTCAACTGTAAAAGTGGACCAGCAGCGCTCGCGGCTGCAAGGCCAGCGCCCCGTGGCCGCTTGACTTCCCAGCAGATTTCAATGTCCGCTACAGTAGTAACCGGAGTTCATGGGACTTCTATTCTAGTCAGGCGTACATCATGGTATATGCCCAGTTCAAATCGAGATTTGAGCAACAAACCAGTGCTTGTGGCGCCATTTTCCTACTCCATACAAAGGATGTCAAATGATGACGCACACGTCATGTAATACTCTATACTACACATACTCGTATTCTACATTTGTGACATTGCCATTCTTCGGAAGTTTGGGTGGAAAAGTATACGTACCGAGGGCACTGTATGTTCTTTGCAGCATGCGTATTGCTTGACATTGTTTTATCAGACCGGACACACATTGATGACATGTTCAACAATGTCACGAAGGATGGAGTGTTTTCACCCACTTGCACTGCTCTTAGAGCCCTAAAGCATACATTTTGTCCAGTGAAATGTGCACCTATCATGCCAGCATTGATCTGGTGTATCACACAGTCATTAGGTGGTGATCACACATATTCTGCAGCCACTATGTAATGAATATCTATTGCTGGACCGATTGCTCATAAGATCCCGACAGTGTGACCTGTTTCTCACCTGTTCGGTCAGAATAATATAACGCTTTTGCGGATCACAATGTTAAGCCTGAATGGACACCTTGAAATCCCTGCCGAAAATGACAACAGATGGATTATTCATCGGTTGAGGGTGTCATTATTATTATTATTGTCTGAAGGAATAAAAATCGATTATGCACGGCCGCATGATTGTGCAAGCCCATTACATGTATGACAGGACTGTACGCCTGAAATTCACCACAATGGCATTCTGCACGGGAGGTAGCAGTCATGCATCCTGCACACTGGTGGTATGATGCTACAGGGGGACAACAAAACTTATCTTGTTTCTTTCAGTTCAGCATGACCAGCCGTTCCGGATAATCAGCATTTCTATTGTACTAGTATGTTGCCTCTGGCTCTCAGTGTGGTGTGCTTTCCTCTCCCTGTCTAACTTTGGACTGAGCCAAGCTCCCTGGTTGTACTGTCTTCTGACCAACTCGGTATGGTACTTGCTCGCATTTATGTTGTACAGATTGACAGCAGTAGTCAAGGAGCGTTTGAAGAAATGCGGCTGGAAAGAGCAGCTGAGACTGCATGCGAAAAGTACGTACCAACTACTTGTGCTTGTTTAGAGCACGTTTCGTTTCAAAAAGGACTTTTTTTATTGTTCCTTGGTCAAGATAGCTCAGGCTGAACTACATTTCCGAAATTTACCCATCCGACACCTTTTTTTTTGCAAGGTCAGGGGTATCCAGAGTGATAAAACAATAACACCGTACTGTGCTATGGATTTATGACAACAAATGCTTTCCAGCCTTCATCTGCTGCTACGATTGTTCACTTCAGCAATACCTATGGTATCAGGGAATGTCAGGGTAGATTTATGAGCGGAAATACACAAAGAATGGAAAGAAAAGCAAACTTCTGTTTGTGTGCACACTAGCAACATGTTGGGATTGATGGCTTATGATGCAAAATCAGGCAGAAATGGGGTATGAGTCTTCCTCTTTTTTCTTGCAATATGGGCCTGGCCTACCCTGATTTTGCCCAGCTGTGGAGCACGCTGGTCCGTTCCCACTTTTCCCATCTCATCTGGGCTGTTAATTTGTATGTTCACGCAATGAACAGTAACACTAACCTTGTATCATATGTGTTTTGCATCTTGCAATTGCTTGGCAGAGGTTGTCGAAGAGAAGGGTGTTGAGAACTTGACTGCAGATGAGCTTGTGAAGATGATTACACCTAAAGCAAGATGTAAGAAATTATGTGATGACTTTTTCTAACGCAGACCAATGATCATACATGTAATTTGTTATGCTGACCGTATTGTCACATACTAGACTCGCCAAAAAATCAAACCAATCCTGGGTATTATCCTGCACATGGTAGTCGACTACGATGCTTGCAGCACTGGCCGGATTTTTTGGGCAAATATAGTACATGACTCTGTTGTTATTTCCAGTGCAGGCTGTATTGCTTGGATCAAAGTCTTTTCTTCCAGAGGAGGAACATACGGGTTGATCTGTTGCAGGGTACCTTACAACATGTTCCTTTTGGGTGCTTATTCTCTTGTACATGTGCCTTGCTTCTCCCTTCCAGCTCTAGTTCCAGATGATGTGAAGAGAGATCTGTTGAGCAGCATTCGTGAATTCCTTGTTGCAAAAGACTGAACTTGCGTGTCTTGACCTCCACCATATTGTGTTTTATTATGCACTTCATCTGAGGACATATCCAGCTTGCCTGTAGAGAGCATTCTGAAACTTCCATATCTGTACAAATTACTGCTTATCCTTTATATATTCCACCAATACTCTATTATTCTTACTGTAGAAATGTTACGTTCACCGAGCAGCTGTATAGTGCTCGAAGCGTTTGATCATGCAATCAAAGTCTGTGATCTCGTCTTTGTACATAATGTATATACTTCGAAGCACATGTAATTGTGTAGTTTGTAATTGTGTAGTGTTAACTTTTAACTGTGTAGTTTGTAATTGTGTATATATCTGAACTTGGACATTTTATCCTGTTTCTTATTGGCTGCAAGGCTATTTCATTGTGTAGGAAGACCATGCCATGTACGTGTACTACATTGTACCATACGTGTGCTCACAGTTGTTGAAGGTAGTAGAAATACCGTAAAGTCTTGTATAAAAGCCGCACTTGAATAGAAGCCGCAATTGTGGGCTCATCAAATCACACATAAGCCTGGTTTTAGTGTTGACGTACATAGAAATACCTGTCTTGTATAGAAGCCTGCAAAATTTCACCAAGAAAGTCATAGAAGCCGCGGCTTTTATACAAGACTTTACGGTACTCTGCGCCCAAATTCATGTGAGCCAGCATGATATTCACCAGTACTCCCCCAGTAGTCAACCCGTGCACTACCGTAAAATTCCGTTAATAAGCCCCGGCAAGAGTTCATAACTCTTGGCCCCGGGCGTATACTTTGCAGAGCGTCAAAAAACGGGCGTATATTTGGGCATGGGTGTTATTTCGGACGCAATCTGCAGAAGATCAATCTATCAGCAACCCACTAGTTTCAGTGAACCACCATTCACACTGAGCACGGTACAGGTACATCAAACCACAGCTGGAAATTTGGTCGTAACCAAGAATGTAGCGATAAATTACAAATTTGATAGGTAAACCACTTGCTATGGTAAGTACAAGGCACAACTGTTCTACAGTTTGTACGTGAACGCACGCTCGCGCGCTGGTCATTTTGAGTCCACTTTACGCCCTCGGCTTATTTCGGGCATGGGCGCTAAAACGGACTTGAAGTGTACACCGCCTGAAACTGGGCTTATTATCGGACATGGGCATTATTTAGGGTGGGCTTATTTACGGAATTTTACGGTATTGAACTACAGTGTTAGCCAGTGGAATCCGCGACCATGGCATGGGCACACTTTACAAGCCGTGAGTCGAAAAACACCCTGCAGCTCTGCAACCTGTACCCAACTTCGGTCACGTGACGTCCTCATACAACTGGCGACACGTGAGAGGTCGAATTTCACTAGCTAGCACCAGGGTATTCTACTACTCCCTAGCCAGCACTATTGTACGAACTCCAGTGAAAGAAGATGAATCGGAATATAATGCAGATGCGTGGGCACGATATGGACTTACACAATGAGCATGGCTTGAAATTAGGGTGCAGGAAATTCGGCATAAGTATAATTATGTATAATATGTGACATGATAGTTAGTCACACACGGTGGATGAGTTGAGTATTTCAGGATGGGGCATAATTATATTATTAGCGCATGGGCCAGCCATGCTATGTTAAAGCTGACGTACTAAACCAGAAAGTTATCAGAGAAGCTAGAAGGCCTACAAATTAAAATGGCTGACTTACACAGCTCAAGAAAGCACGATAAAACAAAACAGAAACTAGGAATAACACAGGATAATAGGTTCGGTATAAAGTGATTGAACAAATTCGATATCAAATTGGGTTTTTTTTTTAAAGAAACCACCAAGGTCACCTCTGACTAAGGACATTTCCTAGTCTGCTTTGCAACGAACCAGTTCAGTAATTGCTACGCGCTCGTTTTCATATGCTGCGTTCCCGAGTTCTTGCTTGATTGCTCGCCAATCTTGAAGTGCGTATAGGTCAGAACGCCGGAAAACGTAAGGAACATCCCAACAGCCTGGTTCAGTGAAATTGGGTCGTGGAATATCAGAGTACCAGACAGGACTGTAATGCAGAACTTCGTGTGGCCCACCATATTATAGCTGAAAAAAAAAACCTTAGTCAAGGAAAGAACTCTCAGCTCCCTCAGAAGGTTGAAAAGTCGACAAAAGATACGCTGCATAATAAAGATTTCTACTCCCAGCCCAAACAACCTGCTAACCCTCCCAAGCTTAGCAGAGGTCCACTACTGCAGAACACATGCATTTACGTGGTCCAAGGGGTTCAGGTGTAACTTCGATTTAGGTGACAAGCATATCTATTCAAATATCGCCCATATCCCCAAGCTTTTCTAAATTTAGGTAACTGGTTTCGCTACCAAAAATGCCAAAAAGTGTTTACAAAAGTTTCCGTGGAAACAAGAAAGATATACGCAACTCGCTATTGCGTTAATTTACATTACACCGAAATAACACGTACCTCAATCCAGTTACAATGTGCAAGCATCTCAAGTAAGACCTAACTTTGTGAAAGAGGATACGTAACAGGCGATGTCTTGCCAATAATCCAAAAGATCGACAGGTTCACAGAGAATGCCACAACACCCGACAGCAACACAAGGGCCTGAGCACACAGGGGCAATACATGTGGTTCCGATGAGGGTGCAATCAATAGCACTCATGCACAATAAAGACTAGCAGACAGTCTAGTCCTCACTAGTTTCTGCCGGATGAATTTCACAAAAAAAAAAAAAAAAGTTAGCCGGATTCGCAGCCGCATCACCTGACGTGTTGAGGAACACATCAAGCAAATACATTCACATCGGCGGGCCACCACTTCACCCATATATCCTCAGTGTCGAATGCAGACCTCACAAGTGAGTCAGGGGAGAGGGGATAAGCCTCTCAACAAGCGGGCGTGTAAAGGCCCTATAACCGCATCATTGTTACCCTCACACCGAGCAAGTGAGTACCCAGTTCACCGTGGGCATCGGCACAGTTCATTGCATGTAAAGTGGTACTCGTCTGCATCACGCGATTGAGAGAGCACTAAACAGTAAACACACTCCCTGTTACCTGCGCCGGTTTGAACTCGGAACCTCATGATTCGCAGGCAAGCCTACAACCCAAACGGCTATACGCGTTGGTTTCACAAGTGATACAAAACAAAAGTATTAGGTCATCTGACCAACCTGCTTTTTCCTTGCAACCATAGAAAGGTGTTCCCGCAACCACAAAAGGCTATACGTACTTGTAATACCGTATATTCTCTATTATAAGCACAGGTCTCCATTACTAGCACAGTCTCTAATACTAGCACACTTTGAGCACCTTTTGAAACAATATAAGCACGGTCTCTATTATTAGCACGGTCTTGTTGGAAATCAATGCGGCATGCATGATATCTAGCATGTATTTCTTCTTTCTCTGTATGGATGTATTGGTTGAAAAAATATAAGCACGGTCTCCAATATAAGCACAGTCTCCAATATAAGCGCGGTTTCTAATATAAGCACGGGGTAGAGGGGTGTTGAAAAAATATAAGCACGGCGCTTATAATAGAGAATATATGGTATTGGCTTTAGCGCCTCGTCGCTCTTTGACATACACTCCCTCGGTGGAAGCACGGAAACTCTCGAAGACCTGTAAACCTGGCAGGCCGATATCCAGGACTGGTGGGACTCAGATAGTGCTGGGTCGTGTGCAGGAACAAACGTAACGCTGCAACGTGTGAAGCCTATTGCTTAGCATTCATGCCTGCATGCCTGGCCACATTTCGAGAACAAAAGAGAACCCGGCTGACTGACCCTATTGCGGATACATGATGTGATGGGAAAATTCCTTTCTTTCCCTTTTCATTCATTTTGTGAAACATCCTTACCGAAACACGAAGAGTTAGAATAGAGAACAGTCCAGTTGATGACCACGGTGGTTCTTGTAAAAACACAACTACTGATAGCATGCATGCTGAAATAGGCGCCTGCACACACATACATGTACATACACATGTGCATGCACAAGCAGACAAATGCAAGCAAGCAGGCACACATGCAGACGTGCATGCACACGCGCGCGCGCGCACACACACACACACACACACACACACACACACCATGTACCATGTATACGCCCGTCGCAAGAGAAGCACGCAAATCTGCAAATGCACTGGATGTGCACCCACAGATTTTCTCTTTATAGCAACGATAGCGGATCTGACTCTGATTGAAACAGATCAAGACAAGCGCCAGACAACTGTCTAATCCACACAACTGGCGAAGCCACGTGAATCGGCCCCCCAATGCACACCTGGTCACACACACACACACACACACACACACGCACACAGAAATTGTCCGAGTTCACTGCATAATCGCACAGTGATACACTGCACCAAATGAATTCAGACTTCATGAATACACCAAACTTGAACAAAGCCATGTTTACTACACAGACTAGCAGCATCCGTAGTGCAAGGACAGGACAAATCCTGGTGCTGTGATATTCATCAGGTTGGATTGTTTATCGGCACCAAATGTTAGCTAAGTGCAGCAGAGAGGTTCTGTACATCTAAAGTTCTCCCCGCACACCTAGAAAAAACGTTTGAGAGTGTACTAACACCTGGGCACACAGTTGCACGGAGTCTTCCCACAAGTTGAAGACCCACATTCAACACGCTCAGCCAACGCAACACGGAAAACTCACTTGGTAAAAGAGCAGCTGCATTGAGCTGGCTTCCAATTCGGTCTGTTTCGTTCCAACCCACTACACAAAGCAAAGATAGAGCATAGCAAGCAGACATACGGACAGTCCGACATTTGTCAAAAGAAAACCGCATAGGAAAACCACAGGATCATCCATTTTCACTGGCACGCAATAGTAGAGGACCAAACGTGAAACCGTCGATATACCATGCTTTGAGGAGCCACAACACATGCAAAGCTCTGTGGATGCACACATCCAAACATATCCGCACAACTAGGGGTGAAAGTTGGCACTGAGATCCAGAGTTCGAGTACTTGTACATGTACTCTGATTTTCTCCGATCGAATATTCGAGCCCTGATTGAACGGATTGGCAGTCATTTCCCACACGTATACTGATTGGTGGGTCATCTGGGCTCTCTCTACTCGTGTACAAATGTTCACCACACAGTCTGCACATCAATATCTACTGACTGCTGCTCTGCAACTGCAGATTTCTGTGGTAAATGCATGAACCACGTATGAAAGAGTACTCTGATTTATTCCGAATACGATTATTTTTGAAAAAAATCAAGCGAGTACTCGAATATTCGGTATAATAGTTTCACCCCGACGAACAACACACGATGACTGTCACTTACAACTTGGTAGACTGAAGTCACCAAGACGCCAATGGTGGCATACGCTGTTCCCCAGACATTGAAACGAACGTCATAGTAGGAGTTGCACACCACGCCAAGAGTTATAGGTATCTAGGTACAGCAGAGAAAACAAAGAACTTCACATGCTGAATGATCGGATAGAGCATATGTGTGGGCAGGCGTATATTTACCGCCATTTCGCCAGGTGTGTGTTAAACCACCATTACTCTACTATACCATTTCATGTTACCAAATCCCTAAGATCAACAGAGCGACGGTTCAACAAGGCCAGTACAGTGGTCCCTCTATAATCCGGCACCATTTGTGCCAGGGAAATTGTGCTGGATTAGGGAGGGTGCTGGATTTACACATCTGATTTACTGCTGCAATGTGCATGAAGAGGACATTTTGGCTACTGAAAATTGTGCTGGTTTATTGAGGGTGCTGGATTAGAGAGGGACGACTGTATATGAAGTCCTGAGCATCAGCACTGGCAGCATACTTCACATGCATAGCCTCCATTCCCCACCAGAATTTCGCCAAACAACTGACGACTTCCGGCTAAGGGCACACCATGCATGCATGGTTTGTGCAATCTAGAACAGGATCAAACAGATGGAGCAGCATTGTGGCAATCAAATGCTATCCCAGAACCAGATAACAGTACTTTGAAAATGCACCAAACTTGTCAAAGTTTGTATGAGAAACTTCTTACATGAAGTAGAAAGCTCGGAGTTTGTACTCTGTTATGCTCGTGAAGACCCCCTCCCGGCGCTAGTTTGGATTTTGCTCTGTGCATACAGTACCAGCATAACATCTCTTATCCAGATACCTGCCTCAACCGGGTACCTTGCAGGCAGGTACCCGCAACCAGACCTTGACAACGAATGCCTTCTCGCAGCAGTCAGCTGAACTACTTCACATGAAAAGTCACGTCTCTCAGTTTCTATTGTGTATGCTTGCAAATGGTATCAATGGTATCGATCTAGGTTCAGCAAGCCCAACTGAAGAGAATAATGGTCATATCCAGTGCAGTTGTAGTGTATTTCCAAGTTCCCGACGTTTCTCAGTGAGATGCGGGTACATATCAGTCCTGAGGTGTCCGGATAAGTGAGGTTCTACTGTAGGGCAATTGTACAAACCACATTCCTGCTCAGCAGCTATTCACAAGCTCGTGACCCGGGAACACACCGGTAGTGCAACAACGGCAGTCCATGGTCCATACACCACACAAATACATGGCTGGACTTGCACTACGCCACAGCATGGCTATCATCGGGCCGGAGCTTACCAGCGTCAGCAATACAGGAACACTATAGCGCTTGTTGTAGAAGTACGTGTGGATAACGACAATGCATGGCGTGGTCATAGCCTTCATCAGCTGGTACGTGCCCACCGTATTGCTCTCCAGGGACAGATTCGTGAAGACCACAAATCCACAGAAGGACATTGCAAGCGGCACTACAGACATTATGCGTAGTTTTTTGGGCTTAAAGAGCCCAGCCGCAGCACAGCCTACTAGTCCAAGCCAGGTCATTACGAAATGTAGCGCGGTCAGCGTGATGTTTGGAAAGTGGTGGTATGTGTACAGCCATTTGTTCAAGACCACGATACAAATTGACGACATCAAATTGACCAACAAACACACGGGCAGGACCAACTCCCTGCCAAGTAGGGGGCACTCCATGATGGCTGGTAACACTAACACAAAATACTACACAAATTGCCTTCTACAGGTATGCCTCCACTTCTCAGTTCACATTGGCCTGCGTATGTCGACTTCATACATGTTTGCTATCACAACTAAAAAAAAACTGATTCAAACTCCTCAACAAAAACACACACACAAAACTCGAGACGAGAAAACTGAGAGCATGCAATGACTCCAGCCAAGAGGCAAGAGTACATAAATCAGGCCTCATTTCCTCTGTGCTGCGCTGACATCATGACGAGTACATATATATGTACTCTTGGTACGAGTCCACACACGTACACACAAAGGACGAAACCAGGGAGTCGTAAAATATAACCCCCCCCCCCCCCCCCCCCCCCTATAAGTGTAGGCCCTGTACTCCATGGTGCTTTTGATATTTACGACTCCGGCTCCCTGGATCACATCATGGACGAAACAGTTCTGTCCGCAGATTGAGTAAATCAGGGAGTCGTATATATACGACTTCCTGACATAAATGTACTCTTGCTCCAGCATTATCTAGTACATGTATGAATATGATCAAGACAAGAGTACATATTGTAACATAACCCAGGGGTTATGACTTTTAAAGTTATGTACTCTTGATATGATCAAGAGTACATAACCCGGGGGTTTATTTATTTATTTATTGCAGCATCTCATAGCACAGTGAGAACACCGGCCAATACAAAGAGAGAGGGTGTTAGCCAACCACGGCAAGGAAGGGAGAAGGGGAGGAGAAGAAAAAAAGGAACCGGCATGGATAAGTAGTGATTGCAACAAAATGAGAAACACAAAATCAAAGTCAAGGCGCGACAAGGCTCTTAAAAAGGCGGAGGGAAGAAAGGTCCTTAGCTTCTTGGGGAAGTGCCAGCCACGCAGAGTACGCAGTGAAAAGGGGAGAGTGAAGTAGAAAGGAGGACTTGGGTTTCGGAAGGGAAAGGGAGTTTCTCGTGCTACGGGAAGAAAACCAGTTGAAACAGTGGAGGTGAGGTGGACACAGATTGAGTTTGAGAGAATGGATAAGGGTGACAAGATGTGAATTACGTCTCTTAGACAAAGGGGTAGTGTGAGCAAGGGCATAAAGGGTGGAAGATGGGAGCATGCGGGGTTTCCGGAGGAGGATTTTAAGAACTTTTTTGTGCTGAATTTCGAGCTTTTCAGCACGGGTTGTGGAAATTCCAGCCCAAGCAGTATCTGCATAATCAAAAATGGGGCGTATGTAAGCTGAGTAAAAAAGGAGTTTACAAGAGATTGGGAGATGGTAACAGTGAGAAGAGAGGATTCCTAAAGATGAACTTGATCGTTTACATATGTAATCGATGTGGGGTTCCCATGAAAGATTAGAGTCAATGAAAATGCCAAGATGCTTATGGCTGGAGACTATGTCTATAGGCTTGGGGAAAGTGGGATGGAGGAGGGGCGGAACATCAGGCTGAGAAGGAAAGAGCATGATTTTAGTTTTAGACAGATTGGGCGATAACCGCCAAGACGACATCCAGGAAATTACTCTTTGAATCCCGTTAGCTAGGTTACTCATCAGGCCAGTGATGTTAGGAGATGCCCGTAGGAGCGTTGTGTCGTCTGCGAATAGTGATGTGCCCGGGGCAGCTGCGGGCAGATCATTGACGTATAAGATAAAAAGAAGGGGGCCGAGGATGGAACCCTGGGGAACTCCGGATAGTACTGTTGTGTCGGCTGAGGACGTCCCATGTACCGTGACGTACTGCGTTCGCCCAGTTAGGTAAGATGTCAGCCATAGCAGGGGATTGCCGTCTACAGTAAACGATCCACGAAGCTTGGCCAAGAGCCCCCGGTGCCAGACGGTATCGAAGGCCTTGGCAAGATGGAAAAAACAGATCCCGACTAGGTCTCCAGTATCCCGATGTCGACACACTAATTGCACCAGGCGCGTCAGCTGGAGGGTGGTAGAATCGCCTCTGCGAAATCCGGACTGAGCTGAACTCAAACGTGACGAGACATGACAGTACAATTGGTCATAGAAAACGCGCTCACAGAGTTTGGAAACACAGGACAGTAGAGATATCGGACGGTAGTTTGATGCTTCGTGGCGGGACCCTTTCTTGTAGATCGGTATAACATTAGCTGTTTTCCATGCAGAGGGAAAACGACCAGTGCGGAATGATAGGTTGAAAATCAGACATAAGGGGTATGCTATTGAGGGCGCAAGGGACTTTAATACCAGATTAGTGATGCCGTCTGGGCCTGGCGCCTTGTCAGACGGGAGCTTTCGAATGTAACGTCGGATGGCAGCAGTCGTAGTAAAGACAGATGTGAGGCGGTCAGCCTCACCCAACTCCTCGGCAATGGGGGGAATGGGTAGAGAAGGGTCATCAGGCACGGCCACTGAGGCGAACTGAGAGTTCAATGCAGTGGCTTTAGCTGAAGAGGTAGTAGCCTGCTGTGTAGAACTAATGGTGAGTGTCGGGATGTCACGAGATACTTTATGATTTTTTAATTTGCTCACGAACTGAAACAGTGATGGGCGGTTTTTGTCCTGCAGCGTAGCTTGTACGGACCGAATGTATCCCCGGTATTTCGATCGAGTCAGACTCTTCACCAAGTTCCGTTGAGATCGATATACATGCATGTTAAGCTGGGTTGGGTATTTTTTACACACACTGTAGAAATCGTGCTTTGCCTTAATGGCGGCACGGAGGGGGGGGGGGCATCAACCCAAGGTGGCTGACCTAAACGTCGGCATGAGGGGGAGAGTGGACGCCGGGAGAAGTACCCGAGGTGCTTCTCCATGGCCCTGCTAAGAATAGAGTGCTGAGTGGAAAGACGAAAGAGCGTCATCCACGTGCGAGCTGCGGAGGTGACATTTCCAGTGGACATCAGCAAGTTCAGCATTCAGGTCATCCCATACGCAACGTGGCACCAACTTGAAATTATAACCTGGGGGTGTAGGGGTAGATGTTGGGAGGAAGTGATGTTGTAGGGTTGGATTTTTGGACGTGACAGGGTTATGTACTCTTGATATGATCCATGCATGCCATGCATCCAGCTGGCTGACCTGCCGCCTCAGTGACTCAGCCAGCCAGCCGCCATGGCCATGCTGTATGGTTTCACCCTCACCAAGCCAAAGCCAAGGCAAGGGAGACCGCCGGGCTTCCGGGATGGCCTGCGCCTCAGGTACGGCTGGACACCTCCACGGCTCCCAAGCCTCTGGCTGTCTGAGCTGCGTGAGCAGCAAGCCAGTGAATGTCAGTCACGCCCTCAGCCTGTGCCACGCGTTTGGTGGCTTCCCGACGCTGCGCCATAACGAGGTGAGGGATGTCGATGATCACCGCCAGAGATCTGAGGCAGGTCGCTCATAACGTGAGGGTGGAACCCCACCTCCAGCCCGTCACCGGAGAGGCCTTCCGCCATCGTATCGCGCAGCCGTCACGGAGGAGCAGGCTCGGCTGGATGTTGCGGCTAGTGGTGTGTGGGGTGGCCGATTCGAGCGCATCTTTATCGATGTACGGGTGCTCAACCCTTTTGCGTCTTCGAATCGTGCCGCCTCCCTCGCTGCTACTGCTAGTTACTGACGCCATGAACAAGAAAAGCGCCGGAAGTACGAAGAGCGAGTACACGAAGTCGAGCATGCCTCCTTCGTGCCCGTTGTGCCTCTGGTGGCTATGGCAAGCATGCCAATGCGCTTTTCTCACGGATCGCCTCTCTCCTGGCTGAGAAAAGCAAGGAGCCATACGCGCAGGTTATCTCCTTGCTGCGCTGCCGCCTTGAGTTTGCCCTGGTTCGTTGTGGTGCCATGTGCCTGCGTGGCTCAAGGAGCATGTTTGCTCCTGCCTGCCGTGCCCGGCTGAGTCCCTTGCTGAAAAATCATCCAGTGGCGCCAGTGCGTCATCATCATCATGCATGTACAATGTACATGGAAGCCGGAAGGAAGGAGCGGCCCTATTTATATATACAAATGTACAAGTACATGACTGCTGAAATTGTGAAAAAGATCGAGGCTTTCGAAATGAGAAGCTATCGACGCCTTCTCAGGATTCCGTTCACTGATCACCGGACGAATGTGTCTGTTAGAGAGTGAATAAATAGTATTCACAAACAAGTCCCACTTATTGTTTCTGTTCGTGAAAGGAAATTGCAATTTTTTGGTAATATTGTTCGTTCCGGCTGTTTGTCATTGACTGTTCTTCAGGATTGGGTTGAGATTAGGATACTAACAGTTGAGACTGGGGGCTGTACTATGATACCTAGGCTACGTGAGAATTGCTGAACTGTGCTTCTACAAAGAGAACATAGTAATAATTATGATGAAGAAAGGAAAAGGACAAAAATTAATGTTACGAGTTATGACAAACTGTCCACCAACGTAACCAGATCTTATACAGACAGCGAGTTCAACATAGTA
This sequence comes from Sycon ciliatum, assembly GCF_964019385.1. NCBI lineage: Eukaryota > Metazoa > Porifera > Calcarea > Leucosolenida > Sycettidae > Sycon > Sycon ciliatum. Next base: position 21,190,411 of record NC_088644.1, read on the forward strand.
ATAATTATTATACGTTTGCTTCCCAGGATTGCAGGCAGGCATAGTGGGATGGTCTAAGACCATGATTGAGCAACAGAGGGTACCAGGTTCAAGTCCCGCTTAGAAGAGGAAGGATTTTTCCAGCCGTGCTGCGACCCACAGTTAATTGGGAACTCGTGGCCTGGCACGAGGAGAACATGGATGCAGTGAATGGGATTTTCGGTCTTTGACCACTTGCTGGTGAGCTGATCTACTCACCTCCCACCGATTTAGGAGCTGCATCTGCGCATTGATCCTTGAAGGGTGGTGGCGTTCCTACGGATCCGGAAAACTCGGTCTCCAAGCGAGTCTCACGCGAACCGTGAAAAAAAATGCTACGAGGTCACACGTTGTGCGGCAACCACCCATGCCAGGGCCATGCAGGCATGCACCCACTGCACAATCGCATCTACATTGTATCTGTCCACACCTTCTTATCTTTGCTGTATTGAGCACGTGCAAGACTAGGCCAGTGCCGCCTTCAGTATAAATCTTGGCTCTGTGTATTCCATAATATATCAGAGATTCAAGAGTAGACTCGGATGGAGAGCCAAGGATTATACTAATTTATGCCAAAGAAAAGGACCAAGGAACTACAAGTTACGCTCACTCGCTCAGATATTATAATGTCCACTAATATAACACCACGGTACCAGTTACTTGACAATCAGGCTCATGCGATAACATTGCACGACACTGACCGACGGTACTGACGTTCTACAACTAACTGCCAATCAACTCTAGCACGTCTTGGATGCGCACTCCATGGATCCAACAGCCTTCCAACGTTGCAACTTGGAAGGTTCAAGTTATAGTATAAGCTAATATTAGTAATAACATAGGAGGGGAAGGTGCGCACAACCAAGACAAGCACAAGCTGAAAGTCTCAGCTGTGAAGGACGTTGGCGGATGTACTGGGTCTGTACATGCATGTCAATGACGATACTGGCAAGACCATTGGACAATGCGGTCAAACCACGATTTAATTAAAGACGCAACGACACGTGTGTGGCTCTAAGTCTAAAGGCTCGAAGATCAACTGGAGGGGTCAGTGTCGTGCAATGTTATCGCACGAGCTCGGAGCTGATTGTCAAGTAATTGGTGGTGTTATTGGACATTATGGACATTATAGTGTAACTTGTAGTTCCTTGGTCCTTTTCTTTGCTATAAATATCAAGAGTACATAAGCTTATTTACAGCTTATTTACTCTTGATCCATATCCAATGCCATTTCCTTATCCCGAGTTACCTGAAGATTGCCATATTAAACCTCAAGTTGCGAATACCCTCTAGCGACTACTTGAGGAGTGATTGTATTTTGCTGCTGCCTACTTGGGAGCCGCGCCTTTCCTGCCGAGCAGTCTGTGTATACATGTACATGTACTTCAGTAATAATACTACTGATCAGGTAGTGGTGTTTTTTTGCTGGTTTGCGGAGTGAGAGGGTGGATGGACTTCTCGTGTGCTCTGGGTGGCAGTCATGAGTCAGTCAAGTGAGACTTAACGTCAGCAGGAAAGGCGCGAGCTCCCAGTTAGGGAGCAACACGCCACAGCCTGTTTCGTGTAAGTTAGTATTGTTAACTCCGGGTTTACTCAGTCGGCAGAGCAAGAGGGTACAGTAATGAATAATGGTTATCATACGGAATTGCACACTTATTCACAGAGAGAGAGAGAAAGAGTTCTCAGGTAATAGTCAGAATCTAGAATGAAACTAAGAGGTAGGAACTGATCTTAATCGGCAAGAAACTAATCTGTAGGAAACTAAGAATGCAGCAGCTTATAGCGAAGGTAGAGAACTAAGGTTGGTAAGACAAGGATTACGAAATCATCCTTCTACAATTTCTAGAATAGTGGAGAAGGTACATGTAAACCTAGATCATCATTGCTACACAGGTAGATGAAGTGAGCATTGCGTAACATTAACATAATGACTAAGCGAGGTATTCTAGAACTTAAAGAGAGATATCTATAATATGCAATTTAGTCAGCAACATTACTAATCGGGCATATTACTTGGAAGGTATGGAAAAGTCCGGAATCAAGACTAACTAAAAGGAAGTGGTAGAAGTACTAGTTCTAGAAGTGATGACAACAAGGTTACAGGCATGGGAGATCTAATAAATTATAGCTGGACGAGGCTTACGTTTACGTGCATGTAGTACTACTACTAGTGTAGTCCCAATCAAGTCATGTACATGTACATGTCGTAATAATTATAATAATGTATGCATTTCTACCCTAACACTAGAAACAGTATGAAATTCTTGAGTATCAGATCTACAGTCATCAAGCAACTGCATGCAGTCGTTGTGGACCATCATCCTGGTGGATGACAGGCTGCCATACGTGAACTCTAATTCTACATGTGGAATACCCATACATGTACATGTACAAGCACTTGAAAAGACTAACTTATATTGGAAGTCGAATAGCAATGCATGGAGCAAAGGTTGAGCTGCCTGTCTAAAAAGGAATGAGCCGGTGAAAAAAAAAGAGCCGGTGTGTGTATTCTGGGACTGTGTGTGTGTGTGTGTGTGTGTGTGTGTGTGTGTGTGTGTGTGTGTGTGTGTGTGTGTGTGTGTGTGTGTGTGTGTGTGTGTGTGTGTGTGTGTGTGTGTGTGTGTGTGTGTGTGTGTGTGTGTGTGTGTGTGTGTGTGTGTGTGTGTGTGTGTGTGTGTGTGTGTGTGTGTGTGTGTGTGTGTGTGTGTGTGTGTGTGTGTGTGTGTGTGTGTGTGTGTGTGTGTGTGTGTGTGTGTGTGTGTGTGTGTGTGTGTGTGTGTGTGTGTGTGTGTGTGTGTGTGTGTGTGTGTGTGTGTGTGTGTGTGTGTGTGTGTGTGTGTGTGTGTGTGTGTGTGTGTGTGTGTGTGTGTGTGTGTGTGTGTGTGTGTGTGTGTGTGTGTGTGTGTGTGTGTGTGTGTGTGTGTGTGTGTGTGTGTGTGTGTGTGTGTGTGTGTGTGTGTGTGTGTGTGTGTGTGTGTGTGTGTGTGTGTGTGTGTGTGTGTGTGTGTGTGTGTGTGTGTGTGTGTGTGTGTGTGTGTGTGTGTGTGTGTGTGTGTGTGTGTGTGTGTGTGTGTGTGTGTGTGTGTGTGTGTGTGTGTGTGTGTGTGTGTGTGTGTGTGTGTGTGTGTGTGTGTGTGTGTGTGTGTGTGTGTGTGTGTGTGTGTGTGTGTGTGTGTGTGTGTGTGTGTGTGTGTGTGTGTGTGTGTGTGTGTGTGTGTGTGTGTGTGTGTGTGTGTGTGTGTGTGTGTGTGTGTGTGTGTGTGTGTGTGTGTGTGTGTGTGTGTGTGTGTGTGTGTGTGTGTGTGTGTGTGTGTGTGTGTGTGTGTGTGTGTGTGTGTGTGTGTGTGTGTGTGTGTGTGTGTGTGTGTGTGTGTGTGTGTGTGTGTGTGTGTGTGTGTGTGTGTGTGTGTGTGTGTGTGTGTGTGTGTGTGTGTGTGTGTGTGTGTGTGTGTGTGTGTGTGTGTGTGTGTGTGTGTGTGTGTGTGTGTGTGTGTGTGTGTGTGTGTGTGTGTGTGTGTGTGTGTGTGTGTGTGTGTGTGTGTGTGTGTGTGTGTGTGTGTGTGTGTGTGTGTGTGTGTGTGTGTGTGTGTGTGTGTGTGTGTGTGTGTGTGTGTGTGTGTGTGTGTGTGTGTGTGTGTGTGTGTGTGTGTGTGTGTGTGTGTGTGTGTGTGTGAGGGATTCACTGGCCAGAAAAAGTCACTTCACACACTGTGACACAGCTGTGTGGTGGATACCAGGCTAAAAATAGTGGCGGTCAATTCATCAGCCTTGCAAGCTGTTGAATGGTGTAATCCCAGCACAAGTTGCTATGTCTAACATAGCTGTTCGCTATCACCGCTTCCGCGATGGGCATGTCTGAGGTCTGAGGTCTGAGGTGTGTGTGTGTCACTGTGTGTGTGTGCGTGCGTGTGTGTGAGAGCGTGTGTGTGAGAGCGTGTGTGTATGAAGCACAAGTTGCTATGGTGCATGTACAGTCATGTAGCTTGTTCGCTATAGTCGCTTCAGCGATGCCGATGGGCAGGTGTAAGGTAAGGTAAGGTGTGTGTGCGCGTGTATGCGCGTTGTGTAAACTTTTGTTCAAGTCACAATAAACAGCATGGCTCTGGACACAGCATGCCCAACCGCACTATCCGCCACGCACCGGTATGTATCTTCATCCTCAATGGACACTGACTGGAAGTGCAGCGCACCAGAAGGCAGCTGAGACAGGTGCGAATACCTGCCCTGGCCAGGGGTAATGGTTCGAAAGCCCCTCAACCACATCATGTTGGGTGTAGGGTATCCGTCAACCTGACACTGCAGTGTTACCGGCTCCCCTACCCTAGCTAAGGTCAGCGTCCGTGGACGTCGGGTGAAGAATGGCTCCTGGTCAATACGACGTCGAGCCCCACTGTCATCCAGTTGCCCTGTAGTGGTGCTAGTGGGCTCTGTGCGAGCCCCACCGTGATACCCAGTCGGACTAGACGCCGCTGGAGGGTTGATAGGCGTGGAGGAGGCGCCGCTAGCTGTAGATTGTGCGGTGGCTATGGTTTCACCGTAACTCTTTGCGGCTTTCAGTTCACTCGCCAGATGGCTAATCTGAAAGTGGAAAAAGGACGAACAGGGGATAGCCGCAGAAATGCTGGGTAACCATACGTTCTCTTTAGGCCCTTCGATACGTTGTCCTGATGACGTCAGTTCTGGGCCTTGGGTCAGGGCACAGGCATAGCGCAATGAGGGAAGCGCTCCAGTCTTCGTATCAGCAACAATACGGCGCCGAGACCCTGGGAATTTTCCTGTCGATCGGCGCTGCTGTGATGTACTGGTCGCCAACTGCTCCTCAGGAATCCAGGCTTGTTCGTCTTCCGACCACAGCCACCATGCCACGCGAGGGCGTGGCAGTGCGCCATCATTGCTCAAGTCACAGCACTGTGGGCGTGCTGTGCTCGATCCAGCCCTCTGCCTTTTCCGACACCACTTCTTGACTGGGCAGACTAGACGCGCGCTCCCATCGGTTTGGAGAGGCACGTCTATGGACGGAGTGGTGCGTATTTGTTCCGCGATGTTCACAAAATGCTCATTGCTGCTGTCAGAGTCTGAGTGGTCAGATTCGGCCTGTATGTGCAGATCCTCGATCAAGACCGGACCTAGCAATGGCAGCAGTATTGGAAGAAGCATGAAAGCGTACATCAATTTACCAAGCAACTTTTGCTAAGGGAATTGAGCCAGTAACCTTACCAGTCCGATTATTGTGAATCAACAAGGTGTTAAAGTCAAAGGCTTTGATTTAAACAGTAGCTGGTGATCGCAGTGCCGAAGATTTGATTTAAACAGTAGCTGGTGATCGCAGTGCCGAAGATTTGATTTAAACAGTAGCTGGTGATCGCAGTGCCGAAGATTCCCACCATTACTACAATGTAGTACACTACAATCTATACTCCTCCATACTACTCCTCCATACTACTCCTCCATACTACTGCATCCCTGACAGTGAGACCTCCGCTCTGTACTGCCTACTGCTGACTGTAGTCGTACAATAATGTACTGTCTTTCTTCCTTGATAATAATAATAATAATTATACTGATACCAGTTCACAACCCCATGGTTATACTAGTTTGTGCTCTTGGCAGTACATGTAGTTGTAGCACCTGTGAAAGTGTGAATTGTGATACTGTACTGTATCTAGTATCTACTACATGATATCCTGATCGCTAAGTCACGTGCGCTACACGTCTGTTCTTCTGATCTTCTACTAGTATAAAAAACTACTAACGGTTACTACATGTATAAGCAGGCTGAGGACATTTTCATCCATAAAAGTACATGTGAACAGGTTTTGTCAGAGAAACTATCACTATCCGTGGCAGTGCACAGCACAGTCGACTAGTCATGAACTACCAGTGTACCATTGCAGTGTACCAGTGTGCCGGTGTGCTGTTCGTTGGCGAGGAATGTGCAAAATGTGGAGATGGTCATGTTGTCAAGACGAAAACAAGCATACATGTACAATCTGATCTACACGCAATCATGCTATCGCAGTCGCACCCTTCCCCAGGCAAGCAATCATACTCATAAAAGACATAATAGTGTTACAAGAGTATATTTCCAGGTACGTGTACATGTACGAGTACATGCCTGTGCTGTGTCGGATTCTCATTGCGGTGTGTCCATTGAAACACAGACTACAACTACGGTAGTGGCCGTCGACGATCAGTGCCTTTTGAGCAGGGCTGCACCCTGGTTTTGAGTACATGAGCACCAATGGAATCCGGAACACCCGGTACCCAAGACTAGTACAATGTTCTGGCATGCGGTACATGTACACGTAGTTGAAATGCTATGTCTATGTCGACTATGAAGAGTCGTGTGCCACATGCAGAGGGCAGGAGAGGAACACCGGACTGTCGATCATGTTCACTCTCCACACGGACTACAGTACAGGTTTCAATGCAAAGATATGGAGTTGCATTGTCGAGCCTCTTCGGTGTTTCCGCACTGATTTCGGCGGTCAACCTACTGGTACATGTAAGTCCTTCCGACAGTCTGCTCACGCTACCTACATGTACCGGTACATGTAAATTGTAATGACTATGTACTTGCCAAGCTTCTACACCCTAGTCCAGGGAGTCGTAAAATACGGTATTTTACGACTCCCTGCCCTTGTCCCTATCCTGTGCGTGTACATACTAAGACTAGTATTGTTATGACGACACAGTAAATCTTATGCATGCACACACCAAACATGAAAGTGAAACCTTGTCCGTTACGTATAATTATGTGTTTCGCAGCAGGTTCGTACCGATCCTCATTCCTCACCCACCGACCTCAGCAATGGCGCCATTTGTGTACATGTACTGCCATTTACACAGTCATACATGTACATGATTGCATTATGCTTGCTGTATTAGACTAGTAGTAGTAGTAGTAGTAGTTCATGCACATGTTGCACTAACAATATTATTAGTAGTAGTACGTTTCCTCGCACTCTTTCTGGTTAGCTTCAAAGTTACCTGCCCTTGTGCATACATGTAGATAGCCCTTTACTTCACCATGCTCCATATCACTTTGATCATCATGGCGCTGGTTCTTTCGGTTCTTTCGGTTTGTATAGGGTTGTTATTGAGGCCGATGGGCGAAGAAGACCTTCAAGTTCAACTAGCCTTCACAATCATGTAATGGGCACCATTCTCCACCCGCGTGCAATGAACACAGAACGGTGGCAATACGATACAATCATGTACTAGTACATGGATAAACCTTGCTTAGTTCTGTCAAACCAACAACAATCATGTATAATGTACATGCGGTACATATTAGATAAACCTTGTGCGGTTGAAAAATGAAAACATAATGTAATGTATACGTGTAGTCCCTTACCTGCTTCTCCGAGTTCTCGTTCCACACTCCGCTCTCGAGGCATTAATCCAATGTCCAAGGCTGGCACAGCACACACTGATGATGACAATGCTGAAAGCCACAGGATTGCCCAGCAATAATACAAAGGCATTCCGGAGAAGCTGGACATCACAGTGCACATAGACCTGAGGCTGATCGAGGAATAGACGACTCCTGGCATTTACGAGATCCGATCTTGGACCTTCAAGAGTGTTTTGTCTACTTTCCTGGAAGACTCTTCCTTTTGTAGTCCACCTTCGACTCGACACAGCCATCTGAAATGTAAACAATGGAATACTGTCTTCGCAAGGGGAGGCTGGACGATAACGGGAAATGTCAAAAGCCTGTGTGAAGGAGTTCGTCACACCCACGGTAGACTCTGCGTAGGAAACTTCCACCTGGATCGCAATATCGTGGTCGATCAGTTGGAAGACTCAATGCTTTCTAGTCAGAGGCGGTACATGAGATGCTTCCGTGGCGTGAGCGGCCATCCGTAGCCGGGTAAGGCCTGCAGCGGCAAGTACAGTGATTAGTTGTAACCTGCACCTGCTGCCACGGAACCACCAGTCACCACGCAGCGACGAATACCAGACACAAGGTGGGAGTTCACCGGCTACAGATAGCGCCGCTGGACTGGACAGACCTCACCTGGTCCTACGTGTTGTAGACCTGGTCCCCCTCACTGCCACAGACTTGTTGCTGCTTTGCTTTAGTCTGTGTAGTGTAGGCTTTAGCTTTGGCCTTGTGCTTGTTCCGTAGCAAACCTGAGCATGCGCGTCACGCGGCGTGTATCGTCCGATCCGCCCGGTACCGGTCGCTATACCATTATGTTACTGAGTACAAAAAAAGTCATGCTAATGCGCTAGCATGCTGTCAACCAGGGAGTTGTAAAACTAAAAGCCTGCTATTCAATAGTATAATGCTGTCAACGGTGGGGATCAACCAATCAACATGTTTTCAACCAAATAAGGCTTTACCTACTACTAGTCCTTCAAGTATTATGTTTAATACTGTACTAATAATAGTTGCTTTGTGTGCTACCTACATTTTAAAATAATGTAAAGACAGTCAGTAGGTGTGTGCATGCGTGGTGTGTGGTGGTGATGCGTGTGTGCGTGTTTCATGGGTGTGTGTGTGTGTGTGTGTTTCATGGGTACCGGGTGTGTGTGCGTTAGACAGTATGTTCTACTTCTAGTATTTTCAGATGTGGTTGACTTTCACCCCTTCATCCCCTTTGCCTTTGATTAGCAATAATGTACATGTCACATGCATGGGATGTGGAATAAATAAATGGGAATATCGGGCCTTATCGGCCCAAACTGGCCAAAGTAAGATTGCTCTAAAGCAGAACTGATTCAGTCATACTGGACTGTGAGTGTGATGCTTAGAATGATTATGTAGTAATGAGTATTGGGCCTGCCCTGTGGTGCTAGATTGTAGAACGCATTACGGTATCATCGACAGGTCACGGTTGTTGAAGACAAAACAATACATTGTATACAGTATTATGGCTATTATAGTATAGCATGAGCCTTGGGGTAATGAGGTATAAACATGTACGTGTACGTCCAATGCATGGATCCACCTTGACGTCAATCTCAACCGCTTTTGCCGTTTTGGTGCTGAAGCCTGAGCGTGAGTGGAAGGACGGAGGTACTTGTACACCGTACATGCATGGTGTGACAGCATTTGCGTGTATGTGGTGCGTGCGTGCATGTGTGCGTGCATGTTTGTGAGTGCGTCCGTGGCATGGAAAACTGGGCCCCCCTGTGTCCCCTGTCCATGGGAACTATCGTGTATACAATGTACGTCACGCATGCTGAGCAGAACTTGCTTGCCAAAGTCATCCAGAAAATAGGAAGGCCAAAGACAGGCTGCGCTGGACACACGAAGCATGCAAGAATGCGGGAAGACCAGACGCACACAGGCTCCAGTTCCAAATCCAAACCCACGCACATTACATGTCGGTCCCTGGAGCTGCAGACTCCTGAAGTGAAGACTGTCAGAGACCGCACTCTACATCCATCATCATCATCATGATCATCATGATCAGCATGATTTTTGCACACAACATTGGGTGTGCATGTGATTCAAGGAGGAGGTTGTGGTGGGAGGGGGCGACGGCTCATAGACGGTCTTAAACCGCAGAACTTCAAACCGCACTGACGTACAGTTGCAGGGCTAGTGCTACCGCTGCCTCAGTGCCAGGCGCGCCGGCACTGCACTTGCACTGGTCATTGGGTACATCCCCCGAATCCTAGTAGTACTAGTAGGCTACACAGGCTAAATAAAGATATCCGTGTAAACTGAATAGTCATGTCCCACCGAAACGTACAGCCATCTTATCCGTTTGCTATCCCGGATGCACCTGACTTCTGTAACTCTCGCACACGCGTTCAGTGTCATCACTGACGGGGTACACTCGCAACACTCATGTATGCAACAGCTGTAACACACGTCACCCGCCACGATGACAGAACGACTGCAAGTAGTTAGTTGCCAACACACGGACGCAAGGAAGGAGGAACGACAATGGAAGTCATACCGGTAAATGTACATCATGAACCTGTCGACTACATGTGTAAGTACATGACTGTCTTCATCATGACAAGGAGGAGAGCCACTGTCCGCTGGAGGCTCTCCTCTTAAGATCTTGTCGATTGACAGAACTACTAGTACTACTGTATGATAAGCAGGGGATTTGGGATTATTGGTTCTTTCCTCTACCAAAATTTAATGGTACTGTTTACACACACCCGGGTACTTTCATTTGTTGGTGTTGTGTTCTAATCATTCGCCATGCCACCGTGAATGGTACTCGTACCTTGATCACCCAAGTAGCGTTGAAGCTGTAGCGTAAAAATGTTATGGGGGCTGATTTATAGCGTGGAATTCTAAACAACTCAAAGTTTCTTTGTAAGCAATACTGTGCAGAGTGAAATAATAACTATTACAGTACTTGGTGCTATTATTACAAATAAGAAAAGAAAATGATAACACCCGAAAGCGCTAAATACAAAATTAAGAAAAAAGGAAATCATAAACCACGTAGCACTAAAAGTGCACCAAATTATAATTTAGATAATGAGAAAAGCCGAATGAAAAAACCAAGAAATCATAACAAACAAAACAAACTGAAAATACAAAAGTAAATGAAGCTCATTATCATGGGAACACCATTACCAAAGAAACTGTACATGTATCATGTACACCGTTTATGGCACCAGGGCACATTCAGCAGCCGCCAGCACAGCCGAACCAGACAGATGTCGAGGCGGGTTCCGACGGTGACCACGTAGACTGGCAACCATTGCCCGAACAAGGCAAAAGGAGATCTTCGCCCGTACAAAAGCCATCATGACCGGGAAAGGCTCACGGCGCTTTTCACACAGCTTGCTGGGAATCCTGGCGAAGAGGGACGAAGCAGCTTTCCCCTGCCCACCAGTTGTTGCGAAGACCACGGGAACAAACGAGGAATGCTCCACCTCCAGAACTCGCCGTTCATACTTACGCCGCTTCTCCCGCTCGTGCTTTCTGTAGACAGACGGGATAGTAAGGTTTCGGTTGGAGGGGACAAAAGGGTTAAACACCCGAACATCAAACATTGTCCTCTCTAACCTACTCCCATACACTCCACGTGCTGCCACATCCAGACGAGCATGAGACTCCGTGTTGGCCGACCGGAGAGGGAATGTTTCACCAGAGAGGGGTTTCAACTCTGGCTCCACGCTGACGTCATGCGCAACCACACGCAACAGATTAGCGGTGAGATCTCGGAGCTCGTTGTGGCGCATCCCAGTGAATCCTCCGATGGCACATAACAGGGCATGGATGGTGTCGAAGGGCTTTCCACAGGTGCAGTGAGACGGCAACCGGGGAGGGGTCCAACCGTAGAGCAGACATAGGGCATCCCGGAAGCCAGCCTTGTGGATGGTAAACTAGAACTGGCGAGATGGCCGACTAGTGAGCCAACTGGAGGCACCTTTCTCAGCGGCTAGATCATGAGTCCGCCTGTGGTCGTCACTCAGGGTATCCCTGAGGGAGGGGAGGGCAGTTGCCTGATCTTGGCGATTAGCCGTGCGTTGGGCCGCCTTGGCTGCCTTGGTGGCTGCAACAACTTCCTCGATGGATTCCTCCTGTCGAAGGAGCTGCTCGACTAGAGGTCTGGTGACAGACGTAGATGGACCACCTGGTGCATACTGGCCAACCCTCCCGATTTTCCCGGGAAAATCCCGGGAAATCAACACTACTCCCGGGGTCCCGTGGATTTCAATCAAACTCCCGGAAAAGTCACAGTTTTGTATGATACAGGATTTCCCTGAAAACTCCATGGATTCGCCCCGAATGTCCCGGTTTTTACAACAATATATACGGTGCCCATTCCCGCTTCGAACTCTGCACGGCACCAGCCTAGCCTGCAAGATCTGCACTGCAGGGTCGAACTGTGCTGTACGCAGATCTGCAGAGTCGAACGTTTTTTTGGCGGGAAAAGCTCTTTTTCACTTGTTTTTCGTGCCATCCAGGGATTTTGAGAGAAATCCAGGGATTCTGCATGTCTTGTCAAGGGATTGAGGTTTCGGTGGTTGGTCAGTATGCTGGTGCGCATTCGTCGGAGAGCGCCGGCTGAAGTTGTGTCATCGGCATACCAGGACTGCATGGCCCCAGCTGCGGCGGCTTCCCGGGTCAGTGGCACTGCACGGTGCCAAGCGCATACATTGGCATAGCCAATGGGTCTCCTTGAGTGGTGCCCTCAGAAGACAGGATCACCTCTCCTCCAACATACAGGTGAGCGGTAGGTGTTGATGATAGCTGGTGCGAGCTCAGGACATAGCTGCTGAACATTGCGCAGGCAGACAGCTCTATTTAGGCGATTGAATGCAATAGTTGCATCCGCGAACAGGACTCCCTCCGTGTGGTCATCATCGAAGGTGGTCTTCACCGCATGAATGGCGGCTTCCACGCCGCACTCTTGCCCACCGCATAACTGCAGACAGCCAACAGCACTCTCTACCGCCGAGCCAACAATCTCAAGTATGGCTTTGCCCAGAATGCGACGGACGACTTCTCCGATCCTGATAGGCCGAACACCTGGCTGCTTGTTCAAAGGCACTAGACGGCAAGCCACATAAGCTTCCACTGAGATGGGGTCCACATCCTTGGTAGCTATTCGCCTGGCACAGGTAACCAGAGCATCGCACAGTACATCCGAGGCTGAGTGGAAGGAGGTACAAATCTTTCGCCAGTTGGCTGCGTCCATGCTTGAAGGCCCGGCTGCACCATGCGTGCGCAGTGCAGCTTGGCGAACAACATCCCTATTGAGTGCTGTGAAGATGACCGGATGTGGTTGGGGCAGAGGCTCTCCATCCATAACTGCGTCTTCGTTTAGAGGTGATGCTGCTGGATGCTTCTCTCGAACCGTGTGGTCACCTATGCCATTGTCAAGGCGATGCAGGCCACCCTTACTGTCGCAGTCAAGCATACGTGTGGCAGAGCCTATCTTTCCATCCATGACCAAGACGGCAAACCTCCTTGCTTCACTGTCGTCTTTTGCACGCTCTTCCCTGCTGGATCTGTTTGTAGCCTCTTGTATCTGTTGTTGGATTGTACGAGCTTCAGTCATCAACTCATCGATGTCTCCAGTATCCCAGCTCAATAGTCTGCGTTGGAGGCAATCAGCATGCTTTCGGCTGTCTACCATACGATATGGCTGTTGAAGCAGTACCTGTGTAGCCACCATCGCTACCTTGATGGACATACCCTCGCCTGCCGCTGCATCACCAAAGCACTGGTATAGACGAGCAATGATGCTAACATACTGCTCACCAGTTGCGCCAGAAGGGACACTTAACAGATTCGGGCGGAAGTGGACTGCTTCAGCATACGCTGCGTTAATCACCTGGCGGGATGAATCGAGATCGAACCGTGAATTGTATTCTGTTTGCCCGTACAAGAGGCTTAGGTTACCCCGGGTGACCCAAGCAGGGAGTCGTAACAAAGTTATCTTACGACTCCCTGATAAGAAGTGAGCTACGTCTTTCGCACAGTGTAACAGTTGTTGCCCCATGTCTGGCTGTGAGTTCTGGACCAGAGACCATTCCAAGACAAGTGAAAACTGAAAAGACAACAAAGTCTTCAGACTCGGCCCGATACGTACATTCTCCTTGTTCACCACTCCACACCTTACAGTCTATCATGGCCAACCATAGCCCGGCCATAGACATAGTCACATAGAACGAAGTGCGGTGCTCCGGTTGACTTTGATACTGAGCTCAGGCGGCTGGGCTGTGTTATTGTGGGCACCATCAAGAGTAGTACATGTAGTACTTCGAAGTACGTCTACGGTACATCACTGTTACATGACTGTACAGTCATGTACTCTTGGTGAAAGCTACCGTAAAAGTACGTAAATAAGTACCTGCCCGAAAGAAATACCCCCTTCATTCGTTTGGCTCTGTCTGTTGAAGTCAAGTCAAGCCCGATAAACATACTGCCCGAAATAAGTACCGGTACGGTGCGCACATGCAGCACGTAGCATGTACATTGACATGAAAATGACTTCTCCACTACACACAAGTCAGGTCCGAAAGTCAGTACCCGCCCGAAAGTTAGTACGGGTGTGGTCACTAAATTCGAAAGTGAATACGTACTTATTTACGGACTTTTACGGTAGCTACTGCTTACCCTTTGAGAACATGTGAAAAAAGAAGAAAAAAGAATAATGCAGTATACTATCAAGAGTATAAGCCCCCAAGAGTGTGCAACTCCCGATACCCTTTCTATGGGGTTCGCCGACGGCGAAAACCACATCACGTGGTGCAGTGTCCCAGTTGTTTCACATTTTACACATACATGTCGACATTTAGGAAATGCTTTCGCCATGACTGTACTTGCAGGTGCATGGATTCACACCGCATTGCATGCCCGATCATAATCCAAATTGACAACTTTACTCCACAATCAGCAAAACCATACCAGTATCAAGAGCCGAACGGAGACCCTTGACACCATGCCATACCACATTTGTTCACTTGTTTTCTCAGTTTTAATTTTTGTTTTTGCCATCTCATAATGATCTTGCAATTCATTGGATGAGAGTCATTAAATTAACATGGTGGAGCCTAAAAAAAAAGAGAGGTTGTGCTTCCCTGCTCAAGGGGGTGCTCCCAGCTGCAACTGAGGTTGTACTGCATAGAACAAACAAAGAAAGAGCAAGAGCGCACACATACGCACGCATGCACACATACACATATACACACACATGTTCAGATTATTCGGGACACAATTCGCGCAGCAGGTGTGCCACGCCATATCTAAGACTTTACCTTGCGACAATTCACAAACAGCCAAGTATCAGCAGCATACCGTTAAAAGTTCTTACAAGAGGCTTGTGGCGAGTCAGTGGTGACTTTCCGCATTGATAGAACGCTGTACCCACAAGATGATCTCGGCTCTCGGCTCTCTCTCTCTCTCTCTCTCTCTCTCTCTCTCTCTCTCTCTCTCTCTCTCTCTCTCTCTCTCTCTCTCTCTCTGTGGTGTGTGTGTGGTGTGTGGTGTGTGTGTGTGTGTGTGTGTGTCTGTCTCAAAGTGGCAACCAGAGAGTCACACCCAAAGCAGGATCGTGTACACCCCTGCAGACATCATACACAGCATTCAGGGTGCGTGTAGAGGTGTCATGTGATGTGAAGTGCTGCCGTTGCAAGCCCCATAGACAGCAGTTGCACACTCTTTAGGAGTCGTGTGTCATTCGGCACTGAACACACGATTCACAGCGGAATTCTTACCGGGCTTCATATTGCGCGCCGCCATGTGCTGAATGAACAAGCTGACACCTTCAATGACTGACAGAAGAACGGCACCTGAATGACGGAAGATAGCATGCGAACACAATGTATCGAGCCAGTGAGGAGACTAAGCACTCTGGACACTGGGCACGAGCACTTTCATATGTACACCAGCTGGACATCTTGATAGTGTACAGTCATAAAAAAAACCTGGGTTTGTGCTATGAATAAAGTAACTTACCGACAACAAAATTTCTCGCCATTGCACCACGTCCAGCTAGTAAAGCACAAAACAAGTAGAAAGTTTAGAAACGGCAACATATAATGAAGCAATCACCCGTGCACGCTCCGTGAAGCGAAGACCGGTCAAACAACAAACAGATGAAGTGGGATGACACGTTACCCGCTAGTTGGCATCAGTGGCCGGCAACACAACACATGATCAGGTACAATGCGCTACTGGAGCACAATCATGTCACTTCCCCACCAGCACCCCGGTACAGTAATCAACATGCAGCCAGCGGACCCTGTGTTTACCGGCCACCTGCTGGTGGACAGAGAACCAATCTTCCTGGTGAAGCAAGTGGTTTCCCTGGAACAGTGCACATGTCTACTGGGGCATGGACAATGGTTGGAAATGACCTGCCCTTCAAGAATAGTCCCTTGTTGTAGGGATTGATAACACAGGGGCTACTGTTAGAACTGAAGAAACATCAAAATTCCTGGTCTTCGTTGAAGCTTTGTCATTTGTCATTCGCAGCACAACTCACACACATTCACAGCACAACTCACATACACACACACACACATTCGCAGCACAACTCACACACATTCGGAGCACAACTCACACACACATTCGCAGCACAACTCACACACATTCGCAGCACAACTCACACACATACACAGCACAATGCACACACATTCGCAGCACAACACACACACACACACACACATTCGCAGCACAACGCACACACACACACACATTCGCAGCACAACTCACTCACACACACACACACATACACACACACACACACACCTCACCTCAGACCTGCCCATCGCGGAAGCGATGATAGCGAACAGCTATGTTAGACATAGCAACTTGTGCTGGGATTACACCATTCAACAGCTTGCAAGGCTGATGAATTGACCGCCACTATTTTTAGCCTGGTATCCACCAAACAGCTGATTGAAGTGACTTTTTCTGGCCAGTGAATCCCTATTTTTCATTTTTCCATTTTTTTCTTCTTTTTTTCTTTTTCTACACACACGCCACACCACATACTCCGGCATACACTGGCTGTTGGTAACCACCCAGGAGAATGAAAGAGAAGTCAGGAAGAGTTCGAGAAAGAGAAGAAAGACGTGTGCGACCATAATTGTCGGGAATTGAACCCGCAACCTCACGATTGGAAATCGACTGCACATACCACCACTGCACCATATGGGACACACACACACACACACACACACACACACACATTCGCAGCACAACTCACATACACACACACACACATATTCGCAGCACAACAACACACACACACATTCGCAGCACAACTCACACACACATTCGTAGCACAACTCACATCTGACAGCTAGCACAGCACCAGTAATGCCACCACTGAGAATGGGATTGAGCATGTCTTCTTTCCGCCGAATTCCACTCAGGGTACAGTCGCATGTGGAGAATATGGTACCCCAGGCAGCGAAATTGCCTACATTCAAAAATCACGCATACATGCACACACACATATAAACATAAGCGACATGCTTGGACCCATGAATAGCATAACATGTGCCCTTGTGTAATAAGCGCGGCGGCTTGAACACACAACACGAGTATCACTGTAGTCCAACTGTCCTATGCATAAGCCACACGTGAACTTGAACCACCGTTATAAGGGTGATAGTGTTACATGAATAAGGGCAACTGCTTTATCTCACACATACACCATACCACATTTTCATCTTTACAATGCGAAGAACGAACACAACTTTACCTTTGGTTTTCTCACACCAGTGCATGCACAACATAATAACAACTCACCTCCATACACAGGGGCACGGGCTTTGACGCTTTTTAAACCTCCAGACAGTTTCTTTCCCTGCAAATACGACCCACGCGGGAACACAGGAATGCATGGACACATGCACACACACAAACACACACAAACACACACATGCACATACACATACGTGCGCGCACATGTACACAAATTCATAGTGAAACCCCAAAAATTACCAAACTGGTATACCAGACGCACAGCAATGAAAAAAAGCCCGTGGCATGGACACACGTGAACGCTACACTAAATAATGCACGTTTCTAGCAAACCCATGCACCATATGAAACAAATGCGGAGTTGCACACACTCTTGCGCTCTTATGAACTCTTGTCAAATATCAAAACGTGGTCTTTTATTCAGATGTAAACTGTAAACTGCAAGTGAAGTGAAGAAAAACGTCAACTCGAGAAGTCAAGTGCAAGTGTAGAGGGAAAGGTCTAACATGTGCAAAACTACAGTACTCATCAGTCAGTCAACTACTCCTACTCGAAGTTTTTAACAATTCAAATTTGACGAAGAAAGGAAAAGGACAACATGTTACGAATTATGACAAACTGTCCACCAACGTAACCGGATCTTATACAGTCAGCGAGTGCGACAAAATAGCACAAAACTGACAAGGAGTACTGAGACATTCGGCAACCTGACACCAAATTTTGTCGCACTCACTGACTGTATAAGATCTGGTTACGCTGGTGGACAGTTTGTCATAACTCATAACATGTTGTCCTTTTCCTTTCTTCATCATAACAATTCAAATTTGGTTTGAATTTCTTCGGGACTTTCTTCAGACAAGCTTTGCAATTTTGCTCATACAAATATCTAACTGCAACCAATTGGATAACAAATTATTAATTTCTAAATTTTATATGTGGTATAGATGTGGGCCAAACCACTTTTTTCTTTCTTTCTAAGGATGGTTCAAATTTTCGAAATGCGCTGCATCGGTAGTTTTCATCCACATGATCACATCACATATGAAAAAAAGTTCTCATCCACATTTTCCCAGTTTGATTCAGTCTCTGCGTTTCGGTGGAAGTGCGCGAGTTCGATTGGATTAAAGTAGGAAGGGAGCGTCTCAGCTTAATCGGACCACGACCATTCGACTCAGCACCCCGAAGACTACAACTGGTGAAATTTTAATTTTTGCCTTAGGGCATGTTCGATTGGTAAGGATCGGGATCGGGATCCAGATCTCAGATCCTTCGGATCCTTCAGATTCAACTGGACACTTTGGCTGCATTCGATTGTAGAAACTGGATCCCGATCCCCGCCGACCAGATCACTTTGATCGGACGGATACAATCGAATGTGCACAACCGATAATCCGTTTCAAGGCCTTAGCAACCGCGTTGCTACAGCTCATCCCGTAGTATCTGTACGCGTTGTGGTAAACTCTTGACCTAGTGTACGCATATTGCGAGTTTTGAGTAGATACGAGTCGTACTATCGAAATGAATCCGTCGAATCCGTCTCTGGGAGGTGGGTTGACTGGATCCGAATCCGTGCTCTCGGGATCCGGATTCGTACAATCGAACATGCACAAATTTGGCGAATCCGGGTCCGGGGCTGATGGATTCGTACAATCGAACATGCCTTTAACTTCCCCTTTAAAGATCGCAAAATAATAACATTGAGTGTGTAATTTTCGCAGTAGAATTGATAAACATTCCCAAACAAAGGTGCACACCAGTACAGTGTTGGAACGAGCCATAGTGCTATGAATCAGAGCTCCACTAGTATCTCAAGAAAGGGGTTCTCACCTGAGGTGCATTTCTGAAGCCTTTGATGGCAGAAAACATGCTACCACCAATGGTGCCCATGGCAAAAGCACCGCCCGCATCGTCGACGATACGATAGGGACTGCAGTCACACACACACACAGCAAAGAGAGTTCATCCTGCAGTTCCTCCTCATACACCATGCCAGTCTATCACGTACCAAGGTTCTCTCTCCATGATTAAAAAAAGAAGAAGAGACCAAGTCCTGATGACTTTCAAAGTCACTTTCAGCTCCCTCAAATTATTTCGTCTTCTTGGCTTTGCAAGTACTGAGTACCACATGACCACCCTGGAAACGCTACATGGGTTTCGTTGCGCAATGATCATGATTTTTCGCGATTATAGATGCTTTTTAGCGCAAACTGACGTCATAATGTGTATTGTTGAGCGTGCACGCGTGACATCAAGAGTACATGTACTCTTGGTGACATGCATGCAACACGTGACGTAGGTCTATACGTACGTGTTACGTACGTGTTCTGGTGTTATGATGGATTGATGCTGCGCTGCCCAGCAGCGGTCACCATGGTCACATAAACACCTATGCTCGGCGATCGGATCGGTTGCGGATACCGCCGGTATCCAGGTATCTGATCTGTCACTTGTCAGTCGAGCAGATGTCTCGTCGTTGTGGCAGTTGTGCAGCGCAGTGGCTCGATGTGGCGAGGTGGACCTCCTACTTCCT
The DNA here is from genome assembly GCF_964019385.1 of Sycon ciliatum. Taxonomy (NCBI): domain Eukaryota; kingdom Metazoa; phylum Porifera; class Calcarea; order Leucosolenida; family Sycettidae; genus Sycon; species Sycon ciliatum. The sequence goes on from NC_088644.1 coordinate 21,210,114, forward strand.
AGTCCATCCCAGTCCCACTCCCAGGGCCAGAGTCAGACTACCACTACTATACTGGCACTACTGCTAAGTACTGGCACTACCTGCCACAGACGGATAGGAGACTTGTGCTGTGGCATGACATGACACTGACAGTCTAGTCGGTCGAGTGCGGGTGTGTAGAATAATGATACTAGTCTCTAGATACTTTATACTAATAGTACTCCTCCCTGTGACTCAGATCGAGTGATTGTTGAGTTTTGACGGTCGAATGCCGGAATGGTGTGTAGATCTACCACGTAACCGGTGCTCGGATAGAGTCGGTTTTTGATCCAGAAAGTCTGTTTGTTTATTCCAAAGCCGGAGCTAGCATCAGTGCAGTAGCCCGGGGTTGCAACTACCATGTGCCGAGTGTCGTGTAACACCCGCCGAGGTCAACGGCATGAACGCCGAGAAGAGAGGTAACTGCGTCGTTAGTAAACAGCCATGGACATCTACTTCTTCCAGCAGAAGAAACGCCAGAGAATCAAACCTGTGCGAAAGACGATCGACGACTTGAAGGCATCGCGTCGAGAGCGGCCCGAATCGGCGGCAGGAACACGTTTCGTGCTCCACGGCAAGGCGGACAGAGGCAGACAAGGACTTTCAGAGCATCTCGCCCCTGGTGAGTTTCAATCACCACAGGTCTCGCCCAGAGACCCCCTCGCCGCTACAGCCAACCAGGAGCACGCTAGCCCTAGGATACCTAAAGTCTTCGAGCAGCTACGTGCCGGTAAGCACAACCTGAGTGTACGCTTTCCACCGATTGAAGTAACACAAGACAACAGAAAGAAGTTGCTCAAAGTCCCAGGCAGAGGGTCAATACAAGCCGACGAAGAGGAAGACGAGGAGGAAGACCCACAGAAGGTCGCCTTCCAGGAGGCACAGTTTGCAGCACCGAACGTCCTCGCACAGCTGACGCGAATCTTGAACGGCGAGCAAGTTGAAGAGTTTGTCGTACCCGTAGAGTTGAGCCGTTCCCTTGGCCTACGGTACGAGCAACTGGTGTATGCTGGAGGGGAGAAAGGCCAGGACGTTCATCTAAGATACAGGGAGTGGCAGACTGAAGCCTACAAAGACATGTATTTGCAGCGTAAGCAGAGGCTGGAGGAGGAGGCGGCGGAGGCAGAGCGGATGCAGCAAGACGGCGGTGGTGGCGGTGGGCGCTCGGTAGCCGGAACTGCCGAGATCAGTCCTCGGCGACGATCGTCCATGAAACATTACGGCAGCATGAACGGATTCAATGACACCGCGTCGGTCATAACGTCCGCAACCACAGTCACGAATGACAGTAGGCGCATGCAAAAGCGCAGTCTAGACCGGTCGAGAGAGTCCGTGATCAGTACGGCAACACTGGTTGATACCAGTGGAGGCTCGGACATGGAGCAAGGTGGAGCATTCGGCAGCGGTGGCGATTCCGGCCCAATGATCATGCGATACCATCGAGAATCCAGCTCGCCGGTGCATGATGTGCCTATGCCTGTGATGCCGCATCAGGCCAGTCCGCTCACCCGCTTAGAGCGACAAACAAGATCACGAGGTAGGATGTCCCTGCCATTGCAGAGGATTGCTTGCTCGAGTTTGTAATATTCACACAGTTTTCGAATACTGATGGTCCCCTGTGCAGTGGAATCATGTCAAGTGTACTCCTATCCAGGGCTGCCGGAACCGGTCCGATTGGTCAGGTTATCACCGGACCAACTTTTAGCCACCAACACATGCTAACTACTATGGAGGTTGTGTGTACCCGCCATACCATACACAAACTGCATGAAAGGCACTGAAACTGCCGGACCAATCAAAAACTTCTTCCAGCGGTCCTGCTATCGCATGATTCATGCTTCGCCCCCGACAAAGCGTGCACACACACACACATACACACACACACACACACACACACACACACACACACACACACATACACACACACACACCATTGGACCATTGGACACCCATCGCCAGAGGCGATGACAGGCTGAGCGATGCTACAGCAGAAGTCATAGCAGCTTGTGCTGGGATTGCGCCATTCAACAGCTTGCAAGGCTGAAGAATCAGTGACCGCCACTATTCAGGCAGGTCTACACCACACAGCTATGACGCACACACACGCACACACACACACACACACACACACACACACACACACACACACACACACACACACACACACACACACACACACACACTGGTACACGCAGGTGCATATGCATGCATGTGTATGGTATGTTCAGTGCTACTCATTGAAATACGGGAGGGGGGGGGGGGGGTGTAAGTCAGTGAGCACTGGGTGCTGTGCAGCCTCAGATTTGCAAGCACTAAGCTTTGCTCTGGTGCGGGGTCAGCTAACCTATTCATGAGGCTGGGTCAGTTCATTGAGTTCTCTCTCTCTCTCTCTCTCTCTCTCTCTCTCTCTCTCTCTCTCTCTCTCTCTCTCTCTCTCTCTCTCTCTCTCTCTCTCTCTCTCTCTCTCTCTCTCTCTCTCTCTCTCTGCTTCAACGTGACTTTTGGCACATGCAGCCCGCGGCATGAAGCAATTCCATGCCAGAAACAATCATGGCAGAAATATTGACATCATGGGTAAGTGAATCAGTCTGTTTGCATAGTGGCGTAGAGTCGGAGACGAAATGTGGTTGTGACTGGAGCTTGTATGCACAAATTCACTTAAACTTACTACGGTATGTACATCCATTGAAGCCATAGAATCCCGCGGATAAGCCCACCCGCGTATAAGCCCATGCTCGCGCATAAGCCCAGGGTTAGTTCGAACATCACTGAGCTTCATCGTACAAGCTCATGGGCCTAGGTCATACCAAGAATCCATGAATTATGGACTCTTGGTCATACCATGTACATAGTACATGTACATGTAGTTTTTTTTCTTCGTTTTTCGTACATTCCAACACAATCATCGGTTGTTTTTGTTTGCACAGTGGTTTTCAGCAATGTACTTCTCACTTCCTTGGTCCTTTTCAATAGCACACTGTCGGTGTCGGCGTATAAGCCCATGTTCTCGTATAAGCCCATCGAAATGTCCTTGTGAAACAGATAAGTCCATGGGCTTATCCGCGGGATTCTACGGTACTGCACACAAGGGTTTTCGTGAAAGGTACCTAGTAGTAAATGAAACATGCTGCTTGCTGGAATCTTTCTAAAGGTCATTTATTGATGTTTATTGTGGATCTGTTCTCAGTTTGGACTGACTTCTCTCGCGGTTTACGATTCCTGTAACAACGATTTCTCTTGTGTTGTCTGCTTACCATCTCTGGCACAGTTCCAGCGCGTGCATTCACAGTGAACTTTTCCTTGGTGTCACCTAGAGCCATGGAAGAAGGTGAGTCTAAGAGTGCCGCCTTACGAATGCCGTCAGTGGACTGCCATGGTTGCTGCGCTCCGTGTAGTGCCAGTCAGTTGTCTGAGTGGCAGTGATAGCCTTTCCTAGGCTTGCATGCTGGTGTGTGTTGGAAGCAATGTCACCGGCGTCTACCTTCCTATGTTTAGAGTGCTGTGTGCCCGGCGAATATGGCCGTTACATAGCTGCATGACATTGTGCTTTCATCTGTGTGCTAGCATGTAGTAATATGTTGCAACATGTGTTTATAGTACATCTTGTATTTATAGTACATCTTGTATTTATACTCAGTTTACAACAAACTGTAAATACGTCATGTCCAATATTTTCCGTTGCTCTTGATTGGCAGTCTTTGACAAGCAGTTATATCCTGTTATAATCAGTGTTGGCTGCTCTCTACTACTAGGTTGGATCACTGACCACACAAAGCCATTTGATCCGGAGCGAGAGACCATGATTATCTGGCTAAGGGAGCACATGAAACAGACCAAGGCACAAAGGTATGGAAGCTTGGAGGCAGTGGCACACGCCTGGTTGGTGGAAAGCCTCAATTCGCAGGGCTGTAGCACCCAGTCAGGCTGTGGCCGGACCTTATTTCGAAAACGTTGACCCACCGAATTCATGCAAAATGGGGCTTTTCATTGATATAATGTTCATTTCCAGTCAAATCTCCCATTTGGCCGGAACAGCTAAAATCCCAGTGCAGCGGCCCTGATTCTAGACACCTTAGGGACAAGACCAGGCTGCATCTCTGCCTGTCTATTGGGACTGAGGTGTCCTGATCAGTATAGTGGATGCATTAATGACATTTACTGTACTTCTCAATGGGTTGGGAACAGTTGGAACTGAATAAATGTAGAGGTGTCATTAAGGTACTGCATGGCTGTGAGGTGTCCCTTCACCTGCATGGGAGGCTCTATACTATACACAATATCATGTGCAACTTGCACTCACAAACAACAGTCATGCAGAACAGTACAGTGTTGCACTCTTGTAGCGGACTACAACACTGGTAATACGTCTGTTATGTGGCCATCCCGCATTGATGCTCATCATCGGTGCCAATTTCCCCAGCGATTCAGCGTACACACCCATGGTAATCAGTACACATGTTGCATGTACTAGTACTCTTAGTCTATGTTTTTTATAGGTAGCTGAATGTCACTAAAAGTCGCTACCACAATGTCTTGCTGTGTGTTTAGATTGGAAGAAGCCTGCGCTGCAAATCCCGTGGTGCTGACAAGCCATTGGAGATCCGCCATTATGGCGACAGTTCCAGGCAGGAAAGAGCTAGACTGGCTGCATTACGGCGACGGCAGAGGAAACGCTCGGACGGCAGTAAGCCGTACAAGTCTGATGGAGAAGACGAGTTTGGAAAGTTCACCACAAAGCTCTCGGACGGCAGCTGTACTGCCTAGTATCCTTGCCCTCCCCCCCCCCCCCCACACAACTCTCTTTCTCTCTCTACTCTCTCTCTCTCACTCTCACTCTCTCTCTCTCTCTCTCTCTCTCTCTCTCTCCGCTCTCTCTCTCTCTCTCTCTCTCTCTCTCTCTCTCTCTCTCTCTCTCTCTCTCTCTCTCTCTCTCTCTCTCTCTCTCTCTCTCTCCGCGCGATCTCTCTCTCTCTCCACTCTCTCTCTCTCTCTCTCTCTCTCTCTCTCTCTCTCTGTTTCACTCCTAGCTTGCTGTGCACTAGTAGTTTACATGGCTTAAAATACTCCATAGGAGCGTAGCTGATCTGTCATGCAATATGCATTCCGCTTAGGCATTTGTGAGGAAGCTTCACGAGTATTGGTAGCCAAATGTTTTGCTCATCGCAAGTGTAAGGTGTCAGGCCCGGCGGAACTGGTCTGGTTGATCAGGCCATGGTCGGACCAATGTTTAGGCCACCACCGTGTGTTAACTGCTACATAAGAGGTCATGTGTACCAGTATAGCCTCTGTATCATATACACAGTATGGAAGGATAAGGTATGGCCGGACCAATCAAAAACTACTTTCGCCGGTCCTGGGTGTGTATATCGGAAATGCTGTACGATGCTCAAGCTATTGGGGCTAATATGGTTATTTTCTTCTCAAACTCCCCGAGGCTGAGGCATGGCACCTTGACTTTATTGCCGTTTAGCTACCCATCAGGTCGAGTAGCGGTGTGCACTTGCCTGTTTGGACCAGGGAACCAGATTCAGTATACGTACGTGTTTGATGATGACGAGAAAGGGAGTATGCTCGGGATGTTCACCCCAGCAGGCGTGAACTGCTGCTATGACCGTGGTGGAATGATAAGGTTGGTTTCTTCTCTACACTTACCTGCAACAATAGGCCATGCTTACCAACTACCGTAAAGTCGTGTATAAAAGCCATGGCTTGTATGACTCAGTTTTTTTGGAATGATTTTGCAGGCTTCTGCATGTATATCATGTGAGATAGGCTTCTACACAAGACAGGTAGTATTTCTATGTATGTCAACACTAAAACCAGGCTTATTTGCCGACAGTATATCTTGAAATCAGGGTTCTATTCACAAACAGACAAGTTCTATATGAGACAGGCTTTAATACAAGACACTACGGTATTTTGTATATCAGTTTGAAACTTGCCACCGGAATGGAGCTTCTCTTCAGTAATGATCAGAGAAAAAGCGGACCAACTTGAAAGGTTGGTGGTGTAGCCTTCAACATTGCGTGTTAGCAGATTGTACTCACTCAAAAGAAACCGTGATCATGAGTCGTACTGGTGCTATTTCCTTGACCGCAGGGGTGCTGCTACACTGTCTGTCTAAAAGGGAGAGATGGTTTTGACCAACAGCTATATACGGATCGTATCTTTAATTTGGTGATGCCATCCGTTCAGGATCATATCGTTGTCGGGTTTGTCGAAAGTAGGGTACATGAGACTGCCTCTACTACTATCTTTCTCTTCATGTGGTTCTACTATGGCTGACTTATGTTTGGCAGTGTCTAAGCCAGTAAAGTTTAAAAAAAAGAGTAAATTACTGTGTGTTCCCGAAGGGAACTCACGATGGCCGCTAACACCCGGTTAACCCTAGCGGCAGATGCAGCGCCTAACGGTGGGGGTGAGTGGATAAGTCTCACAACTACTGGCACAAGTGCCGAGAAACCCCATTGGCCGCATCCATGTCTAACCCAGTGCAATGGCACAATGTTTTTGCATACCAATTCTTCCTTCCGCCGACAGGCCCATTTTGATTTGGCTAACCGTGACAACTTATGCATGTGTGTCCTCTCTCCAGGTTGCTGACGAACGCAGAAGGTGGTCATTTGGCAACAGAGGTATGGCAGACGGGCATGTCGATGTGGGTTGTCCGCACTGTGAATTTGCCATGTGTGATTCTGGATGTGTTGGTTGTCTATAATTATTCATAATCATGACTGACTGCGGCCGGGGGGGGGGGGGGGGGGGGGTAAATGATCCCACCTGTGTATCTAGTAGCCGCTGACTGATGGTCAGCTACAGTAATATCGGGCGCCGAAGAACGGAGCACCGAAGAACGACCAGGCTAGAATTTCACCAAGCACAGCATACCAATGTATACACAGTGACTCAACCGTGCATAGACTTTAATACATGAAGATAAGAACAGTCTAGGTTACGAGGCTGACCCCCCCCCCCCCCCCCCCCCCCCCCCCCCCACCCCCCTCCCCCCCCCAACCCAATTCTTCGGCACCCAACAGCACTGCAGTGTCACTGATGGTGTCACTGATGGTCAGACTGATGGTCAGCTAGTGGACATGTGGTAGTCACACTTCTGACACAGGCTGGCACATGCGCCCAGAGCCATGGCCAGCCGGGAATCCGGCCTTGTGAGTAAGTTAGCACCCTGCACCAGCACAGCTCAGCTTTACCAGGTCTAGAACTGCACAGTGCCCAGTTCTAGCTGACTCATTGCACTCTGATTTTATTCAGTAGCACTGCATACATAATACATATACATTGTGACTTCCCATTCGCCAGCTCGGCATTGTATTGCTAAGTAATTAGTCATGAATCATGACTCATGATGTCCACTCCGTCTTCTTGATTTATGTCTTGGAGGCATGAGCACGATGTTCAAATTATCCCCGTGACTGTGACCCCCCCCCCAATAGATTTGTTGACTTCGTTAACTGTGTTATGTTGTGTTGTGTTGGTCCTATGTGCGTGTCACAGCGCGGAGTAATAATTCGTCAGTGGGCGTGGCCTGAAGATGGCGGCCGCTTGCTCCCCGCACCGTCGTATCAGCTGAACGAGTTTCTGTCCTGGCACAGCACGTCGTCTGTGACTGCTACACTCCATTTCTACTGCCAGCATGAACTCGTCAAGTTCAATGTTGGCATGGCAACAGAAGAGAACAGGAAGCACATACTGCCGGTAGGTGCCGATGTTCAGAAATGATTCCAAAGCACTTTTAAGTTTTAAATGAGTTCACGAAAGTTTGCTGGAGACTTTCTGCTTTGATGTACCTAAATCACGCAAGCAAAGAGGCCAAGCAGACACGCACCTACAGTGCCCACTTGCTACAGTCCTCAAAACTCTTCCGCTGGGACCATCCCAGACAGTAAACCATGACTTGCCGGTGGTTAGTACTAACTAGCCTGTTGTGGTGGCAGGATGGAATTCTGTAGATGATTTCCGATTGCATCAGGATCCAAGTCGGCACAACTCTGCAATGCGATTGTGTCAACGTGTAGTGTTCACTGCATATCCCTCTGACTGCAGGAAATGACAGGCAAGTTACAAATGGCAAGCTCCATGCCATACTCATCGCACGCAGCATCTCTGGTAAGAACTACTCACAAACCCCGGTTTCCGAAAAAGGTGTGCGTTTCAGCTCACATTGGTCAATATAATCACGGTGTGGAACTGTCTAAGAACAGAGGGTTCGTGCATGATCAATTTGAAGGAGAGAAGTCCTTTTCCCTTTTTGTCTCACAATACACAGGCTAGCGATGGTGAAGTAGAAGATCGACTGGGCCGGAAGAGGCTGAAGGCGAAAAGAAAGGTGAGCAGGTGATCTGGAAGGTTGTTTGGTAGTTATCTTGGATGACCACTGACGGTGAGTTTGGCTTGGTAAGCTGCTGGATTGGTACAGTAACAAGTCACTCTACACTGATATCATGATAGTGCACCTGTGACTCAGTGACAACACGTGTACACAATCCTCTTGGAGATGCGTGTCGGATTGATACCCGGGGCGTTAGTTGCTCAAAGCAGCTTCTGTATGCAGATTTGAGGGTGGATGTGTGTTGTCTGTATAATGTGGTTGCCTGTAGATATCCCGTGCTGGCTCACAGCTGGAGGAGATCCATGTTGCAAGTGTTTACCGACAAGCACTAAGTCGAATGGACGAAGAGGATACTGCTGATCAATCTCCAGACCTAGGCAGCATTCAGAAGAAGATCAAGTAAGGCCACACTGCAGCTACTAGTGTTTCAGTGCAGTGCACACTCCTTTACCTACTGTATGAATCTCAAATTGGAAAATCTAAACAGGCTCCTATGCACAACGCTGCTTACGCCCGACATGCACTGAATCCAAAACCGTGACTCCCTCGACGAGGCCGACGAAAAAGTAGCAATCAGTTCTTGTGCTATGTTACCCTCTTCTGCCATGGGTTAGTGCAGCATTTGTATTATGACTTTTATGGTGCGTCAACCATTCCACAGATCTTGGTAATAGTTGATAACATGTAGCGTGAAAGCAGCGTCGCTGCTGTAAGGCGGCAGAGTGAGACTACAGCTATCTTCCAAATGTATCGATGTACTTTGTGCTGTGTACCAAAATAACATGTGAACAAGCATGAAGACTGGACTTAGACGCATCAACTTGTTGCTTGCAACATTATGTTTCCTGCTTGCTTATCATCACCTTCCAACCCACTAGGAGTCTTGTCAATCAGTGGATGGATCACCTGCGCATTGCCAGTGGAATGAGGCCAATGTCAGCTCCATCTAGCCGTTCATCGACAGCTAGCTCAACGTCCACACTGTCCCTGGTCAGCAGGTCATCACACTCTGCCGGTACGGGCATGGGGTCGCGGGCAAGCACATCAGCAGCTCTCCCATACGCATCCGGCATTGGTGCAAGGCAGAGGAGTGTCACGAGTCGCCACAGTGGAACGTCGACCGGCGCTGAAAGTAGGTTTCATTTGAGAGACATGGAACATTTAATTAAAAGTCACACCACAACACAGGTTCAGCACACTCTATGCCATATCTTTGCTCCTTATTGTTGCATGATGGATGCATGATGGATGCATGATGGCCCGGATGCATGATGGATGCGCGATTTCGCGCAATGGATGCATGATGGATGCATGATGGATGCATGATGGATGTATGATGGGTGATTTCCTTATTCTCACAAGTTCTGACTGCATGCAGGCCTGGCGGAACCAGTCTGGCTGGTCAGGCCATGGCCAAACCAACTAAAAGGTTTTTGACCATCAGCGTGTGTTTACTGCTGAGGAGGGCATGTCTATACCCTCCATATCATACACAAAGTATGAAACTTGGCTAGGGTATGGCGGGACCAATCAAAAACTGCTTCCGCCGCCGGTCCTGGGAGATGACTGATCTGTTGCACGTGTTCATTACTTAGGGCCCAGCTTGGCACGGACACCATCTCGCCAGAGTCAACATCATCATGTGCGACATTCAACATACCCCGTGCTGACGGTTGATGCTCTGTCAGAGAGAACGCCGGCAAGTGACTACATGGCTGCCAAGCAGCGGGTGACCGGTACACCAGCCATAGTATCCACACCACCACCAGACACACACCTACCAGCAGAGTCGCTAGCGCAGAGCAGGACCGTCACACCGCCACCGACAACATTGCACATGCAACAGCAACAGCAGCAGTTGCCTCCATCTCTACACAGTGGACGTGGGAAAACCATTGTTTGCTGCCCAGTGTATCCTCCTCAATCCGGTCCCCTCTCTTTGGTGTGTCATAGAAGCTGCATGACATCTGTAGAAGGAATGTGCTGACCCTGTACAGCTATAGAAATACTAGCAGGATTATCCCCCCCCCCCCCCCCCCTCCAGCATTGTCGGCCTTGCATAGAAAAGTACCCCAAATGTGTGGTCAAGTCTGCCGATTGTACTTGGACACTCTCAGTGCAGGTGGCTTACAGCACCACACAAGCAGTTCTTTTACCCTTGACTTGAAACGTCTTCGGCTGCAGGGCTCTGCGGATTCAACTGACAAAGAGACAACCAGTACAGCCACCATGCAGGTGAGAAGCTGACATTGATACTTTTTTTGATAGTAGTGAAGAAAACAAAGAAAATATTCCCCACTTTTGAGCATGCTATGCTGCCCGGTTCATGCTGAATTTATTCAGTTTCCCCGGTCCTTTCGGCTAATTCTGTTCTCAGCCATACTGCACTATAGTGACGATTTATGTGGAGGGTGTCAGTACCTGCTACCTTGTGAATTACACATGCAGGTTCTGTATGTTCCGTCTGCTAACAGATGCGACCAGCGACACATGCCTTTGGTTACTGATGTTGAGTTTGACCGTTTTATTCAAATACATGCTCCGACGAAACAGCTACTCATTGTCAACGTGACCTCAACAAGGTATGCACCTGTTCATATTGCTAGCCCGGTGGCCAGGTAGTAAGACTAAGTGTAGGTGAATAAAAGACGTATGGACCAGTTGATCAGCCTGTGCCATTCCAGGTGCTCACGACCGATGGGAATACAATACATGTACAGACAGTGGGAAATTGCTTCTCAGCGGCATGGGCGGAGGAATTTTTCCAGGCTGATTGAAGTCTGGCAGTTCACTGTCAGGCTGTACTGCGAATTAAGGGGAGCTTTGGGATACCTAGCTGGCAACGATATAAAACAGCCTTCTCAGACCAAGACTATTCGATTTAGCTGAAAGACTACAGATTCCAGGCTGAAATTTCCATCATATCGCAAACTGAGTTCCTCCTTAAGACCTTAAAACTGGCCCGACGTAAGGACTGATTATTTCTCTCTTCTGGTTATGATATTTCCTTGTTTGTTTGTTTTGGCAGTGAGTCAAGAACAACTCTCTTCGACGCAATGCTCGAGGAACTGTATAACCAAGCGACAAAAACACGGAGAACGGCATGTCAACAGGTACAGGACTAGTGCAGCACTGTGAACATGTAGCCGGACAGGGTGGGATACGCCCAGACTGTGACGTCAGGGTGGGATACGCCCAGACTGTGACGTCAGGGTGGGATACGCCCAGACTGTGACGTCAGGGTGGGATACGCCCAGACTGTGACGTCAGGGTGGGATACGCCCAGACTGTGACGTCAGGGTGGGATACGCCCATACTGTGACGTCAGGGTGTGACACAGTCGGACCTCGCTTAAAGGGGAAGTTAAGGCAAAATCAAAATTTCACCAGTTGTAGTCTTCGCGGTGCTGAGTCGAATGGTCGTGGTCCGAGGAAGCTGAGACGCTCCCTTCCTACTTTAATCCCAATCGAACTCGCGCACTTCCACCGAAACTGGGTGACTGCACCCTACTAGATGGGGATTTGTATGCAAAATGTCACTAAAAGCGCCATTTCGTTCTTATAAAAGCATGGATGACCACGATTGGCCCATATGTTGTAGTCTTTTGGACGCTGAGTCGATTGGTTTTGGTCCGAAAAGGCTGCGATGCAGCGTTCCTCCTTTATTCCCAATCAAACATGGTTGAACAAGCGGTCACGTGCTCCTGCGTACACCAGTCACCTGGTCACCGTGCCTGCAAGGTACAACTTACTAGCTTGTTTGACGTTTTTTGGGTGCAGTCCTGTCACTGGAGTTGAACTCGAGTTGAACCTTGGTGTGAAAGTTGTCGCCTGCTGGCGTGGTGACCAGGTGATTTGGGCACGCAGGAGCACGTGACCGCTTGTTCAACCATGTTCGATTGGGAATAAAGGAGGAACGCTGCATAGCAGCCTTTTCGGACCAAAACCAGTCGACTCAGCGTCCAAAAGAGTACAACATATGGGCCAATCGCGGTCATCCGTGCTTTTATAAGAATGAAAAGGCGCTTTTAGTAACATTTTGCATACAAATCCCCATCTAGTAGGGCGCAGTCACCCAGTTTCGGTGGAAGTGCGCGAGTTCAATTGGGATTCAAGTACTTCGAAGTAGGAAGGGAGCGTCTCAGCTTTCTCGGACCAAGACCATTCGACTCAGCACCCCGAAGACTACAACTGGTGAAATTTTGATTTTTGCCTTAACTTCCCCTTTCTCCCACCGCTTAGGAGCTGCATCTGCGCCTTGATCCAAGAGGGTGGTGGCGTTCCTGCGGATGCGGAAAACTGGGCCTTTGGCCGAGTCTCACGCGAACCGTGAAATTTTTTTTTTCCCCTTTATTATAACAGTTCACATCCTTTACATGATGATTGTACAGGACATAGTCTCATAGACATAGTCATTGTACTCTTGACAGTACAGATGAAGAAAAAAACTGATCAGGGAATACTAACAAGAACTGAATGTCGTGTGGCTCTCCTGTTGCCCCGCAGGTATCCCACCAAGCCTACCGTATTGTACGCTATGCACTGTGCAGTGCTATTCAGGACACTACTCGCACGATACCCCTTCTCCAGCAGCGACACAATGTTGTGCCTGGAGTCTGCCTGGTGAGGATTCAATGAGGCGATGATGTATTTGAAGAATGACATTGCATGCTACAGGCTAACTATGTTTGCCATGCAGACAACCCATTTATTTTCAATGATTCCAAAGACTCTTAGAGGAGACTGTGCCTTTTGAGACACCTCAACAGCAAAGAAAGTAGACCTAACGACTCATAATCGTGGCCATGTTTCACTCACACTACAATGTCATGTCATGTTGCGGAAGGAAGCCGCATGGCCAAGTTCGTTGCGAAGCCAGGGCCAATCAAAATGAGCTGTTCTTTTGTTCTCGTCCATTGCCATCAAGTTCCCAACTTTTTCATATCGGATCGGGGTGTTACAGAGGTGGCTCCGAAACACAACAGCACATAGTTGACTTGAAGTTCGACCAAAACTCTGGAATATCACTATCTGCCTCTTGCTCTGTGTTGTCCAGATGTACGCTGATGGGAAGCTAGTGTTTGCTGGCAACAGGTTCAATGGATACGGCACAAGTAAACGAGATTTCACAAAACAAGTGAGTGCTAGTACATGTGCACAATGCATATTCGATTATTTCAGAGACAGACAGACAGACAGAAAAGGGTGGGGAGGGGTCACTGACCATCGTGTCTCTGTCTGTCCAGTTATCATTATACATACAAGTACATGGTGTATGTGCATCCATGAAAACGGAGTGGTATGTTGACATAGGACCATGTGTACGTAAGCCAGAGTGTGCATCTCAGACTATGGTGGGGAGAGCGTAATTTTGTCGTTCAGTGTCATATTTGATGACAAGGCACGGTAAAAACTGGTGTCGAAGATCCTATTGATGCAGTGCAACGGTAGAGGCACGGATCGCAGCTCCCATGATCCATTGAAAAGATCGATGTGCGCAACAAATTCTATAGTCCAAAACCCGTAATTATGCAGAGTTGCCCGCTCTGGTTACGTAGTCTTGGTAGAACTGAAGGACAGGTTACCATGGTTACCACTAGTGCATTAGAATAACGCACGAGACTGAGCTATCTTTTTTCCCACTTTGCAACAGGTACAGCAAACTCTCATCGATCTCCGGCGTGACTCTTTCATCCCAATGGACTACAAGCTGGAAACACGCACCCCATCACCCATCCTGCTATCCCCTCAAGCTGTGAAGGCATCACCGCGCTTACAGCCACCTAGCCCCGAGCATGTCAACATGCTAGGTAGATTCTCAAGTCTGAACGTTGCGGCTGCTGGTATGGCATCGCAAACAGGCAGTATAGTCGATCAGAGCATCACCATGTCCGACCTCACGCTGTCACCATCTGCTTGGGATGCGTCACAGCTCAAGCTGGCCGGGGTAAAGTGACGACATCCTCAACTGCATTTTAGCAGTATCTTGCAAATCACTCACGAGTCATTATGATACCAGAGGCATAGACATATCCGTGTTGTGTTGACAATTAACTGTAATGTGCAGAAGCCATGCATTCCTTTGCTGATTATAGAACATGACTATATCTTGCTTGAGAGATATGAATATTTTCTTGATCTTGAGAGGTTTAGGTTCCCACATTCTCCCAGTAACATACATTCCTTCATTATCATACGATTGTATGAATGACCTCACACTTCACTGCACTTCACAGCGGTCACTGCAATGTATTGCTGTCATTGTTAGATGAGTGAGACCCGGCAGATTACAAGCAGACGGGCTTCATGCACTTCTACAAAATCTTCTCTGGAATGACTAAGTATGGATTATACTGCCATACCAAAGGACAAGAGGAACAGTTCTGAAATGTGCCTAGCTGGTCATGGTGTTCGCTAGTTGAACACGCTTACATACCTAAGCTAAGCATCTAGATGTGAGCGCATGCATGCATCATGTGTATTTCATTGGAGACAACGAGCAGGAATTTTTACATAACAGTGAAAAAGAGGCCCAAGAAAGTGCAAAAGATTGTTGAAGACGATCTGATTCATGGTCCCCCAATTCAGAAGTGATCAAGAAATGAGCGGAGCGTACTTTGTTCCTCAACGTGCAAACTAATTAGAAATGGGACAACTGACAAACAACGGGTACTTCAAGAATAAACATTGGACCATGAATTTTGGTGCCAACCAAAGACAAGGTGGACAGCTAGAAGTGCAGACGTAAACAAGACGAAGAAGGAAAAGAGAAATGAGAAAGAAACCTACTACGCGTCCTTTGGCACACGTGCTGTTGACTACAACAAGACGAGTGTCAGCCACGTCCTCTAGTGACTGCTAGCTGGGTGTTGGTGCTCTCCTGGTGTGAAAAGTACTATTCACATACACATACACACGCACACAAACACACCTACACCATCATCATCATCATCATCATCATCATCGTCAAGACAGGTATTCAAGACAACACTGGTGCTACACGTTCTTGAAGGTCGGCAAAGGACCGTGTGCCGCATATACGGAGCAGTGGATGTCACACTGCAGTAGTCCTGATTGCCACCTGTTGACAGTTGTCAGTTGCCAGCTTATGTTTCTTCAACACAGCACAAAACTTCAAGTAGCGACTAGCAGTACAGCACACATGTGCTCCGACCGCGAACCTAAGATCGCGGCTGAAGCGGAAAAAACGGATGTCGCAACTCGCCTCACACATTTCATCCGGGCGCGCTGCTTCTACCTATGAAACAACATAGTTCATAGAAAACCTGCAGGGAGAATGCAAGCAAACAACACAAGCTCTTGTAGAGGTTATTGAAAACTCTTAAAAAAAAGCAATGGCATTGTATGCGTTTCTAGCTGAATGTCTGCCCTCTTTCCAGCTCTCCCTCGTTTGTTTGTATTGGCAGCAGCAGCTATACACGAGATATCGTATGGATACTTGACTATGTGCTTGTACGCAGGGCACAGTCACAGTCACAGTCACACACAGTCACAGTCACACACAGTCACACACAGTCACACACAGTCACACACAGTCACACACAGTCACACACAGTCACACACAGTCACACACAGTCACACACAGTCACACACAGTCACACACAGTCACACACAGTCACACACAGTCACACACAGTCACACACAGTCACACACAGTCACACACAGTCACACACAGTCACACACAGTCACACACAGTCACACACAGTCACACACAGTCACACACAGTCACACACAGTCACACACAGTCACACACACACACACACACACACACACACACACACACACACACACACACACACACACACACACACACACACACACACACACACACACACACACACACACACACACACACACACACACACACACACACACACACACACACACACACACACACACACACACACACACACACACACACACACACACACACACACACACACACACACACACACACACACACACACACACACACACACACACACACACACACACACACACACACACACACACACACAGAGCAATGGTGCGAGCCCACTTACCTACTCAGCTGATGTGGCAATGCAGCAATGACTGGCCCATAGCCTGAGGTGTTGTCATACAGCTCAAATATTGGTGCAGCAACTAGCTTGTAGTTTTTAGGCACCGCAAACTTGGCTGGGTTGAAACAAAGACAACAAGACAGAATATACGGCAAAAAGAGTTCTCGGAAACTTTCGAGTCAACAGCTGCAAAAATGAGGTGAAACCTTTCTACGAAAAAAAGTTCTTCACCAGATAGTGGAGGAAGCATGGTGCAGTCAATCACCATGATCACCATTTTCGCAAGTTTGTATGCAAAAAGACATGTGAAAAAAGTTCATTACAGTTGCCAGGCCAGGTTCTCGTTCGTAACCACAGCGGTTCGTATGAAGTTCTTCAGAAAGTACACAAAAATGATGATGAACATTCGCCTTGCAGAACCATTCTATTAGGGCACGCACCTGTGCTGACACACATATCCATGATCGGACCAGCTACTTCGTGCATTGTCATCTCAAAGTGCACAGGTAACAGAGTTCGGCATGCCAACAGATTCCACGTCCAGAGCATTGCCATGGAAACAAATCAAGTGTACCGCATCGCACGAGGCCACAACCAGCCACAATCATCATCATCACAAGCCCATAGCCCTAAGGCCGTCGGGGCGCCACAGAGCAAGTATGAACAAGCGAGCGCCATAAAAATCGATCGCGTGCAGCAGCTAGCAAGGACTGCACGTCACAATACACAATGTAATTACCTTTTTCTGGGAGTTGCACGATGTACAGCCGCTTCTCCTCCTTTGCTTTGGTGACATGGGCAGGTACATAGGGGTACTGAGTAACACAGACAAGCACACACACACACACACACACACACACACACACACACACACACACACACACACACACACACACACACACACACACACACACACACACACACACACACACACACACACACACACACACACACACACACACACACACACACAGATAGACAGACAGACATGCACACACAGATACATGCACACACAGATACACGCACGGACGAACGCACACACAGACAGCAGACACTATAGCCGATAAACTACCATACAGAAGAGAGCAAATTCTAAATTCTAACACTTTCCTGCTAGAAGTAACGAGCAAATTAGTATTGTCTACAGACACCAGACACCATTCAAATATTGCTCGTCATAATCTTAGCAGGCTCACACCAGTCGGTGAGAATACAGCTGTTGAAGGAAAGAACATGTTCCCATGTCTCCCACCCAGAATCACGAAGTACTGAATCCTTACCTGGGACGCCTCAAAGTTTGGTCGAAACCACTTTGCAACTAAGTGATCCACTTGCCAGTCAACAGCCGCATCCTCTTCTTCACCCATAAACTGAAGAAATCACATGAGCAGCAGCAGCAGCAAATTGGAGCATCCATTACCACTGCTTTAAAATCGTACAAAAAATTAACAGATCAATAATGGGGTCGAAAACTAAACCGAAAATGCACTAGAGATGTAAAAGATCGTGTACCATGTGTAGACAACTCCCGTTGATAGTGCACAATACAATACTTCACAACTCCCGTTGATAGTGCACAATACAATACTTCAAGTACAACACTACCCATTCGCAGATGATGGCAGGTCCTGGAAGGACCGACAGCATTTCAGTCACGGAGAACAGAACATCATGTGGCGAGTAAGGTCCCGGCGACAGTGAAACTCTCGGCCACATTGGTAACTGAAGTCCCGAGACCCAGGTTTAGGCGGCTGGATGGTGTAACAGGCCAGTCTCCACACACGACGGTCCTTGGCTAGGCTGCGTCAGTCAGTGCAGTTCTTGGAGATCATGTACAGTGCGTGCGTAGTCTGTGACGAGGGAGGGTCTTCTACACCTCCCCAAACAAAAATGCATTCCGGTATTCTGTCGTCGTCGATGTGTCCGACATGCCCCAGCGAGCGAAGGCGGCGTGTTGTCAGCATCTCCACCATTGACTGTAAACCAGCCTGCTCCAAGATGGCGGCGGTGGAGAGATGCCCATTCCATTGCTCTGACTTGTTGACGTCAAGAATGACGCGAGAACAGCGGTTGTGGAATGCTGACAGTCGACTGGTCTTAGTTGCCTTGACTGCCCATGACCCACAGCCATATAGCAACGTTGACAGAACAACTGCGGTAAAACCACACGTCTTGTTTCGAAAGGAGATGTGGCGATTCCCAAAGACAGCAGAATGCAAGGCATCAAAAGACTGGGGAGCTTTGGCAAGACGTGAGTGCACCTCAACTGACTACTGATCATTACCAGCAATAATACAGTTACCGAGGAAAACAAACTCCTTCACAATTTCTACCAACGTGAAGCATCCGGTCCAGCCGGATGGTGCACACACCCACACCCACCCACAAATCGATCGATCGAGAGAGAAAAACAGGGCATCAATCCTGCAGAGTGGCCAGGATAACTTACATTGTCGAGAATTCTCTTGAGACCATCTGTATACTGCTCACCAGGTTTCAACTCCCCTCCAGGCCTAAAGAGCAAGAAAGAAAAAGCAAGAAAGAAGAAAGTAAGAATAAGAATGTTCTATACGTGTGAGGGCTACGGAGGTGAAGTGTGTGCACTCCCAGCACACTGGGTGCAGCCTCCGGTGACGTGAAGTGTGACAACATAAAGTAACAAGATGAAGTGTGATTGTTACACATACATGCGCGTGTGAACTAAAAACAAGGATGGGAAACAGAAGAGACAAGCCAGTAGCCACAATGGAAATGCTTCTAAAACAGTGCGAAAAGTGTCGGATGTTAACTTAACCAACTTAACCAAGGCAACACTTAGTCATACTGTGAAGTATTTCCATTGTGGCTACTCACTCGTTTCTTCTTCTGCTGTTACCCATCCTAGTTATAATTTTAGTTCACATGCACATGTCCATGTGAAACAATCACACGTCATCTCATTCAAGTAATAATGAAGCTGGCATCAGCTGACAAAACTGAATAGCTGATACTAGTACACGTGTTATGCACATGCACATGGCTTTCAGTAGTACATTTACGAAATTTAGGGGGCTCCACGGAACCCCTCCTGGCTGACAGTCTACAAAGCACCTCGAAACAGGGCAGGAACACAACAATGACAACCACAGCCATGGACTAACTACAACTGGTACGCAATACTATATGTATTTCAATGTACAAGTAGAATGGATGGGGTTTCACAAGACACCCCTAGCCTACCCTTCAAGTGAAAACACTGATGTCCATGCACCTTTCAACATTAACAAAACGCCAGCTGGTGCAACTCGAGAGTGGATGCAAATCAGCACAAACACATAAGGACGTACAACTTGAAGAACGTCGTGCCAAGTTGTAGAAGCAGAACGTGTGTGATGTTGTGCTCGTGCACCAGCAGTATTGCCTCCACGGAGCGGCGCATGCCATGCTTCTGGTATTCCTCCCTGCAGAGTGCACGTACAATGACAGAATTTTCAAGTACAAGCAAGATAATCAGGCCAGCATACTGGTATACACATACATGCAGAGTGTACATAAGATCATCAGGTCAGAGTATACACATACATGCACCTCAAAAGTCCTCATACTGGACATAGGCGACAACCCTGCCCATTCTGCAGTGCCCGACAGCACATGTACTGCACCTATACTCCCATGGTACTGTACACGGACAAGGCATCAGTGTTCGCAAAATCAGGCAGGGTTCAGAATTTGCGCTATACCCAACATCGCAAGTAGGGACGTCACAAAATACACGATGTACACACGCACACAGACCAACACACAAAACAAGTCCAGTGTATACATGTACATGTATGAAGATAAGAATCCTTGTCTGCTGATTGCCTAAGGGCATGAAGCTACTAGCTACAACGAAGATGCGTGGTGCTCTGCGACTTGTGTGTTTAGGCATGAAGATACACAATTGAACATTGAACATTACACACTAAAGCACAGCTTACTTCATCCGCTGGAACCTTAGCTGGACCGACCTAAGGAATGTGCGGAAAGAGAGATAGAGAGAGAGAGAGAGAGCATACAGCAAATAGTCACATGCCAGTATCCAGAATATTTCCCAAGCCCAAGCCTATGTGGAAGACAGTATTCGGGAAACTCAGAATCGTGACTTTACATGCAGGCTTGGTTTGTGGAAAAGTCAACAGACAAGCAGTTAGAGACATTCAGCCAGGTTTTTAAGAAATCAGGACAGGTATACCAATGTACTTTGAAGCAAATTGAATTGAGAACCAGCCCCCAAACCCCAAAGGTTCCCACTTAGATATGGGGTTTGAGCATGAATCCAGCCAAAATGTTTCACAGCCAGCAAGACTATTTTATCTGAACGGCTACTTACGTGTCCTTTTCATACTGTGCTTCCTTTGTACCAAAAGTGTAATTCGCTAACGAGTACCTGCAGCGAGTCAACATTACACAACACAAACTGTCATCAGTGAGAGAACCCAATGTCAACCGGTCACGAGTTTGAACGAGTGATCTACCATTGCACGGCTGCAGGTGCATTCTCTACATGACACGTGTATTATAATCGCAGGCATACATGATTGTTTTTGTCTTGTACCACTAACTCTCCACTCTCTCGTTGGATTGTCCGGAGAAGCTGGGGTTTGTGTTTCTGTCGCGGCCTGGCCTAGCCCAGCTTCGGGAGGTTGCCAAGGATAGATGCAAATGGGGTTCATTTTCATGCTGCTAGCTATGACGCGATTCGTGACAGTTGCCGAGTTGGGACAAGAAAATGCCTGTCTCGAGCTGTCGCGTGCAGTCGCAAAGCACCTGTCACATAAGTCGAAGACACCTGCGAAGCTCGTCGCAGGTGTCGCACGTCGCGTCGCAAAACGTATTGTGAATCGGCCTTAAGAGTGAGAGAATGTATGTGTGTGTGTGTGTGTGTGTGTGTGTGTGTGTGTGTGTGTGTGAGAGAGAGAGAGCAGCTCTGCCCCCCAGCTGCCCACATTGTAAACGCAATTTCCGCCGGCAGCAGGACCTAGCCAGACATTCGCGGTCCTGCTTGTGATCCGACTCCCGTTTTCTGGTCCCCTTTTCATAGGGGTGACACTTGCCCATCTGGGCAGTCATGCTGCTAGTAGTAGTAGTAGGTATCGTCCCCTTCGGCGCTGAAGGTGAGGACTTTGTCAAGGAACTTTCCAGATTGATCAGCCTTTTCACAGATGGACCAGGGGCTCGGGCGTTTGCGTGGTCTGCTGTGATGGTTGCGTGCCACCTTCTGCTGCAGAGGCCGTTCAACACCTCAGCCGCCGCTGACCACAGGAAGTTTCTACGAAAGCGGCTTTCGTTGTGGTCAGCTGGCAATTTATCGGCCCTGCTGCGGGAGTCTCGGTGCATCCAGGCGCATTTGCCGATGCCTCGTTCTGGTGGCTCTGCAGGTGGTGGATTAGATGACGTCCAGTTCGCTAAGCTGGTCTATGGTGATCGACTTGGCACGGCTGCCCACTACGTAGAGGAGGGTGGTGGTGGTGGTGTCTTGCCTCTTTCATCTATTGTGGATGGACAAACTGTACTTGAGACGTTGAGGGCAAAGCATCCGGATCCTGTTCCCCCTGAGCCAAGCGTTCTGCTGCCTGACGGTCCGCCTCCACCGGATAACGTGCTTTATGAGGCCATAACATCAACAAAGGTACGAGCTACCATCATGGCGATGAAGGGCGCTGCTGGCCCTTCGGCACTGGATTCGGAGGCTTGGCGGTGGATGGCTTCCATGTACGGTGCGGCGTCGAAGGCACTCTGCACATCCCTTGCCCACATGGCCAGGTGTTTGTGCGTGGAGGAGATTGACCCATCTCATCTCCGAGCTTTCCTCGCCGGTCGACTAATACCGCTTGACAAGCAACCTGGCGTAAGACCGATAGCGATCGGTGAGGTTTTCCGGAGAGTGGTCGGGAAGGTGATCATGGCCGTGATCGAGCATGACGTTGCGGCCGTCACTGTCCCACGGCAGCTGTGTGTCGGCGTCCCCTCCGCCTGTGAGGTTGCTGTCCAAGCCCTCACTGGCCTGTACGAGCGAGATGAGGACACTGTCATTCTCCTCGTTGACGCTTCAAATGCGTTGAACCGTGCAGCCGCAATCAACAACATACCAAAGGTTTGCCCTGCAGCTGGTCGAGTGTTTGTAAATACATACCAGGCCGACATACCACTTTACCTCGATGGCGGAGAGGTATTGTATTCGCGCGAGAGAACTTGCCAGGGGGACCCTCTGGCAATGGCGTTTTACGCATTGGCCACCGTTCCTCTTGCTGCACAGCTTGGTTCAGCATCGGAGTCAACAGCTCAAATCTGGTACGCAGATGATGATGCGGCTGCCGGCAAGATACAACCACTGCGTCGGTATTGGTCTGCCATTGGGGAGGCCGGCCCTCAGTACGGGTACTACCCCAATGCCAAGAAAACTGTGCTGCTTGTACGCCCGCATCTTCTGGCTGAGGCACAGGAGGCTTTCGCCGGCACGGGCGTTAGAATCCAGACTTATGGTGTGCGGTATCTGGGTGGAGCCATTGGCAGCCAACAGTTTCAGAATGACTTTGTATTGGATCGGGTTGCGGGCATGTGTCGGTTGGTGAAGCGCCTTGCTGGCTTGGCTGTGACGCAACCGCAGGCGGCTTATCGCCTTTTTGTTGCGTCTCTGCAATCCCGGTGGACCTTCTTACAGCGTGTGGTCCCTGCTGACCCAGCCGTGTACTCACCTCTGGACCAGGCCATCAATGACGATCTGCTGCCGGCGCTGACTGGCCACACGTTCAGGCCTGACGGTGCGCTTCGTCAGCTACTATCTGTGCCCCTACGAAACGGCGGTCTCGCTATGCGAATTGGGAGTGTGCGTGCCGAGGCTGAGCGTCTGCTCTGTTGCGATGCGATAGACCCTATGGTGACGTGTGTGGTGGTCGGTCTGGGCGAGCGTCGAGTCGCCGACGTAATTTCAACCAGCAAGGCATTGGCAGTTCAGGCTCGTGGCCAACGCCGGTCTCAGCAGCTGGACATCTTGGCTGCGATCAAGCCTGATCTGTCGGATCAGCAGCGCCTCCTTGTGGATGTGGCAGGTGAGGGTGGTGTATCCACTTGGCTTGGCACTCCCCCTTCCATGCACATACCTGGGTCAGTATTTAATAAATCTGACTTCATGGATGCACTCTGTCTGCGGTATGATTTATCGCTGGATGGGGTTGCATTGTCCTGTGTGTGGAAAGGAGATGTCAAGCCATCACGCACTCACTTGCCCCAGTGGAAGCTACCCTCGGCAGCGCCACAACGAGTTGAGGGATCTCCTTGCGGACGCCCTCGGCAGCGTCGTTTGTGATGTGGCGATCGAGCCACCGCTGATGCCACTCCAGGGCGAGGCAGTCTCTGGCAACTCAGCTGATGGCGCTCGTGGCTTCTGGACCAGGCAGCAAAACGCCTTTTTTGATGTGCGGGTGACTCACCCAAGGCCGTCTTTGCTGTCTGGATCGGAAGTGGCGGGTCAGTTGTCCCAGCATGAGCGCCAGAAGAAGCGGCAGTATGCAGACCGGATTAACCAGGTGGATCGCGGGTCATTTACCCCTCTGGTTTTTGCAACGAATGGTCAGAGCGCGCCGGAGTGCAGCAGATTCCTGAAGACGTTGGCGACCCGTATAGCGGATAAGAATCGGGATCTTCAGTACACCCTTGTCCTTGGTCACCTGCGATCGAGGATAGGTACCTCCCTAATCCGGTGGCAGATAACGTGTTTTCGGGGTTCAAGATCGTCGTATGCCCGTGGGGTCTCCGGTACAGGCCATCATGGTTTCGTAACCGAGTGCCGCGCACTGGCGCACATGTCGCGTGTGCAGTAACTGGACTTGTCTATCGAATAGCATTCTTTTCCTTTTTGTTGACTGTGTTGTTATTCTATTTTCGCTGTTGCTTTGTAATATTCGAATTCGTTTCTCTCGTTGGTTGGAGTTTTACTTGGATCCTTTGAAATTTGTACAATTACACGACCTCATTGAGCCTATGCTAGGGATTGAGTTCATTTTTGCCTCCTGGGTGCAATGCTTGAGTTCTCTTGGTCAGGTTTCTTTGTTCTTCCTTTTTCTCTTCTTCTTTCAAATACAGCCTTATGTTTCCGGTGTTCTTTCTTTGCATCATCATTTTATGTGGTCAATAAAAACACGCTTCCAAGTAGTAGTAGTAGTAGTAGTAGTAGTAGTAGTAGTAGTAGTAGTAGCAGCAGCAGCAGCAGCAGCAGCAGCAGCAGCAGCAGCAGCAGCAGCAGCAGCAGCAGCAGCAGCAGCAGCAGCAGCAGCAGCAGTAGTAGTCAAAGACCTTAACAATTGATTACTTCTCTTGACATACTAGTACTTTCTCTCTTTCTTTCTCTTTCTTTCTTACTCTTTTCCATTACTTGTGTGCTTACCGTGGTATCGTTTTCTGCCCGTAAAAGTAGTAGTAGTAGTAGTAGTAGTAGTAGTAGTAGTAGTAGTAGTAGTAGTAGCAGTAGTAGCAGTAGTAGTAGTAGTGTGTGTGTGTGTGTGTGTGTGTGTGTGTGTGTGTGTGTGTGTGTGTGTGTGTGTGTGTGTGTGTGTGTGTGTGTGTGTGTGTGGTGTTTAGCACTTAAGAGTCAATGTCCGTAACGAGCAAATATCACCCGACATGGCCAAATTTCCGATTTCGCTCAAAGTTGGCTCCTTTTATCCCTGAGTGGACCTTGTTCGCCCACTATGACAGTTTGGTCCAGAGACCCTCCGTTACTTGGATATTGGGCAAATAAATAAATCTAAAATACGCACTGAAACAAAAAACAAAAAGGAGGGGTCACAACAACGCAGGGCAGCCAAACCAACTATGTTCGCACACCGATCCAAGTCACCTAGTAATGTTTAGTCATCCAACTTTCGACTGCAACAGTAGTGCAAGATGGCCCAGATTGGGCCAGAACGATCTCTTGTGCTGGGCAGCTACACGCGAGTTTCACATGTGTGCTACGCTCCCATCAAAAAAATTCAAAATTTCTCTCAGGTTGCTATGAGTCCATGTACTTCCAGTGCATGCGCGGTTACATCATGCATTTTTTAGGTACCGGACTAACCGGAGGGCCGCGGCTGCGCCCCAAAGAGAACTTTTTTCTTTCTTTCGATTCTTGATTTTCCAACCGCAATGCATACCTGAAATCCTCGAGTGCCCAACTGCTACGTCGTGATTTTCTACTTGTACGACGAGGCATCAATGTACTCACGTGAAACTCATGTGCACTGGCTGCCCTGTACAAGCAGTGTTGCCACATCATTCTAGCCAAATATCAGTAGCATGAAAAAATAAAATGCATCATCCGGGGGCGAACCCCCCCCCCCCCCCTCCCCTATATAGCGACCTCGATATACACACATGCGGCACTGATAAGAAAAAAACATTTCACGGTTTTGCGTGACACACGGGCTGAGTTTGCCGATTTTCACCGAGACGGATGATGATTTCGCTTAGCGCCTCAGGAGAGAGCTATGGAAACACTCGTGCTGCGCAGTAAAAGTCAAAAATCTGGATCACGACTCCTAAACCATCCATAAGGTCAAACTTGAACACTTTCATGGCTGTTGTCCCCAGGAGAAGGTCAATTGTCTGCAGGTCGTGACATGCCTCAAAAATCGGCAGGCTACTGACATGTCGGCAGGTGTGGCAACACAGTGTACAAGACAAAATCTTGGGCCATCTAGCGTTACTGTTGCAGTCCTTGCTGATTTGTTGTTGTGGAGCAGTTCTTCTTTCTAGTCATGTTGGACTGTTGTTCAGCAAGTGACGCTTCGTGGCAATTCAATCGAGTTTCTTCGAGGGAGGGATTATTCCCATGTCTCAGTGCTGGTAGCGTAGCCAAAAAGGTATATGGAGGTGCTCCGTATGTGCTTTCCTGCCACGAGGTTGGATTCGGCTAGTGCATGGCTGTTGGAGAGTTCAAAATTGAATATTTCCCCAAGTGATTTTTAGTGGATAACTTTATTCAAGACCACTTGTTGGCGCT
This sequence comes from Sycon ciliatum, assembly GCF_964019385.1. NCBI lineage: Eukaryota > Metazoa > Porifera > Calcarea > Leucosolenida > Sycettidae > Sycon > Sycon ciliatum. The sequence continues at coordinate 21,236,541 of NC_088644.1, forward strand.
TGGGGACATGTTGTAGCAGACTATAGTGGTGGTCTACCCCCAATTTCAGGACGTAACCCCGCTGTTACTGGCCCTTGAAGATGGCCTTCGTAATGGCCGCCATTAGACAGGCTGAATTGATCGATTCATTCAGGGACTCAGCAAGTCGGCAGTAGGCTTTTCCACATTATGTTTTGCATAATTTTTGTATCTTGGGGGTAAAAATGAATCCCCGTTGTAAAAATGCATCTTTCGTGATTTTTGCCAGATTTTCTTCAAAAACAACAACGTTTGCGTGTTTTTGCCAGATTTTCTTCAAAAATAACAAATTTGGCATGATTTTTGCCAGATTTTCTTCAAAAACAACAAGTAAGTTCAAGTTGCAAGTGTTAGCTAAACCAAGTTACTTTAGCCTACAGGCTTTTTCTTCTGCTGGCAAGACTTGACCTTGCCCCGCACCTGACGTAACCTGACTCTTGACAGTCTTGTCAGTCTCGAAATATGCCCGGCACTGGGGCAGGCAGGCGGCATGATGATGTGCATGCACAGGTACATGTCCTGTACTACTCTTGCTACTACTAGTAGTAGTACTAGTACCATGGTGTACTCTGTAGGGTTCCCTGAGCTGATGCCAACATGTACATGCTTCGAATCAGGGAGTCGTAAAATACCGGTATTTTACGACTCCCTGCTTCGAATGAATTTGGCAGCCATCTTGTTGCCATGGCAACGGGTGAATAATTTTCGCACATTGGGTGATTTTTTGAATTTTTTTAGATTTTTTTCAAATCTATCCATTTTTGAGAATAACATCATTCCCCCAAAAAATCGAGTTTTACATCCACATCTTTCCGATATTTTTTCGAATAATGTGGAAAAGCCTAGTCGGCAGTCGAAAGTTGGATGGCTAAACATTACTAGGTAACTTGGATCGGTGCGAACATTGTTGGTTTGTCTGCGCTGTGTCGTTGTGAGCAGCAGTGAACCTTCGTTCGTGTACCTTGTTTGTGTTGTGTGTTTCAGTTCGTATTTTTATCGATTTCTGTTATTCTGGTCAATAGCTAAAGAACGGAGGGTTTCTGGACCAAACTGTCATAGTGGGTGAATGAGGTCCACCTAGGGATAAAAGGAGCCAACTTTTAGCGAAATCGGAAATTTGGCCATGTCAGGTGATATTAAATTGGTCGTTACAGGCATTGAGGGTAGCTCAATAGGAAAAACCTGGTCCGAAGATTGTTCAAAATGTTATGAGTTATGATTAACTGTCCACCAACGTAACCAGATCTGATACAGTCAGCGAGTGCGACAAAATGGCACAAAACTGACAAGGAGTACTGAGACATTCGGCGACCTGACACCTACATATATATCGCTCCAACACTTCTCCAAGGCGCAACCCAACAACTTTCCAACTTGGAAGGCTCAGGTTCGGAACGGTCCAAGAGGGGAAGGAAAGCGCAACGCAACGAAGCACTCACTGACTGTATAAGATCTGGTTACGTTGGTGGACAGTTAGTCATAACTCGTAACATTTTGTCCTCCTTTTTCACCATAGTTTAATTGGCTCACCATCCGAGTCGAAGATTGTTCAGTTTTACTTTTTCCACACCTTCCTACATGTGTACTGAGTGAAAAAAAACATTCGGGGGTGGGGGGTAATTGGGCAAAATCTTGCAGTATGGTGCCTAGAAAATATACGATTTTGCGATTTAGCGGAGTTTTATCACACATCTCTTCAGGAAATATTTTCATTAGAATGCTTTATTGTGTCTTTCTTGATGCTCTACTTCGTCCAGGGATGCCCCTGGAACAAAACTGGAGCATTGGGGAAGTACTGCTAGCCTTGAATTCAACTATTTACGAAATAGTGGTTGCGACTTCGGCGATGATTTTTTAGGAATGAGTTTGCTCCCACACTGGAGCTCGCGCTTTCCGCCGACTTGACTTGACACTGTGTGCTCTGGATGGCAGTCGTGAGTCAGTCAAGTGTCAAGTCAAGTCGGCGGAAAGCGCGAGCTCCAGTGTGGGAGCAAACTCATTCAACTATTTAGTTTCAAAAGCTTTTGCGGGTTGCAAAATTTACGTCAAATTTGTTACAAGGATGAAATTTCAAAATAATAATTGGTCCGAAGATGTGCATGTTTTCCTTCTTTACGATCAAGACCCTTACTGAGCTGGAAAAAAAAAAGTTTATGTGGGGGGGGGGGGGGTAATTGGGCAAAATGTTGCTGATACGGACCATTTTCATATATCGGACATGTGTATTCTGCCTCCAAGACACTGTTTTTCATGCAAAACTTGATAGAGGTTCCATTGGTTATCAAGTTGGTACTGATAGAACATTCTCTCTCTCTCTCTTGGTTCCACCTTAAGTTGCTGGCTGCTAGCCCGGTGGGTGCCAATCTCCTCCGGCCTTTGGCTGAATGCTGATGGGTAATAATATACAGCCTCTGTGGATTCAGAGGAAGCGCGAGTTTCGAAATCTGAAGAAAATGTTGAATGGTCGCTGCTGGGCTGACAGCTACACCATAGATTAAAGGTAGAGCATCACTGGCCATAGGGAGGGTCTGTGGTTCGAGTCCCGGCGGTGACAGTTAATTTTTTTGATTTTTTTCTTCAGACTTCCCAGTTCAACTCCCTCAACCGTATGAAGAATAATCAACTCTCTTTTCTTCTCGCTTTCTGGCAGCTTGCTTCCCTGACTGTTACTAGTATCAGGGGCGTCGGAAGGCATTTTAGTGTGCTACGGTCAGCCATCTGAAAGCACAATTTACTCGTGGGGGGGGGGGGGGAGTGGCTGAGCCGAAAATTTTGGAAATTTAGAGCCCAAATCAGTGCATTTTATTGATTTACGGGGTACTTTGGGCAAATAGTGGTACGGTCAATACCGTAGTGACCGTACCGTGTGCGACGCCCCTGAGTATTCAGCTAACTTTGAATTCAAAGTTTATTACAATCCCACTCAAATTTAACTCTCCACCCATACATCTTCATTTTCTTGCTTCTTCACCAAAACAAACCAAAACGCAAAACAGGTATGGCAGCAAACAATGCAGTTTCGAATTCAGTATACAGGAGTCAGCAGCAAGACTTTCAATTTTTCTTTTGCATCGTTTCTTTCAACTATACCATGTATCTAGATCCTCTATGTAGGTCCCATAAACATTCAGGAAACTCCAAAAATAAAATACAGTACACGTGCAGCACTTATCTACAATGCACGGACACACCTGTCGTAAAATCAAGACTTACAGATGAACGGTGCTGTCTTCGTATTCGGCATCCATTTTCAATTCAGAATAAAGATGCGCGGATGGTCGAGAAAATTCTCACTCCCAGGAGATGAAAACAGGAATTGCACTAGTATTAATTTTGTTCAATACGTTACAAAATTTGCAACGATGAACGCGGAACAGCACGGTGAGTTAGTATTGGTACTCTATTTCTCTACAGGACCTACATAAAGAGGAGAGCAAGGAACGTCCCTGGGCTAGAGCTTGAACCTTCTCCTAAGTTGTAGTCATTTCACAAATATTTTGATGAGATGAATTGATGAAGCATTTTTGCGAACTGAAAAGAAAAGCAGTTTTTTTCCATTATTTTTTACTCGTACATCGGCAAAAAAACCAGCTGGAACATGATAGATCTCGAGATCAACACGACTCGCGAACGGTTTGCACTTGCAGAGCCTACAAAACTGCCGTACCGACCGTAGAGCTCACCGCGTACCGGTGCACCGCGGTACGACGCTCGTACCGGTAGTCCGGTACCCGCGCGCGCGTAGACCTACGTAGATCTACTCGGCAAGCGCACACGCGGTGAGCTTGCTAGCGCCGAGTAGACCCAGGTGCTCGAAGTCCGTACATGGTATCCTAAGTTCGTACGCCCATAATTTCATGTTCTGTTATTGTATTTGACTCAAATATTCTATGGAGGGGACAGTGTGGTATGTTCTCCTCGCGTAGCAATTTTCAGGGATCTACGATAAGCAGAAGTCCCAAACCACGCGAGTGGGTTTTCGAGTGTCCATACGAAATACAAATTGGGTTACATTTCATGCAAAAATCAACTTTGCCAAGACCGATTTCGAACGGACACAGCGTCAAACAGACCTTCACTCAATCATCAAGAGCCAGCTTAGAGCTGACAATGGCCAGAGGAGAAGAATTTACAGAGAACCACCAATCCTTGCAGAAAGGTTGACACTCCTGGCATCTCCACCACTGTTTCCCGCGGTTTTCACAGCGCAGCTGCTTCTTCTCTGAGCCGACTAAAAACAGCTTGCATTTCGGCAACAAACTACGCTTTTGCAAGAAATACTGGTGGAGCCACATATCCCTTCGGTGCTTTCGTCGTAACCGAGGGATTGCAAGTTAGCAATTAGCAGAAATATGTGTGTATTTCGAGTCACCTCTGATCAGTACGGACTTAGAGTACCCTCTGCGACACAACAATTTGATATGAAAAATCAGCGAACTCCAGAGAAACAGATCGGATCGAAAGATGGCCTGGTTCAATCGAGCCTGGTCTCAGGGCAAGATACCTTCTTCCATCCACGAGCAGGATTCTGGCAAGTGATCATTGCTAGTGACAGTACTAGTGTGATATGAGTTTCAGCTCGGCAAACACACACACACTGTAAAACTAAAAGTGTACGGACTTCGAGCACCTGGGTCTACTAGTAGCGGCTTAGCGCACATGCGCATTATGCAGCTCCGGCTCCACCTACCGTACGTAAGTTCTTGTGCACCATGCATGCACGCACTGCATGGCCCTCGACTCGCGCATTTGGCTTCTTTAGAAAAAAATTTGATTTATAGGGGTTTTTCAAAACACTTTCCATTTCCATTTTAGACCAAGAAAAAACGCATAATCCGGAAAAGCCTAACTCGCGGCCTCGAGTCTCCGCTTCTCCACTCGCGGGCTCCGTACCGGCGTGATCGCCTGACCGCATATCGCGAGTTGGTGCAGTGAGCATGCATGGTGAGATACAGGTGACTGTTGACGTGAGTCGCCCACACCAGCACATGCATGAATGATGATGAGGTCTGATTATGTGTAGGTAGCTACTGCCGGTACTGGGCTGCATGCATGCATGGTTGTAGACTGCAGTCCGCATTTTTGTCAGCAAGGCCAAGAATCCATTGAAAGGTTTCTTTGAGTTTGAGAGAAAATTTAGTACAAGTACAATGTAGTTTTGTCAATTTCTCATCTCCCTCGAAGTGTGGAGGCTACTGTTTATTTGGAGGCACATTGGTTTCACAGAGTTATTCTCCTTGTCTTTGGAATATTTTCAATCATGTATGTGAGCCGTCCCTTCATTGCCATGCTGGTCCGCACGAGTCCTAATTTCAGTTCAATCAAAAACTTCAACACCAGCTAACAGAAGTGGTTTTCATATCAAAGGATTTGTTGGAGACCTTCTTCCCTAGCGTGGACATGGCCGCAGCTGCGGCCGACACAGAGGCTGATAAAGCCGTGCCGATGGAGTCCGAAGTCACTTGTGTCAGTGGTAGGAACGCCGGTCGTCGAACGCGAAATGATAGTTACTGTTTGGATGGAGATGAAGAAATGACAGCTGTTGATCGCAGCCCGGATGAACGCTATCTTAAATTTCAAGATATGGTTGGGACCGGGTCGTTCAAGACCGTATACAAGGGCCTCGATACTGAGACGGGTGTTGCAGTTGCATGGTGTGAACTGCAGGTGAGAGGCAGACTGCTTGATTGCAGTTTGGGCAGTTTTGTGTAGTGTACTAACTCTCTCATTGTCCATACTACATTAATAGTATTAGTAGTACCTGTACTATAATGCAACACCTAAAATTCTCGATGAGAACAACTGTATCTACTGGTAAAGTTGGTTCTTGGCTAGGTGGATAACTGCGCTCTGAAGCGGGATTCACAGAAGTTTTTTTGCAATGTGCCATGCGCCATGCGATGCGAACGCCCGACATGCCATTCACAGAAGAAGTCAGCGATGCGATGATGCCTTGATGGTGCGCCTCAAAGACCAATGCAAGGCCGTACGTCAGCATGGTGTTCGCGTTGCTGGGTACAACTTGTTCAAATCTACAAACAACTCTTGAACCGAAGGACGGAGGCAGATTAGTCTTTAATTTAAGTGTGTACTATACGCGTGCGTCAAAGAACGAAAAGGTTCAATACGAATAATTGTGTCTTTTTGGCTGGTTGTGCGAGATAACTCTTGAACCTTTCGTACAACTAATTGTAAAGGGTGCTATCGGGATTCCAGTTTCGTGGCCATCACATCGCACTCGGAAATGGAGAAATATGATTCATTGGGGATTTGAAGTCAGGAGACAATGTTGGACAGTCGCTGCTTGGAGGCTGACTACACCATAGCTTAGTTGTAGAGCATCACTGGCCATAACTTAAGCGAGGGTCCCTGGTCCGAGTCCTGGTAGTGACAGTCCATTTTTCTTCACGCTTGTCCCGTTTGCACCTGTCCCTCTAACTTGTGAATTGTGTTTATTAGTTTGAAATGCCCTTATGAAACCCTGTGTTGTATTGAGAACCGTCCCTCGCTGTCTTCTAATGGCCAGCTGTATTATGTTGTTTGGTGAAAGCCACCATTCTTACATCAGTATTTTATTATTGTGTGTGTTTGTGGGTGTGCGATTGTGTGTGGATGTATGTGTGTGGGTGTGCGATTGTATGTGTGTGTGTGTGTGTGTGTGTGTGTGTGTGTGTGGTGTGGGTGTCCATGTGCATGTATATGTCAATATTATCCTATAGTCCAAGCACTTTAAAAAATCAGAGTATACCAGATTCAAGGACGAGGCCAAGATGATGAAAATGCTAAGGCATCCGAACATTCTGCATTTCCATGACTACTTTGAATTACCATCTGAGGACAAGAAGCATCCAACATTAGTGTTAGTGACTGAGCTTATGACATCTGGAACATTGCGAAAGTGAGTATTTTTCAAGCCAGCATCTCAGTGTTGCAATAATGAATTGTCAGTATGCAATACGACCGTTCATCTGTAAAGCAATGCAATCTGCATTGCTGCCCAACTAGTTGTTATGTGGCATAGTTCTTTGCTTTTTCTTTGCCGGAATGCTTTCATGTTACAACGCTAATGAGGATGTAAACACGTGTTCAAAGTGTAGGGGATGGGGGGGGGGGGGGGGGGGCAGATTTGCAACCTTGTTTCGGGTCGGCTGACCATGTCATTTCCCCCAAATTCTGAAACTTGTTTTGGTCCTGATATGTGTACAATACGTGCCTGAGAGCCTGCTATGTAGGTAGTTGGGGAAACCGCTCATTTGCATCCACCCTTTTTCGTGCATGCATGCCTGCAGCGTGCCTATCCAGAAAGTACTAGACATGCACACTGAGCCTATCAGGAGTACACAGTCTGTACGAGTATAGTCAGTCAACTGTGGCATTGATCCATACCATCTGCATATCATGTAGTATTGTACATGTACATCGAGTAACTGTATGTTGATCTGCTTTTGGCCGTCGCATATAATCACCTTGTTTCATGCTGTCAATCTAAGAACAATCATGTACGTGTACATGTATGTAAACATCAGGACCATTGATAATAACAACCTAAAAATTGTCAGAAAAAATATTTTCCCGGCCGACCGAGTCAGTTTCGGGGGGGGGGGGGGGGGAGGGGGTTACCGACCTGAAACAAACTTATTTTTTGTTTTGGCTGAATTTGTATCTCAATCTTGTTCTACCCCGTCTTATGTTCCTTTCCAGTTACTTGAAGAAATTCCGTGTCAAAATCACCAACAAGCCAAAGATTGTAAAGAACTGGTGTGAGCAGATCATAAAGGGCCTCAAATTTTTGCACAACCACAACCCGCCAATCATCCACCGCGACCTGAAGTGCGATAACATCTTCATAACCGGACCCACCGGAACTGTGAAGATCGGCGATCTCGGCCTTGCCGTCCTGAAGAGACGTTCCTATGTGGCGAGTGTCATAGGTGAGTGCGTTGGTCTAGTTGGCGATGATTGGACCGGCATCTGCAATGCAATGTGTGGCTGAATGTCGATGGCAGCATGAAAGTAGCATGTGACTTGAGCTTTGCTCACTACAGTACTAACATTCTGTGCGCGGGTGTTTTACTTCTTTCTTTTTTTTACTTCAGGAACACCGGAGTTTATGGCTCCAGAAATGTATGAAGAGCATTATGATGAATCCATTGATATTTATGCATTTGGAATGTGCTTGCTGGAAATGGCAACGCTAGAGTATCCGTACGAGGAGTGCCAGAATGCTGCTCAGATCTACAAAAGAGTGACAACGGTTAGTTAGCGTTTCCTACTTCAAGTGCTCACCTTCCAATCGTGCCAATTCTCTCCTGTGGCTGTGTGTAATTTTTGGTGGCTGCTTGCTTGTGTGTCCGCTGTGTGCTTACATCTGTGCTTGCCATTGTGTTTGGTAAGGGAGCTGGTATTCTATTTGCTTAGAGCTGAACTACACTGTACCACCGTGTTTGCCAGTGAAATTCTCCCTCGTGAATACGGTATCGCCGGCCATCGCATGGCCCTGCCACTACAGACACTAGGCTGTGCACTTGAGCAAGGCAGTCCTTAATCATGAGGACGAATTCCACTGGCAAACACTGTAGTGTTGCTGCTAGCACAATGTAATTGGAATTGAATTGAAACGCAACCCTATTTAACCCAAGTCCTATCTCACAGAGGGTCTTTTCACTTTTGTGCACTCGTTTTCCTCCGATGTTCAGGGCGTCATGCCGGCATCTTTATCGAAGTTAGATCGTCCCGTACTTAAAGATCTGATTTCTTGCTGCCTGCGCTCTAAGAGCTCTGACCGGTAAGTTTTGGAGTGATGCCATGGTTGACAATGTGTGCCTTCCTTAGCAGGATCACTGTGTTTTGTTAGGTGTAAGCTGTCCTATTTGAGGCTAATGTCACATTCCAACTTGTATTGTTTCAACTTTCGACCTGCATGAATATTCGAATAACGAGACACAAGGCAGGTTTCTGGCTTAAAAAAAAATATTTTATTCAGGCTTTTAACCCTTTATTACCGGATTACTTGCACAGCACGCACCATAATTACGAATTTCAGTACAATTTCCAAATTCCCCAGGTCATATCTTTGGTCTCCTTCACTTGATTTTCACAATCTAGGGCTCGTTGGAAAGCTCTTGGCGAGAGCAACACCAGGGTACCAAGCTCCATTATCCAGTTGCCACAAATCAGGCGCGGTAACACAGCAAAGTCGTCTCCAAGCCTGATATGCAAGCAAATTCGTCCCATCAATGCCATTCCACTCTCCTTCATCGTAGAACGCCCAAATTTGTTTGAGACGATTCAAACTTCAGCCGACTACGTCATTATCATGTGCTTATTCGCTCAAAGAGCACACGAAAAGGGATTTTCTCCAATAATGGCGAAGTGATCGATCAAAAATTTGAATTTGCCGAGGTCAGATTACGGCGCGCGATATCTCTGACCTCCGACATCGCAACTTTTCGGCGATTGTTGCATTGGATAGCTTGGAGTTTTCGCTACCAAATAGACCTTTCGATTGTTGAATTTGCACAACAAATGATGGAGTTACGAAGATATTACTGGCCTGCAGACTTTCGATCATATATGATCGAAAGTCTGCAGGCCGGTAATAAAAGGTTAAAAAAAGGTAGAACATGTTATTCTTTGTCAGCTAGTAAGCACTTACCTGATTATATTTGTCATTTATTCGCAGGGCAACTCTCCAGCAAATTCTTGATCACGACTTTTTCAAGGAAGACCCGTTTAAGATAACGGTGAAGTGGGTTGGACCTACTAAGATGGAGCTGAGCTTGAAGGCCCAAGATGACTCCACCCAGATTTCATTTGACTCCAAAGATGCGAAGCCGGAGGAGCTGGTGAAGTACATGGTAAGACAGTGTTCTTATTGCGACTGACATATTTACATGCCACCATAGTGCTTCATGGGCTATCGATGATCTTCATTTGATTAAAACAATGGATCGATGGCATTTGTTCGCAATAACGGGATCTCTTCTTATCCATATTTTATGCCCAGTGAATACACAGTGATTTATCTAAGGCCACCATTTTTACTTCTATGTTTCGCGTCAGTTCAAGGCTCATCAGAGGTGCATAGCACCGTATATAGCACCATAGCTCGTGCATGGTGTACATTCGAAAGAGAAATCGTACATAGAGGCACAAAATCTGGGTTATCAGCATGAGTAAATATTCACTTTGGCCAGAGGAGGGAACCGTTGATGTCCATGCTCCGCTGGGTTATTGTACTCAGCCTTCAACAGCGGTGCAAAGAGCTCCGGAACGACGCATCCTCTCAGCTTGAGGCGATCGATGTGGTCTGGTGTAAGCTCATAGAATACTGAACGCAGTTGCCGAGCAAACGATTTACCAACGCTGGCCTCGAGGCCATTTCTGAATCCCAGCTTCGACGTATGCAACCAGTCCACGCGCATGATGACTCGCACGATTGTACACTGACTGTACATGCGCATGTTCAATTTTTTTATTTTGTTCCGAAAAAATCAAAACATATGCGCGGACGACGCGAAACATAGATACCTATATATTTCGCTCCTGCTCTTGTAGCAGTTGAGCATTCTAATCGTGCAATAATAGATACATATATAGGCAGGGATGAATTTATTGTCATATTTTTGCATAGCAGTTTCTGCCATACAAAATCACAATTGTGTAGCAGTCTTTGATTTTGATTAGCATTTTCCTTTCAAGGTTGGGTGTTTACCACATTGTCCTTCTTGAGAGTGATGCCTGAAAGCCCATTTGCAAAAAAACGACAGAATCATACATGTGCACGCAGATTGAGAGTGCCTGCACCACGTATACTGCACTGTATGCATGTTACTTGACAGCACAGGCTAGGCATGGATGGTCTGATTGAGTCACGGCGACTTTTGAGTAGCAGTTGATCGATTTTGCATAGCAAACTGCGATGCGATACAGGATAAATTCATCCCTGATAGGTATAAAGAATGATGGCCTAATAGTGCTCAAACTCCAAAAGAGAACATTAGGCCATGGTAAAAATTATCTTTGATTCTCAAGTACGCGCGCACCGATTTTTGGCGGCGCACCGACGATTTTTTAAATTTCTATGCATGCATATGCGCACATGAAAACGGTCAATGCGAAAGGCATGAATCAGGGAGTAGTAAAATACCGGTATTTTTCTATTCCATGGCCTGAATAATAAAATAATTATATGAACCTGTGGCGTACATATGTGTGACCCTATCTTTGGAAATTATAAAATTGTGGGAATAAAATAAAAAATCGCTCGCTCGCACCGATTTTCACAGGCTCATGACCTGAGAATCAACTTTATTTTTTACCATGGCCTTATGATAACTTTTTAGTATTTTACCGATTTGATGACTCTTCCATTGTTCTTCCATTGTGGATTTCTTCCTCTCAATCATCGATACCACTATAATTATGTTTCTTGCCCAACTGTATTTACGATGGCTACTTTTCAGAGCTTGTAAGATTTAACCTACAGCAGTTTCCATTCCTCTAACTAAACGAAAGGTCAAATGTACTTGTACATATTCTTTTGTGGATTCTCTCCTGCAGCTGTCGAAGAAGATGTTCAATGACGGTGACCAGGCTATGATTGCACCTCGGGTGAAAACTGCCATCAATGACTGTTTGACGAATAAAGAGTATGTCCCACCAGATGCCAATGGCATGTCACGGTCCTCTAGTTTCTCCAATGCCACCAGTCAAGGTGCCAGCAAGCGCGTTCATCAGTACAAGCGAGACAGGGTGACAAGGCAGGGCAGCATCGCTGCAGCTATTGACGTACGTACATGTACCTGTGCTTTCTGATAACGTCCGCTATTAAAGGGGAAGTTAAGGCAAAAAATAAAATTTCACCAGTTGTAGTCTTCGGGGTGCTGAGTCGAATGGTCTTGGTCCGAGGAAGCTGAGACGCTCCCTTCCTACTTGAATCCCAATCGAACTCGCGCACTTCCACCGAAACTGGGTGACTGCGCCCTACGAGATGGGGATTTGTATGCAAAATGTCACTAAAAGCGCCATTTCGTTCTTATAAAAGCACGGATGACCGCGATTGGCCCATATGTTGTAGTCTTTTGGACGCTGAGTCGACTAGTTTTGGTCCGAAAAGGCTGCGATGCAGCGTTCCTCCTTTATTCCCAATCGAACATGCTTGAACAAGCGGTCACGTGCTCCTGGGTGCCCAAATCACCTGGTCACCACGCCAGCAGGCGACAAATTTCACACCAAGGTTCAACTCGAGTGACAGGAGTGCATCCAAAAAAGGTCAAACAGGCTAGTAAGTTGTACCCTGCAGGCACGGTGACCAGGTGACTGGTGTACGCAGGAGCACGTGACCGCTTGTTCAACCATGTTCGATTGGGAATAAAGGAGGAACGCTGCATCGCAGCCTTTTCGGACCAAAACCAGTCGACTCAGCGTCCAAAAGACTACAACATATGGGCCAATCGCGGTCATCCGTGCTTTTATAAGAACGAAATGGCGCTTTTAGTGACATTTTGCATACAAATCCCCATCTAGTAGGGCGCAGTCACCCAGTTTCGGTGGAAGTGCGCGAGTTCGATTGGGATTCAAGTAGGAAGGGAGCGTCTCAGCTTCCTCGGACCAAGACCATTCGACTCAGCACCCCGAAGACTACAACTGGTGAAATTTTAATTTTTGCCTTAACTTCCCCTTTAATCATTCTGTTTCATAGCTAGAGGAGAGAATTGGCTGGTTGTACAGCCAGTGCACGTGCAAATAATAATAATAATAATGGAAACCTTACACACACACCATCTTCAATCCAAGTGGTCTCTTCGCTGCAAAAAGACCGCTTGGATTGAAGATGGTAGTAATAATAGGAAATTAGAGGCCACATGCCACATACTGCTCTTTTCTCTCCGAAACTCAACAATTGCAAGCCAGATATGAAAGAAAGAAAAAATCATCAGTCACACCACCGGGACTCGAACCAGGGACCTTGCTATTGCTCGCGAATAGCAAGGTCCCTGGTTCGAGTCCCGGTGGTGTGACTGATGATTTTTTCTTTCTTTCATATCTGGCTTGCAATTGTTGAGTTTCGGAGAGAAAAGAGCAGTACGTGGCATGTGGCCTCTAATTTCCTAAAACTTTGAAATTCTCCGTGAAGTCCAAATTTGAAATTGAAGTAACAATAATAATAATTCAAACAGTAGTTTGGAGGCGGTGGGAAAACAGTTTCGTAATAAGTATTCGCATGCAACGACGCAAATCCACACAATTCAGTAGACACTTCTTTTCTATCAAACGTTTTCTTTCCCTTCTCTTCAGGATAGTACAGGGAATGTTGTAAATTTGAAAAAACACATAACTATATAGAGAATGAAAGAAAGAAAAAAGTCAACACTTCAACATAGGTGTTAAAATGATTAAAGTGTTAAAAACTCAAAAACAAACAGCTGCAAGTTGTAGACAAACACGTTGAACACATCAGGGAACACTTGTCACACTTTCACGAGGTGTGACACCAAACAACTGCAACGATAACACATTCTCCTTCTGTACACATAGTTCTGGATCTAGTTTACGAATATACAGAGCTTCTAACACAGCAAGATGTAACTTAGACCTTCCACGAGTCAAAATCGAAAAGATATCATCACTATACAACTTACGACAACTAGCACTGCCCGACAAATGACGCTTGATGGACGATGTCCGATCACTTAGCTCTGTCACCTTCGACGCCTGCCGTTGTTCTCTTCCGTTAGGCTTGTTTGGTTGGTTGCTCCGGTCCACACCTCCAACGTCCGATGATTTCATGTCCGTTTTTGTTGATTTCATGGCCGTTTTCGTTTCACTTCTTGGTCTTCCTCGTTTCCTCTTGTTGATCGTTGTTGTCACTTCCATTATCGACGTATTCAAATCCCCAGTACTCCGTCTCTTCACCTTGCTTCTGGTAACTCTTCCGGTGTCTATGAGCTCCAGTGTCACATTGGGTGGTTTTCGAGACGGTCTCCCTCACTTCCTCACGCTAGTCTGAGATGGGCCAAGCTCCCCGCCCGTCGAGGCGGAGGCGCGCATGCGTACATCTACACTGGGCGCAGACAAAGGCGTTCCAGTATCGGACTGCACAGCACATTTTGGAGGACGGCCACTACGAGGACGAGTACCACGAGCGTCAACAGGGACAAGACCTAACGGCACATGTTGACGGATGCGTGCGCCCAGGTGTTGAAGGGTTCTACCTACGTACCGATCTTCACATTCTCGGCACTGAAAAAAATAAATAAGGTTGCTTCTACTAAGGGTAGGTAGAACGTCCTTCACACTGAACGCACGCGTCGTTCCAAATACTAAATACAATTTCACGCACTGGTAAGACGAACAGACAATGTTGCGCACCTCCTTCTCGACGCGCGCACAACCAGCACCCACCCAGGGTAAGCGGAGTACCACGTTGCACCTGTCCGGTCCAAATGGTTTCGGATCCTGCGTGATTGGTTTGTTATTAATAAGTTTTGTTAGTAGTGACGAGGGGTATCCATTGTTTTTCAAAATTGATGTGAGCCGCCTCAGTTCTTCTTGAAGAAGGTGAGGAGAGCAGATTCGATGGGCACGATAGACTAGTGCTTTGACAAGGTGAACTTTGGATTTAGTTGGTGTGTAGCTTCCCCATGGAATATACAAGCCAGTAAAGGTGGGTTTTCTGTAAACCGTCATGTCTAAACTCTTGGTGTCGTTGTTGCGGGTAATATTGACATCTAAGAAGGATATCACACCGTCCCGTTCACCTTCTGCAGTGAATTTTAATGCAGGATGTAGTCCGTTTAGGGTTGTTAAAAAGTTCTCGCAGGTTTCTTGGTCCTCGTCGTGACAAAAAACATCATCTGATATCTTTTTGATTTTGACTCGTGGAAGGTCTAAGTTACATCTTGCTGTGTTAGAAGCTCTGTATATTCGTAAACTAGATCCAGAACTATGTGTACAGAAGGAGAATGTGTTATCGTTGCAGTTGTTTGGTGTCACACCTCGTGAAAGTGTGACAAGTGTTCCCTGATGTGTTCAACGTGTTTGTCTACAACTTGCAGCTGTTTGTTTTTGAGTTTTTAACACTTTAATCATTTTAACACCTATGTTGAAGTGTTGACTTTTTTCTTTCTTTCATTCTCTATATAGTTATGTGTTTTTTCAAATTTACAACATTCCCTGTACTATCCTGAAGAGAAGGGAAAGAAAACGTTTGATAGAAAAGAAGTGTCTACTGAAT
This sequence comes from Sycon ciliatum, assembly GCF_964019385.1. Lineage (NCBI taxonomy): Eukaryota > Metazoa > Porifera > Calcarea > Leucosolenida > Sycettidae > Sycon > Sycon ciliatum. The sequence continues at coordinate 21,251,797 of NC_088644.1, forward strand.
TGTGTGGATTTGCGTCGTTGCATGCGAATACTTATTAGGCCACACCAAGTTATTTCATTGTTTCTCGTCACCTGAAAATCTCAAAAGGAACGCGGGCGGGCGGAAAAAAAACAAAATAGGGTTTGAAAAACAAAAAACTGCTATTTACACTACAAAGGCCCAATTTATGACCTAAAATCAGACTATACACCACGCGTGACAGTCAATTGCAACATACAGCCAGAAAACCAGGCTCCTGCACCGGCCTCTGGTGAGGAAGTCCAGTGTTGCATGTTATTTAAATAGGAAAGAAAGCAAACCAAAGTTATTATACAAGGGGTACATAAAAGAACAGCCAAGTGCGCGCTTGTGCTAAAATTTAAAACAGAAACCTTATGGGATAAGGCATGGCTCTCTGCTATCCACAGTCACAGCGAAGCTGACTATTTCAGATGCCATCGTCGCCCACGACGAGATGAACTGATAAAGAACTCAAGGAATCACGGCAACTTCACAGTGCTTGTAGTCCGCAATGCCGCAAGTTTACCGATGCCCGGAACACTGTCAGTCCAAAACGGTGCACTGTCATGCACTGTCTTGACTTGTACCGGAACTGTGTGTAGCAAAGAAGACGACCAGGTCGTGTGGTGGTGTGGTACTTGAACTACCGGTATGCGTACATACACGGTGCAAAAGTCGTCCTTCGGTTCGTGCACTAGCACTGCACTCCAGATTTGACGCCGCGCGTACTTTTACAACGCCTTTTTATGCGTGTTTACCGGGACGCGAGATTTTTTTTTTGGTCCAAACCTCAAGAAAGGTACGCGCGCGGTGACGAGAAACAATGAAAAAACTTGGTGTGGCCTTACGAAATAATAATAATAATAATAGTTACGAACTTAGAAGTTGCGACTTCGGCGGTAATGGTCATGAAGTGAAGTGTCAAGTTCGGCAAGAAGCGTGTGTTCCTAGTTGGAACAATCAACTTAATAATAGTTACAGTTCGCATGTCACTCATGGAAGGATCCATGGGCTTAACGCATCTGTCAATGAAATCCAGGCAGAAGAGCCAACAAAAGGCATCTCAATATTGTAACAAGTAGAACGTATCGCAGTTAGAACAACTACGCAAGCGCAGCACATTTTTCCACAAGCATCAGCCATTTTTTCTTGTCTAGAGCCAGTTCAAACCAGTCAGAAATATCAATATTGGCGTGCTTTATATCATTTTTAATATTGTCAATCCACCTGAGATGGGGTCGCCCACGTGGGCGCTTGATGTCCCGGGTATTAATTGCCATCTTCAGTGCTTGGTAAGACGCTGAGTTAGGTCCTTCGCGAACAACATGGCCCAGCCAGAGCAGTTGACGTCTGCGACAAATAGTGCTGACTGGGTCTCGTCGCGTTGAGGAGTACACCGTGGCATTTGACATGTGATGCAAACCTGCATGCTTTTTCTTGTGTGGATCATACGCTGTGCATGTGCAGTTGTGCACGCTGGGTGCACTCACTGTGTCTAATATGTTAGTGTTATGCTAGTAATGGCTCACAAAAAGTATGTTGTTCTTGCTCTTGTTCTTTGTTGTGTTCAGGCTACGCCAGAGGAATCCATCATTGCCGAGAAGCTACGTCGTGTGCCCAGCAATGAAAAGAGTGATGCTGAGTCTTCCACAGAGAGTCATGAAGCTAGCACTATGCAGTCAAGCTCGGCAACGCCATCCTCAGTACCCCCACCGACGGCAGCAGCTCAGCCAGCTCGACCACCTACTAGCAATGAGCCAGCCATAGAGAAAGATCAAACTCTCGGCCAGCAGCAGCAGTCGTCGCTTGATAAAGCGGGGAAAGCCAAACAAAAGGCGAAGAATGGCAAGGGAAAGTCCGCGAAGGATATTCGCTTGGCGCTTAGGAATGTGCATGGCGGCCTAGTGTACAGTGCTCTCCATTATCAATCTGATGTCATCGAATTTGTCTTCTCGTTGACAATGGATGAGCCTGCTGATATTGCCAAGAACTTGGTAGGTAACTGGTTGTTTATTGGGACCTCAATATAATATGTTGGATTCTGAGCAGCTGCTTACCATTGATGTGTTTTTGAAGTTGCTCGGATGCACTCGTCCTGTATGGTGGATACTTATTTTGTGCAATGTCATGCACCATGCCAGTGGCTTACGTAAGTTCCGCTCTAAACGTTCCACACTATATAGGGCGTATATGGGTGCAACAAGTTGGTACAGTGGTCTAGGCAGGGCCGCGCGATGAAGTACCCACTGCACGTACGAATATTTAGCGCATCTGGGCATTCTATATCACTTACTAAGGTTTGTGCATGCAAACCTAGAGGCAATAGCGGAACCAGTTTGACCGCAACATCCTGACATGTGATAGCATATTGGATGGCATTGCACAGCTTGGTAATGCATTATCTCACTGCTTCCATTCTCATTTGTGCAAGCAGCAATATCTTGTGTGTCCTTCTGTTGTTCAGTCTTTCATTCCCGTGTCTCCGGTGTGTTTGTGTGTGGGCGTGCGTGCTCGCTCGCACGCGCGCGCGTGTGTGTGCATGTGTATGCATATGCATGTTGCTATGTAGGTGGCGAGTGAGCACATTCCCAACAGCTATGAGCAGATGCTCGATCAGATGCTTCGCAAACTGATTAAGTGTGCACATGATCAGGAGAACGAACGTCAGACACAGATGGCCTTGGATAACCTGAACACTGAGGCAAGTCAAGTTCCATGTCATCCTCTTCTTGCTATCTTCCTTTTCTTTATTACCGGGCAGTGTTATTTTTACTTCTATACTAGCCAATATTGCAGTACTAATGCCAGTTGCTTCACATGCAATTGCTTTGTGTGTTGCTTATGCAGCTGTAGTAGCGCAGCATAGACATTTTAGGTGACACTGTTTAATGCTGCGGATGGGGTTCTGTAACTTTTCTTTCTTTCAGTTACCGGTGGAATCCTGATAATTGGAATGTGGCTTAATTCGAACATGCCGCTTAATTAGAGGCTTCTTCTGATAATTTGAAGTTAGTAAAGCATACTTCGAAGTAATTCAAAGTTCACTGCACCTTATACAAGTCAGTTCAATGTCCATGCAATCTGTGTCTCAGGTGCGTAGCGCAACTCTGCTTGACAATGCGAGCATTTTGACATGCATGCATTGTGGGTACATGTTTGGATAATTAATTAGAATCCAGACGATTTGATAGAAAACTTTTCCCGCACATTGGGGTTCGAATTATCAGGATTCCGTCTGTATTATCTTCTTTTCTCTGACTGGAATAGAGTTCAACTCATTTCTGCTGATTACTTTGGCTTTTGTGTGTTGTGCAGGTCCCTCCCTTATCAACCGAGTGTGCTACGACGTCTGTCGCTTGCGATACCAAACAGGTTCCGGTTGAAGCTGTTGTGCCCACTGATGCAGCAAGTACGAACACTGTCAGCGTGCTAACTGCTGATCACTCAGTGACGACAGCCAGCGGCAGCAGCTTGCCTCAGCAATCTTGTGAAATTTCCAGCTCAGTGGGTCCGACGGAATCCCAGTATTTGTGTGCCGCACGAGGCAGCGGTGCAACGTTAAATGACGACGGAACCATGATGCAGTCTACTACTACTACTACTACTACTGCCGGGTGCTGTAACTTGAATGTAGCAGAGGCACCAACCTCATCTAGCACTGTTTCGGCTGACGAACAACAAGGCTCGCCGGTTACCTTTGGTGCAGATTTGTCTTCTGTGACAGGTTTGGAGCGGGCTTCCGTCAGTCTGCCATCTTCACCTCCGCCTTCAAGATCATCAGATATGGGGAATCATGGTGTTCGTTCTGCCTGCTCGTGCTCTTCTCTTTCTGATTTTCCAGCCCCACCCACTGTTCGTGATGTTGAACAGGAACGTTCTACTGGAAAGTGCAGTGACGGTGTTCAGCCTTCTATATTTCAAGATGGTGCATGTTGCCAGCTCAGCTCTCCTTGTCTTGATGATGCAGAACAGGAGCACACAGTTGCTGCTGCTACTGCTGATAATGGCGATGATGATGATATTTCTGTTGTTCAGTTGGGTCGATTTGAATGTGCGGCGGTGGAAAATGATCCTTCCCCAGTATGTGATATCACCAACAGTGACGTAGATATCAGTCATTCTGTGAGCGACTTTCTGCGGCCAAGGCTGTCTGAAAGTGCCCAGGCAGATGGACAAGAATGCCTGGCGTTGGTCGAGAGTGATATGCCACTTCACGAGGCAACACCCAGTAGCTCCCCATTGCCATTATATCGGGACTCTGTGGGCCCCACGCGGATTATATCGCGCTTCTCAGTCTGTGACATTAATGACAACTTTACACTCTACAATAAGCCTGAATTTTCGGACGACTGTACGCACTCGTCTGCTTGTGATGACAGCTCTGCTGTATTATCCACATGCCACGAGTCAACGGCAGGGTCCGTGTCGGCTGATGAGGTGCCTTCATTACATGACAACCTCATTAGTGGCCAGGGCACTGCTGTTCTGGACTGCTGTTTAGAGACGCTCGCCACTGGTTGTCGCCCGGAACTCGGTGTCAGTGATGACGTGATCGATGTTGTGATCCAGGAACCTTTGCCTCCAGACGCACCAGGTTTGACCTGCGCCAGAGATGGTGATGCTGGGGAGACGAGTGAGTCCGATGAATCTTGCCATGATGAGTTTCCAACCCCTGGAGATAGCGGCAGGACTTCCGGTGTTGTCGAGCAGTGTATCGATAGTATTGCATCAGTGAAGGACATTGAACACCCTGCCAGTGTCGCCAACATAGACTCGAGTATGATCAGTAGCAGTGGCGATAATACTGCTGCCAACAAGCAGGGTATAAAGAATTTCGCTGCTGGCCATGGCAGATCATGCTTCCGAGTGGTGCGTATGTATCCGACTGCCTCCGTTGACCCTGCGACTGCCTCCGTTGACACTGAGGATGAGGAAGACCCGGAGGGTGGTATCTTGGAGATTGTTGAGCCGGATTCGAGCCTCGAGTCTAGAAGAGCTACATCACAAAGTCTAGGAAGTACCTGTTCAAGTAGTTGTGGTCCAATGGCAATGAACAAAAACACGGTACCTTGTTCATCCCTGACTGATGCCGCACAGCATAGCGATAGCTCAGCCACGCCGCTTGCGTCATCATCATCGGCTCTTTCCACTGATACGATAACATCAGTTGGCGAAGCATCTCCTGGCATGTCATCCTCACTTCATGCGGCTTCTGCCATCAGCTCAGCCGGGCAGACATCTACCTTGAGTAGTGCGAGTACGCCTGCTAATCACGATGCCGAGCAATCTTCTCCATTGGACAGTAATCGTGTACCTCGAAAGTCTGTGTTAGCCGGAATAGTGCAGTCTGAGGTTAAATTGAACCACTCTTCATCGTCGTCCAGTGACAGTAGTGACACGTTGGAGGCAGCGCAACATCATGATACAGCCGCAATTTCGTTTTCTGCTAGTGCATTAGCAAGGAGTGATAGCGGTAGTAAATCCGATGATCGGTGTGATAGCACATTGGTGTGCATGGCTCAAGTGATGACTGCAGCTAAAACGGGGTCATCTGAAAGCGGTGGTGCTCAATCAATGTCCCCTCCAGCCAGTCGCATACACCCAGTAGTGACCGGTGTAGCAGCGGGTGACAATAAGAAGAGTCCAATGGATGTGGTTGATGCCACCAGTTGCCTTCCTACTGCGGCGTCTGTAAACATTGCCGGTGACAAGCCTGCCGAAGTGGCTGTGCTTGATCACTATCAGGATGTCCATTTACCTGATGACTGTCAGATTCTCTCTACTACGACTGACCTTAGTTTGGCACAGTCAGAGACCAATGCGGCGGGTGCCAATAGGTCATCTGCTGTGACCCACGCAAGAAGGGACTCTTGTCTGCCTGCCACAGGGCGCGAATGCCACCAGCCAGAGATGGAGCAGTCGACGGGTCTTGCGATCAATCGGATTAGTCTGTCTGGTTCCAGATCAACCATATCGTTGCTATCTCTGTCTAGTTCTGATGCAGCAAGCAGTCAGCTGCAAACCTCCTCATGTGATACAAGCCCAGATACAAGTACAGCACCCTCCTTTACTGCATGTGCGTCTAGTGCCTCGATCAGTAGCACAGCCGCGGTGTTGCCGGGACAGAGTATCCATGGAGGACCAGCTATTACTCTGCCTGCTTCGGCCCACAACTTCAATTCAGTGGCAGTCTCCCATGATACTACAGCAGGACTTAGTCATGTCTCATCTAAAAGCTCTGTAGTGTCCAGGTCCCGCTCAGTATCGCCATGCACAGTGCGGACACATTCTCGAGTATCAGCCGCCGAGAATGCAGGCATCAGCGCTTCACAGCCGGTACAAGGCCATGGTGTTGACGTGGTGTCAGCTGTGCAGGACTTTCAACCAGCGTTCCCGTCGCGCCCATCTGTGGCCACGAGGGGCCTGCCATCGTCATCCTGTCTCTCTTCGATGTCTCAGGTGCGCCGTGCAACTGTACACGCTGGTCCTGAACTGCGTACATCTAGCCCGCCATATCTGCTACCACAGCAGCAGCCGCAGCGTATGCCGCCACAAGAGCAGCGGGCGCAAGCAGACTTGCCGCACCGACAGAGTTTGGGAGGCATGTTTTCAGCACAGCTGCAGCAGCAGCAGCTTCAGGATCCCTATAGCTACAGTTCTATGGTGGATTTTAAGGAAGCATGTTGTTATCGTACATTCAATGACTACGTAAGTACCGGTACTAGCCAGTCTTTTTTCCCTTATCTTAATTACTACAGTGGTGTTGTGGATTACATGATGGGAAAATCATGAGGAAACCAACTCCTTTGGGGTGCACAAAACCTCCCTACATATACATGCTTATACTTCGAAGTTTAATGCAAGCCTTGCCTGATGGGTAACATGTTTTCACGGTGACAGCGTGAACAAGGTCAGGAGCACTGTTTCCCATGCCGTGTGCCCTCGCCTTGTTCACGCTGTTACCGTGAAAACATGTACATGCGTGTACATACATTGTGGTGCTCAATGAAATCCAATAACATGATTCAACTAGTGCTGGTCGATGTACCACCCAGACGCGCGAACACTAGGCTGTGCGCTAAGGCTTCGATCACGCCACGTCAAGTTTGATGCTGGACGCAGCGTCGAACCCCAGCACTAGATGCAGACGCGGGGTCACACTGCATTTTTGTGTTTGCTGTCGCGGCCTGACTCACTTCACAAAACTACTCTGGCGAACCAAATCACTATGATACAGTACGGTACGTACGCTTTTTTCGAAAGACACTGTTTTTTCATGCAAGTGCTTGCAGCGGCAGCGTCTACGCAGCCGATTTGCCCACGTCAGATGCTGGTGCGTCTGATGCTCAGGTTTCCCACCTTTTTGTCACTTGCCATGGAAAACTCATGATTCAGACGCTGACGCAGCATTTCTGCCGTAGTGTGACCAGGGCCTAATGGTACTGACTCATCCATGAAATGGCATTTCATTGAGCGTGACTGTACAATCTTTGTACCAGTACATTACAAACAAGCTGCTCAAGTGTACAGATATTGTTAGGGATCTCAGCGCGTTCGTGTTTGCGCATACATTGCGTCATCGAGTTTTGAGTGCAGCTCGCGGACACAGCAGAAAAATGGCGACGGTCGATTTTCGACACTAGGGGACGCGGTGGACACTAGCGGAATCGTCATCTTCATCGTCGTTCGAACCATACTTTGTAATTCCCGCCGAAGGACAGCGTGGCCAAGGCGATATTGCCCCGGTCGATTTTCCTATAATTTTCCATGCGGCAAGAACCCACTTCAGAGAGGATTCAGTCAAAAATTCTGACGTTTTTTGCGAACATCGCCGCCATTATCACTCGGAGAGAAGACATCGCGCTCAGTAGAAGAGGTGTTCACGCTGCGTCCAAGAGTGAAAGATTGTGCTCTTTGACCCTCCATAGTTCCTCTGAGAGAGTGTCTGGGAGATAGGTAGCTTGGAGATGGCCGTAGAACGTGCTTCCCTGGATGCAATATTCAGCCATTTCTACTGTCTTCTTCAACTTGATTTATTTCGAAAAAATGTTCTTTTCCACGATTTCTGCACTGGACGCGTTTGGGATCGAAAATCTCACCTGCGCAGACTGGCTGCGCAGTTCACGCGCTGAGATCCCTAATATTGTATGAAAAATTGATTTGAATGGAAGCTTACTCACTTGCCGTACTACACCGATGCTTCGGAAAGTGTGTGTGTGTCTGTCTGTGTGCGTGTGCGTGTGTGCGTGTGTCCCATGGTGCAATGGTGTGTGCAGTCGATTTCCTATCGAGAGGTTGCGGGTTCAATTCCCAACGATTATGGTCACACACACACACACACACACACACACACACACACACACACACACGTCTTTCTTCTCTTTCTCAGTCTCCTCCTGGCTTTTCTTTCATTCTCCTGGGTGGTTACCAACAACCAGTGCATGCCGGAGTATGTTGTGTGAAGTGTGTATGGGAAAAGAAAGAAAAAGACCAAAAAGTAGGGATTCACTGGCCAGAAAAAGCCACTTCAAATAACTGTGCTGTGTAGACAAGGCTGAATAGTGGCGGTCAATTCTTCAGCCTGACAAGCTGTTGAATGGTGTAATCCTAGCACAAGTTGCTATGGATTCTGCTGTAGCATCACTACCATCGCCTCTGCGGGGAGTCAAAGATCAAAGGTGTGTGCACATGTATACAGGCAAGTATAGTGCCCTTCCTTGGTATATCACTAGTGTGTTCCACGATGTGCATTTGCTTTTGCTTTCGGTTATTTCTTCTGTTTCACAGCTTCTATTCATTCGCAAGACATCCTTTACTGAGGTGTCCACCGAAGAATTCGACGACATGCTGAGAAGTTTCCCGGATCTTTACCAAATATTGCAGCGGTAAGCTTAACCCTAAGTTTACCGCCCAGGCTTAGTTATTTCAGCAAGTGATAGCATTCGCTCTAAACTAAAAAATATATACAGGTAGAATCCTGGTAATTCGAACCTCAATATGCCAGGAAACCCTTCTAATTGTCCAAACATGTACCCACAACACGCGATGTATGTTGAACGGAAAGAGCCAGTCAAGTTATTTTCGGCTTCTAGCTTTAGAGGATTTCTTCCGATCTTTCATGAAAGAGTGCGTCTTTGACAGTAGGAAATGCGATCTGATTTTCTTTGGACCCAAGAGTTGATGATTTTAGGATGCTAGGAAACCTTTTGATCATTCAGGCATCGACCGTCTTGTTGTATAAGTTACCATCTCTGCAATACATGTATACAAATTTCCACAGTGCATATTATATTATAGTCGTTATACTCGCTGTTCTGGTATTAGTTTGCTTGGATCCTGTCCTGGCTGCTTCAGCATTGACCCACACATCTGGAGTAGCAGCCAGAGCAGCTTAGGCATTGCGTCGATTGACTCAATTCCCTTTGCTTTTCCGAATAGATATCTGAGGTGAAGTACTCGAGTTTCCCACCAAAGGCCACCACACTTTGCCATGCGTAGGTGATGCGTTTATCTGCAGTTGACGGAATATCCCTAGCGATAATCATCATTCAGTTTGCTGAATGCTGTAATGTTGTTCCAACTGTTCACCCCAGTTCCGGGCCATCAAATCATGAAATGCTAATGTACCCGTATTGTCCCAAGGAGATGTGGGGTCTGCCTCCCAATTCTCCGGATCTTGACTGATTCGAAGCATGATGTTTTCGCTACTCACTACCTGTGTGTGTGTGTATCTGTGTGTATCTGTGTGTATCTGCTCTATGTGTTCATTGGTATGTACAGGCAATTCAGGGAAGGCTTTGAGTTGCACAGTCGGCAACTGGCCGAAACTCAGGTGTATCTCGAGGGTTCTGTGGCACCGCAGAAGTCCCCGCTCAGAGTGCAACATTGGTTTGATGAGCAGCACATCGAGAGGAGTATGAGCAATAGCATGTTGTCCTATGTTGCTACTTCTACGCCGATCAGTGGCCAGCCTGTTATGGCTGGTAACATGGTGTATCAGCAGCAGCAGCAGCCTCGCTTTGCTACAGTTCCCAATGGCTTGTCTCGGCAGGCATCACTCCCCATGTTCCAAGCACCTCACCCAGTGCATAATAACATTAATGCTGCATCTGCCGGTGTTATGCCTGACGCTCACCTGTTACCTGCCTATCCTGTGTATGGAGACAGCATGCCACAGAATGTACTAATCCCCGGGGGGATGATGGGGCATGGTGTTTCCACCCTGCCGTCCCATACCTTGATGCCGCATCAGCTCTTACCACAGCCAGCAGCGCTACAGCAATTGCAGACAAATCAGCATGCTCAGCAGGAAGCGACCCAGTCTCAGAACCAGCCTCGCACGATGGCATATGCTCAGCAGCACCAAAATCCAGTTTATGTCACACAATCGGTCATGCCGCAGAAGTCACAGCCCGGACAGCTGTTGCACCATCATCAACAGAATGGTATGGATGTGTATCATCAAGCACAGCCACAGCAACAACAGGTTGTGCAGTCTCATCAGCACATGGGACAAGTCTACCAGCAGCCTATATCACATCGTCAGGCGGAGCATGTAGTGCCGCAACAACAGCAGCAGCAACACCATACCCCGTACCTATCATCTCAGCAGAATGTGCAGCATCAGCCACAGCAGCAACAGCAGACGTCACAGATGCAGCCGCAACCCCAGATGCAGCCACAGCAGACGCCACAGATGCAACAGCAAACTTCCCAGATACAACAGCAATCCCAGATGCAGCAACAGCAGGCATCACAGATGCAACAGCAACCCCAGATTCAGCAACAGCAGGCGACACAGATTCAACAGCAAACTTCCCAGATTCAGCAGCAACCCCAGATGCAGCAACAGCAGGCATCACAGATGCAACAGCAACCCCAGATTCAGCAACAGCAAACTTCCCAGATGCAGCAGCAACAACAGACACCACAGTTGCAACCACAGCAGTTGCAACAAAGCCAGCAACAGCAGACTCTGCAATTGCAACAGCAGCAACTTCTCCAGCACCAGCAGCAGCAGGTACAGATGCAGCAGCAACAACAACTGATTCAGCACCAACAGCAGCACCAACAGCAGCACCAACAGCAACAGATTCAGCAGCAGTTGAATGCGCAACAAGCTCTTTATTACCAGCCAATTACAGCAGCGCATCAACTCCAACAGCAGAGTGGGCAACTCCAGCCCGTCATACAGCAGTCTCAGCCAGCACCCACTCAACAAGCCAGTTCTCATGTTCTTGTTGACAATGGCAATGCTCCTCAGTCACACTTGCCGTATCATCCGGTTCAGGCTGCTGCTGCTGCTAATATGCCTTACCAGACAGTTTCGCATCCAAGTCATTTGTTGATGCAGCAACAGAGCACTGCAGCTGATCAACATGCTTCTACAGGTTCTCAGCATCATCAGCAGCCGCAGCAGCAACAGCACCACCAGCAACAACAGCAGCAGCAGCAACCGCAACAACAGCAGCAGCAACCGCACCACCAGCAACAACAGCAGCAGCACCACCACCACCAGCAGCAACAACAGCAGCAGCAGCAGCCACTGCAAGGCGAGGAGGGTTCTTATCGGCGTACATCACCAGAGGGTCCGATGCATCTACCTATTTCAACTCAATCAGGTGGTCAATCTCCAGACAGCAATCGACAGTCTCCCCTTCCATCCCCGGCAGGGTACCACGGTAACAATGAGGCCCAACGCATGCCTGCCACTCTGGATTCGCATCAGCCACAGTCAGCGTTTATGGCTCCTGTGGACAGTGGTTATGTCCATGGTGCATCGCAGGGTCTTAGCAATGGGCATGCGGGTGTTGGTGTGCAAGCCTTAGCAGCAGACTCATTCTACTACAGTAGACAGATGTATGGATAAGCGTACCACTCTGCACACGTACCTGCATGAACCGATATTGGCTTGGGTGGCTGGCACACTACTAGCCAAGCACATTTTGCGTTTCTCACAGTATTTTTTAACTATGGCTGACTGGTTGCAGTCAGCTCCCCGTCCCCCGCACCTCCCCCGCACCTCCCTCTCTTCCCTGACATATTGGACATTGGACATTGTCTTCTGGATGAGAATATAGTTTAAATGCTTACTCATAACCTCACCATCGCAGAGTTGTAACCCCGTGTTTGTATCTGTTTCTTTTATTTAGTATTGTGCAACGCTCCCTTGTTGTGCGCCTCCGTCCGTTATGGTGGGGGGTGTCTCTACTGACTCTCTGTACCAGCTACTTCCCTGACAGTTATCACCGTCATTCTCATCCACTCCAGTCTCTATGCCGGACTCCATTGTCATTATTACCAGCAATCTTCCTGGTGAAATTGCTCTCACCGTTTCTTTTCTCCAACAGCTATCAACCTGTACATCCAACAAACAAACATTTGCGCTCCCCACATGACTGTTATTTGTACTGAAGTATACACAGCATGTCCACCCGTCTCCACAGTACAGTATGGTGACACATTGTATATCGCTGCTGCTCGCCAAGTCGTGTAAATAGCCCCTCATAAAACATAACAGTGGGTTTTCCGTGATGCCATTCCTGATTTTATCCCATCGCCTCAATGTTGTTCTCTATCTAGTCTTTCTTGTCCTGGAATTCGTTTACTGCTATCTCTCTCTCTCTCTCCCCACGCTTTTGCAGTGGAACAATCTACTCAGTTGGACCCGCTGTCTTGGTTCCGCAAGTGTTGCGTGAATGTGGTCTTGAATGTCCTTGCATGGCACGTGCATCGCACCACTGACTGTACTTTGTGGCCCGCATCCTGTGGCTTGTAAGTCCACGTAACTGGCAGGGCAGGGTTGGGCCTGCATCCTGTGGCTTGTGTTCGGGTCAGGGAGCATGCTGTGAAATATGTATTTATGACGTACATGCAGTGCTATCGTGTACACTGTACCAGGCAGTCAGTACTTCTGGCTTTTGGTCAACAATTCAATTATTGCAGTGCCTATTAAATAGTTATTATAACTTATTATCCATTTCAGTGTGCCGTTACACTTCGCATCTCAGGCAGGCCCTGGGGTTACTTCGTGAAGTAAGGAGTACTGAGTCATGTAGTTGGTGTTATGTATATGGTGGGTTTTAACTTTTTTTTCGTTAAAAATTTCACTGGTTGAGGAAATGGAAATAAAGCTACATCAGGAACGTCAGGAAGTCGTAAAATACCTTGTACAAAGCTACAAATATGATTGTACGACTCATACAATGTTTATTATTTCTAGTCTTCTGTCGTTCTGACTCACTCATGAGTCATTAGGGAGGTTTCGCTCTACGTAATTACGTATGAAAATCCGTATGTCGTACGCGCCGGGGAGCGAGGGCAACTTTCATACGTAAATCTCTCTACGGATTTCCGTAGGAAAGCTCTTTCCTACGTTGGGTCCTCCGTAGGACTTTTTGAAATATATTTTCGCATTTGTCCATGGCAACATTCAAGCCGCGCGAAACACAAGGTACACACACCGTACACCACGTGCAAAATATCATGGAAAACGCGGTTTCGGTTCATGGTGCATACGGTGGGCGCATGCAGCCAACGCGTCTCCAAAGCAACAGCGCATGTTGAGCAGTCGTGGAGAAATCACGTAGAGCGAAACCCAACAGCTCTGATTTTCACGTATGAAAATTCCGTGCAGTTCATACGTTATTTTCATACGTAATTCCGTAGAGCGAAACCTCCCTATTACCAAGAGTACATAACCGGTTAACCCCAATGAGGCCGACATTATGTACTCTTGGTCATTACGTAGTGATCTCATCAAGACAGACAAGAGTACATAACCCCCGTTATCATGGTTATCAAGAGTACATAACCCCAGGGCCCAGGGTTATGTACTCTTGCTCTCATCAACCTTGCACTTGACTTGGCTTTGGCCCAAGCTTGCAAGCGGGCCAAAGTTTGGGACTTTGGGCACAGAACAAATTTCCTTCCCACATAATTATGCACATGTACGACTCGTACTATAGTATTATGCGCAAGAGTCCCAGTACGCAGTCCCAGACACTGAACCAGGGAGTAGTGGGAGTAGTATTTTACTACTCCCTGCACTGAACCATGTGAACCAGGGAGTACTCCCTGATGTGAACCAGCCGCATCTCTTCGCAGATGAGATGAAGTCGAGGCGATCGAGAGCTTCATCGATCATCATCAAGAGTACATCAATCGCGTGGGTTCAAGGCAGGTACTGTAGTAGAGTAGTAAAATACTGGTATTTTACTACTCCCTGTTTGGAAAGCGAAGCAGAAAGGAGAAATGGCGTCCCTATCAAGGTAATGAGCTAGATCTCTTGTGGGAGATTTTTAGTATTGCTTGCACTTGTAGTTTGGCAAGGAGACCTTACTGTACCTTGGACATTAACTCATCCTCGAGGAATCCAATCGGTCAGACAATACCTTAATTTTGAAATTTCTGGTGGTTTTGTCAAATGTGCATTATGTTCTACAAGTTTTCATTGCATAATGCATGTCTTATCGACTCTTAGTTGACCCGATTCGTCCGCCTTATTGTGTTGTGATCATTGTTGATATTGTTTGTTGCGCCATCCTTGATGGTTAATGTTGATCGACATGCTAACTGCGTTGCACGACTAAACAATTTTGCCATTTTCGAAATAGACTTTCGAAATGTTCAACTTTCTTGGGTTATTCTGTAATTCTAAATGAAGTTGGGGCACTGCACGTAGAAGAATAGCCCACATGATAGCTGTCACTCAAGTCTTTAGATCGTAACTTCAGTTCTACTCACTCAAATGAACAACTTCTTTCTTCGTAGTATTGTTCATGTATTCATGTCTGTATTGATCTATATAATGAATGTGGGGTAGAGATCTAATGTGTGTGTGTGTGTGTGTGTGTGTGTGTGTGTGTGTGTGTGTGTGCGTGTGCGTGTGTGTGTGTGTGTGCGCGCGTGCATGGGTGCGTGTGTGCGCATGCGGCATGTGTGTGTGTGTGTGTGTGTGTGTGTGTGTGTGTGTGTGTGTGTGTGTGTGTGTGTGTGTGTGAGTTCCGTTGTCTGTCTGTCTGTCTGTCTGTCTGTCTGTTTGTCTATGTGTGCGCGTGTGGGTGAATGCACGTGCACATGATATGGATGTTGATGGTGTATGTGTGTGATGTACTAGTGTCTTACCGGCTCCTGCCCAGCTTAGCCAGTTTGAGCTGGATGCGGAAGCGGACGAGGCCGAACAGGTAAGGGAATGGTACATTGTGAACGCCCAGTGCGACGTGGGACAAAAAGGGAATGGTACATTGTGAGCACCCAGTACGGCGTGGGACAAACAGGGAATGATACATTGTGAACGCCCAGTGCGGCGTGGGATAAACACTGACTGCTGTCTGCAACTTTACACTACTACAGGTCTGCTCTCGATATAACAACTCTCACTTGTACATAAACCTCGTTAGTACATAAAAAAATCAAATCCCGCGCCGAAACAGCATCACTCCCACACAAAATTTGTTCTACACAACATAATCCTACATAACATAAACCTCGACATAACACACGCTACGGCGGTCCCCGACGTGCGCACTCTCGATACAACATAAATTCACGTGCATGGTATGATCAAGCCGTAGCTGTAGCTAGGCAGTTTAGGCCAGTTTAGTCCTACATAACGTAAACCTCGGCATAACGCACCCTATACGCGCAGTCCCCGACGTGTACACTCTCGATACAACGTAGATTCATGTGTGCGGTACAATCAAGCTGTAGCTGTAGCTAGCCAGTTTAGTCCTATGTGCACATATTCTGCGGCAGAATATGTGCACATAGGACTAAACTGGTATCTGATGTCGATGGTGGTACAGTGTGTATATGTTTGCACGGTTGAACCCGCCTTGTAATACCCTTCATTTTGAGGTGCATCTTGTATTTCACCCACGGTTTTCTACATAACATAACTCTCGATATAACATAATGTTTGCGTGGTCCCAGAGATTACGTTATATGGAGAGTAGACCTGTAGTATGCTTCTGTCGTGCCATCTTTTGGTGCATACGCATACGTGAAAAAGACCCGCGCGCGGCATCTCCATCATGTCATGAACCTATCCCATCCTAAGATCGGCACCCCCCTGCCCATCCTTAGATCGGCACCTGCCCATCTCAGGATGGGCAGAATCGACGGAGGGGCCGGAACACATACACAAGCATGCACGCACGCACACACACACACACACACACACACACACACACACACACACACACACACATGTGCACACCCATGCGCACACACACACATGTGCACACCATGCACACACACACGCACACACGCACACAATGCTGTTCTCGTTCTCATCTCTGCTACATTTCTCCAGTCTGATTTTTGGCTTGGGGCCCATCGTCAGGATTGGTCTACTTTGATGTAAACCATGTATAGTCTCTTTGTCCGTTGCAGTCTTGTTTGTCAGTGACCAGTGATCAGTGATCTGTGTCATTGCAAGCAGTCGTCAATTTGAGGGAATGAAAAGGAAGATGAACCTGTGTATTGGCACAGTGTGGTTTGTACTGGAGAGGTTCTGCGAAACGAAAATGCGTACAAACTTTCGCTCTATGTCATGAAGTGAGAAACTTCGCACGAACTTTCGCAACTTTGGACGCGAAACTTGCAGTGAACGCGAAATGAACTTTCGGGTCATGGCGTACGTGCACTTGGCGCGTGCAAAAGTACGAAAATGTGTAGAACACAAAGTAATTAGTTCATGCGAACGCTCGTACACATTTTCGCAAGGCCCGTCACGAAACTTCGTTCGAATTTTCGTTTTGCAGAACCTCTCTACTGTGTATTGGACTATTGGTATTGATGTTTTGCTGTGAGTAAGTCGAGACATTTCATGAACGACCCGCAGGGTATTCACGATTTTGCCTGCCACTATCTGTATGCTTGCAATGGTTTGTTCATGTTGGCTGTAGAATGTGCCTGTGTTGAGACACGCTATACCACCGTATGGGCGAAGGAAGGGCTGGATACCTCGCAGCCAAGCAGTAAGTTCTTACGGTATGGGCGGCTGAAGGATTCGATATTTTTTCGAGCAACACGCTTTGAAAGCTGATTGCACCCAACTTTGAAGCTCTCCGTTTTCTTGCCAACTGACTGGACACTTGGCTGACTCACGACTGCCGTCCAGAGCATATTAGAACTTCGGAAGCAGTCAACTCTCTTAATGCTACCGAAGGTGCCCCACTATTCAGTAAAAAAACACACTATATTTTGCCAGTATTGGTCTGTTAGACGTATTCACATCCTAAATTCAATGACTACCGTATTTCCTTGGTCAGCGTTGCAACAGTGTGTAAGCTCTCAGAGGTGAACTATCATATTGCTGCCTGCGTACGTTTGTACAGGAAATATTGATTAGGCAAGACATAGGTCACAGAGTGGATTTCTGTCCCATTCTGAGAAAGACACATAAAGATGCTGCTTGGGCCCCAGAGAATGTGACATTGAACTTATTGTGTCCGCTAATCATTCCTGTCTCTGTTTGGGGCTCTCTTGTTTAGGACTTTCAAGATGGAGGTGCGTTTCCTGAGGTTCTGGTTGCGCAATACCCACTGGGCATGGGGCAGGAGAAGGGCGTAAGTCAAGCCTGGCGTGGTGTGTGGCTGGGTATATCATTCAGATCTTGTCCGCTATCGTTGCTGTAAGAGAAAATCTGTGGGTGCACATCCAGTGCATTTGCGGATTTGCTTGCTTCTCTTGCGACGGGCGTATACATGGTACATGGTGTGTGTACCCGTGCGCGCGCGCGCGTGTGTGTGTTGTGAAGCTTTTTGTGCTCATATCCAAGGTAGGATTTACTCCGGCTTGACTGGTCTCCGTATAATGCCACTATACTTGGTTGGATCTTGGCTTAACCATGTGTCCTCTCGTCACAGCACATAGCTGCCTGCTTATGAGCCTGTCAACCCGGCTTCACAGTGTCTTCATCATCTCTGTTCCGTATGGCATGTATATGTTTGCTGCTGGTTTTACTTACAGAAAGCTGTGAGCACCCAAGCTTTGGCTCTGAGAGGTCATCACAAGGATAGGGTAAGGATTTGCCCACCCTGGCTGTTCTCTAACCATTGGTGTGCCCCAGCACTGCACGAAAAGCTATTATAAGATGTACAGTTGTGGCAAGTGAAATCCGACACTTGGCATAAGGGACTGCACCATGCAGTCTGCAGCCCCTGCAGCCCTGCATATGTACAGTACATGTGTTACATACAACTTTATCTGTCTGATGACAAACCTCGTACTCATCACAGTCAAGGTTCAAAAGGTGCTGGCAAAAATGAATGGGGATTGGATACCAATACTCCTTATGTGTACCATGTTTGTGAACTGTGTGTATCTACGCTGTGACCTTTCAATCTGTTTGGGATGCATACGGCTCTATAGACAGGTGCAGTGCATTACATCATTGATGTCCATTTGTGGCGCTGTCCCCTATGGCAAGTGTCGGATTTCACTTGCCACAACTGTACATGTATGCATCTGCTGCCAGTCCCGGGTTTCCAACTTGACTTGTACCATAGGTGTGTTACAGCCCATGCATTGTCATATGCCCTCTCTCCAGGTTTTGGCAGTATTTGAAATCCATGTCGTTCACAGAGTTGTTGAGAATACTTACCGGTATGCAGTTCTGAGAGAACTTCTGCCCCCCCCGCATAAGGAACGGGCCGAGAGCAAACGCGCAGTAGGTGTTGTACTCGCATCGTGCCAGCCGCCACCCCCTGCTCTAGCTGGGGCTGGGTTTCCCTGGTTCTACAGTCCTACGTGCAGTTATCTTCAGAGTAAACATCGAGGGACTGCTGGAGTTTTGCGAAATGAAAGTATCATCCATACTTCTCTCACATGGATGTGCAATGAATCCAATGAATCCCCAATGATTGTGCCAATAGAGTGGTAGATGTGCTGTGATTGGGTCAACGAGTCGTGAATACTAGGTCTTGTAATGTAATGTGAACGTTTTCTGATGCGGCGTGCTGGATGTTTGTCTGCGTTGGTATATTTTGCCTTTCAGGTTGTCTTCTCCAAATTCGAGGATTTGCTCCCAAAGCATCTAACCGAAGATGATCCTGAATTACAGCTGCCTACTGAAGAGGAAATTGAGGAAGTAAGTATCTGAATATGGATGGATGTATTGCAAACAATAGGAGGACAGAGGAAGTGTTTTTACTCAGAGTTTCACGCACTAAGCGATCATCAGAAAACACTGTTTTCTGATGATCGCTTAGTGCGTGAAACTCTGAGTAAAAACACTTCCTCTGTCCTCCTATTGTTTGAACCAGCTCTACCACTCGGTATTGAGCACTCTCTTGGACAGCCTGGAACCTCTCTGTTTTATGGATGTATTGCTATTGTTGATGCGTAAATAAGTAAAAACTGCGAGAAATTCAAAGAGTTTGTCAGAGCATTCATGTTCTTTGCTGGTCTGACTCAAGTGTGTCTTGTTCTGTTTGCAGTCAACTAATAAGACAAGAGAGGCTTTGGATGCTTTGGTGGCTAAGAAGATTGCTGCTGCTCAGCCCAATCAAATGGCCGAGAAGCTGGCACCGGCGCAATATGTCAGGTAGGCACAGCAGTTTGTGGGTGTGTGTGTGTGTTGTTGTTGTTGTTTCTTTATTTTACTTCACCATATATATTGTGTGTGTGTGTGTGTGTGTGTGTGTGTGTGTGTGTGTGTGTGTGTGTGTGTGTGTGTGTGTGTGTGTGTGTGTGTGTGTGTGTGTGTGTGTGTGTGTGTGTGTGTGTGTGTGTGTGTGTGTGTGTGTGTGTGTGTGTGTGTGTGTGTGTGTGTGTGTGTGTGTGTGTGTGTGTGTGTGTGTGTGTGTGTGTGTGTGTGTGTGTGTGTGTGTGTGTGTGTGTGTGTGTGTGTGTGTGTGTGTGTGTGTGTGTGTGTGTGTGTGTGTGTGTGTGTGTGTGTGTGTGTGTGTGTGTGTGTGTGTGTGTGTGTGTGTGTGTGTGTGTGTGTGTGTGTGTGTGTGTGTGTGTGTGTGTGTGTGTGTGTGTGTGTGTGTGTGTGTGTGTGTGTGTGTGTGTGTGTGTGTGTGTGTGTGTGTGTGTGTGTGTGTGTGTGTGTGTGTGTGTGTGTGTGTGTGTGTGTGTGTGTGTGTGTGTGTGTGTGTGTGTACTGTGGTGCATTCCTGTTCGTCATGACATGTTAACGGTTGAGTTGCAAGCTCTTACATTCACAAGCCCATGGAGCTCGTTCATGCATATCAGATCATGTAACACATCTGTAAGTTTCTGGGGGGCTTTCTCATTCTGTGCTATGGTGGTCACAGTTCTGCTCACTTTTCTGTCCTTTCCTCTTTTTTTTGGTTTACAGATATACTCCGGCACAGCAAGGTGTGGCTTATGCTAGTGGTTCAAAGCAGCGCGTGATTCGTATGATGGAAGCACAAAACGATCCAATGGAGCCTCCCAAGTTCAAGTATGTCCTTGCATGCTTTCTTTACTCAAGTATATCTTTTGCTAGAATGGACTCGGATGGAGAGCCAAACATTATTATAGCGTATTAAACTTGTAGTTCCTGGGTCCTTTTATTTTTATAAATATATCTTGCTTGTCACATATAGTGTATGCCTCCACTCACAATTACACATTCGTGAGATCAGGTATCATTGAACACGACTGTATTTTACATTGACCTAGACTGCACCAAGCTGGGCCCATATTTTTGCCTCTTACAAGTTGTCATGTGACACAGCTTTCTAGTATACGGAGCACTAAAGTTTTAAAAAGTACTGTCCGTTATTTCTATTTGCTCCCTCAGGACTAACACAAAGATCCCCCGCGGCCCACCGTCACCTCCCGCACCGATTATGCATTCCCCACCTCGCAAGGTGAGTTTTTTGTTTTTGTTGTTGTGCGATTACATGTATAGACGGCGCGCATACTAGTGTACATGTACCTGCCTACCTACCTACCTGCCTGCCTGCCTGCCTACCTACCAACCTACCTACCTACCTACCTACCTACCTACTTACCTACCTACTTACCTACCTACTTACCTACCTACCTACCTACCTACCTACTTACCTACCTACCTACCTACCTACCTACTTACCTACCTACTTACCTACCTACCTACCTACCTACCTACCTACCTACCTACTTACCTACCTACCTACCTACCTGCCTGCCTACCTACCTACCAACCTACCTACCTACCTACCTACCTACCTACTTACCTACCTACCTACTTACCTACCTACCTACCTACCTACCTACCTACCTACCTACCTACCTACTTACCTACCTACCTACCTACCTACTTACCTACTTACCTACTTACCTACCTACCTACCTACCTACCTGCCTACCTACCTACCTACCTACCTACCTACTTACCTACTTACCTACCTACCTGCCTACCTACCTACCAACCTACCTACCTACCTACCTACCTACCTACCTACCTACCTACTTACACGCTTGTCATCTGAACCTTTGTGTTGCATTACTTCTGTTGCCTCACGGTAGCTATCGGCTGCTTTCTTCTCAGTGTTGGTTTGAGCTGATATGCACACCATGCAGTGTTAGCAGCCTTCCTTGATTTTCCCACTTTGCGTTTTTTCCACCTTGACTGCTAGCCTACGGTCAAGGACCAGCAAGACTGGAAGATCCCGCCATGCATATCCAACTGGAAGAACGCCCGTGGTTACACCATCCCTCTTGACAAGCGCTTAGCAGCGGA
The DNA here is from genome assembly GCF_964019385.1 of Sycon ciliatum. NCBI lineage: Eukaryota > Metazoa > Porifera > Calcarea > Leucosolenida > Sycettidae > Sycon > Sycon ciliatum. Next base: position 21,273,479 of record NC_088644.1, read on the forward strand.
CGGTCGCGACCTGCAGGATCCGCATATCAACGACAAATTCGCCAAGCTCGCCGAAGCCCTGTTCATCGCTGACAGAAAGGTATGTGCCGTTGCTGCTGCTGCTGCTGCTGTGTTGGTTGTACACGTTCTGTTTAAATTGTGTAGTCATGCATTTGCCATCACGCTCTAGCATTGAACACCGATGCTGAGATGATGATGACTGCAGTACCATCATTGCGAGTGTGGCTTCACTGTTTGTTGCCACATTTGAATAGGAGTACAGTTATGGGTGTGCCTTAGATTAGATCGAAATATGTGTTGTTGTTGTTGTGTGTGTGTGCATGCGTGTGTGTGCGCGGGCGTGCGCGCGCGTGTGTGTGCGTGTGTGTGTGTGCGCGCGCACGCGCGCGTGTGGTACATGGCGTGTGTGTGTATTCTCTTCTCATTCAATAACCGCTAGGCCCGTGAAGCTGTAGATCATCGTTCTTCGATTGAGAAGAAGCTGGCACAGAAAGAAAAGGAGAAGAAGGAGTCTGAGTTGCGCGACTTGGCCCAGAAAACACGTGACCAGCGTGCTGGTATTCGACCCTCTCGTATGGGTGAGTTCCCTTGCTGGATTCCATACAGTTGTGCACCCATACACACTGTTACACAATGCAGCTCAGGTGCTTATTGCTCTCTGTGGCCTGTACAAGTAGAGGAGTACAATGTACTGTACCAGGATTGGCAACAGCACCTGGTCTTCTTCATGGTCAGTTTTACCCATACTGTCCTGGTTGTTACTCCCGTACATTCATAATTATGGTGTGCTTCAGTGTTGAATACTGCAACCTTGTGACTTGTCCGTGCTTTGTGAACAGATGAGGAAGACACTGCTGCCAAGGAGAGAGATGAGCTCAGACATGAGCGCCACAAGGAGCGTGAGAGAGACAGGCGGATTGCTCGGGCAGCTCCCGACAAACGGTTAGCAATGACTTTAGTGGTGTTATTCGTCTGTACTATGTCGTTTTCAGCAGTGTTCAGCATAGTGTATCTTTGGATGTTGTATGGTGTATGTTGTTGTTCTCTCCATATCAAGTCGACAAGCAACACCAGCTAAGTTGTGTGTGTGTGTGTGTGTGTGTGTATGCGTGCGTGCGTGCGTGCGTGTGTGTGTGTGTGTGTGTGTGTGTGTGTGCTTGCATGTGTGTGCTTGTGTGTGGGTGGGTGTGTGTGGGTGTGCGCATGTGCGCTGATATGCACTCGTGCATCTCAGGCATCGTCTGGAGCACCAGAATGACAGAGATGTCAGTGAAAAGATCGCACTTGGACAGCCCATCAAAGCGAAGTCGGATGACGGACAATTTGATCAGCGATTGTTCAACCAGTCACGGGTATGGTTATGGATACAAACTCTGTGTCATGCAATGTGCCCCCATCGAATTCATGTGTATTTTGCATCACCCGTGTGTGTGTCTGTGTGTGTGTCTGTGTGTGGTGGGGGTGGGGGTGTACGAACGTCAGTTGATAAGGCTGTGTTTACATGAGAATTTTCAACCCGGGTTGAATGTCTGTACGATGAAAACAATAGGTGGGTGTTACATGAAAACAATAGGTGGGTGTTACATGAAAACAATAGGTGGGTGTTACATGAAAACAATAGGTGGGTGTTACATGAAAACAATAGGTGGGTGTTACATGAAAACAATAGGTGGGTGTTACATGAACACAATAGGTGGGTGTTACATGAAGACAGTTGACCCAGGTCTACTGGTATGCCACCGAAAGTCCACTTCTGGAGTCATGTATGGTCACCTGAATGCTTTCACGCAAAATTTGCCTGTGCAGTGCTGTTCAAACCTGACACGAGATACGCACAGAAGTATGGTACAGTGTAGTACGATCTCTCGATTTCAACCCAGGTCAATTGTAATGCGTCATGTAAACGGTCCAGCCAATCTGTGTTCATGGCGGGTTGAAACTCCCGGGTTGAAACGCCTCATGTAAACACAGCCTAAGTGTATCATGGAGTGGATTTCGCATCTAATACTAACAGGGATAGTTTTGTAGTCTATGTTGGGCAGGAAACAGAAACATGGCTGCTTTGCTAATGTACATGTACATGATGTAAGATTACATTCTCCTGTTTGTTGTGCCGGTGCAGGGTCTTGATTCTGGCTTCCAAGGCGGCGAGGACGAAAGCTATAACGTGTACAGTGAGCCGTGGAGAAATTCGTCGCAGTCTATCTATCGACCGCGGAAGAATGCTGAGAAGGATGTGTACGGCGGTGATGTGGATGAGCTACTCAAGCAGCAGAAGCGGTGAGATTGGGTTGATGCTGGCTGTTTGAAAGGGCTTGAAGACCAGCTCTGTCATGCCCCTCATGGATCAGTACGGCTGATTGTGCAGAATGACGTGACTGGATTGTTCACATCTTGTCCCTCTCTTGTAGTCTGCTAATACCGGTACATGCATAGACCATGGGATGTTGCGTGCAGCTACAGTGCTACAACAGACCATGGGATGTTGCGTGCAGCTACAGTGCTACAACAGACCAGTGGCTATGCACATGTAGTATAGTGTACCACTGCACTAAGTTCTCCATGCTCTTACTGCTTGTGTTTCGGCTAGGCTTTTTGCTCGCCTGGCTGTGTTTTGCTAGTGTTTGACCTATTCTGCTCGCCGTCTGTGTGTGTGCGCGTGCATGCGTGCGTGCGTGTATATGTGTGTGTGTGTGTGTGTGTGTGTGTGTTTGTGTGTGTGTGTGTCCATACATGTGTCCTGAAACAGCTTTGTTCCAGACAAAGGATTTGCTGGTGCTGATGGCAGTGGTCGTCGTGACGATGGCCCAGTGCAGTTTGAAAAAGAAGATGCGGATCCGTTCAACTTGGAGAACTTCTTCCAGTACGCGAAGAAGGGGAAGCGCTCCCAGGAGGATGGTGGTGGTAGCAGGTAAGACTGAACGGAGTGTTGTCTTTTTGAAGCCTAGTTTATTCTGACCGAGCGTTATAAAATTCTTCGAACAAGGCCCATAAAGGCACATTGTTTCGCATAAAATTAACTTTCCTCGATGAATACACGCTCACCATCGGACATTGGAGTTTAATGAGAAGAAAATAATCACAAGCCACACCACCAAACAGCAGACCCGCGTTAAACCCCCAACTCAAACTTGGGGCATTCACTCCGGTCGCTTCATGGTTCCCTTTTTTTGGCGCTACATTCTGCCTAACGCCATGGCACGCGCCCTCACTTCACAGAGCACAATGCAATGGCACGCTACCTTCTGCTGCTTCTTCTCCGTGATGTGCTAGTTGCACCTTCTCTCTCTCTGTCCCCCCCCCCCCCCCCCCTTCTGCATACTAGGTGACATAATTCGCATATTTTTTTGGCGCTACACTCTGCGTATAATTATACTTCTGAAGTATACTGCTCTTGTGTGGTTTCCGCGGTATTCATTGTTATTACCTGATGATGGCCAAGTGCCGAAAGGTTGTAAAAATAACGGAACTGGTTCGGATGTGCAGCGATATGGGAATGGGTGTGTCCACCCGAATTCCTTTCAGAGATGAAGCTGCAGGAAGCCTCAGCCCTTCTTCAAACTTAGTACTGTAATTTCACAATTTTTCGGTGTGCTTTTATTTTCGGTACTTTAGGTGCATCTGTTTCATACCTAAAATTTCAATACACCGAACAAACACTAACACACATAATCCAATAGGGAACTGCTTCTTAGTACCTACATTTTCTGTTCACCTAACCTGGCCTTTTGCCCTCACACCGAAAATATTGAGTACCGAAAATTTCTGAAATTAGAGGAACTTATAGGTCCTTTTCTCTTTCCATATTACTATTGGCTCAACATCCGAGTTTTTATAATAGATATTATCTATGATTCTATCTGTCTATATTTTGTGTGCACTGCAGCTCGAAGAAGTCAAAGCGGTGAGAACATGTTACTTGTGTTTTGAGATCTGGCCTGCCGCAGCCTCCCTGAGTCGCATCCAGTCAGTTCAGCAGTTTGATGGTCGTGTGTGTGCCATTTCCCACGGTATGATCATCACTACCACCACAGTCGGGAATCTGTTTGACTATTGTGCAGGTTTGCAGAAAACTCGCATCGTTTGCTGGGCTGTGTGCTTGCATCCATTGAGCATACATAATACTTGTCCTTGTCCGTATCATACTGACGCTCTTTTCGGGCGTTCATTTCATACTATCTTAGCGCCATTCTAACTGGTCACAACCTTGTGCAAGTCCTTGTTTTGTCTAGAAGCATTGAGTGTGACGTTTTGTAATGTTCACACCGTTCAACCACCTGTACACATCACGTACGTCCGGTCATGAAATCCTTTTTAATTCAGAGCATCATTGCTAGTACTAATATTGTAAGAAAAGCTCCTGTCGTCCTAAGCTGATGTACCCTTGCCGCTAGTACTAACCTTACGACCCAGTGCTGCGTGAGGCATCCCTGTACTTGTCCATACTGACAATAGCACTACGTGTAGAGCTTGCATTCTCTTTTTCAACCCATGTCTTCACTCGTGCAGTTCCGTCCGTGCACGCGTCCTGACATTATATTTTGCAACCCAGCATTGAACCTGGAATGTCACGTCGGGTGTGGTGCGTGTTGTTTCCTGCATTCGTACAGAATGCTTTGAAATGGCTTGCTGATGTGTGGTGCGTGCTGCTGTGACGGCCGAGGTCTGTCTGTTGCCAGTGGCAGTGGAGCTGCTACTAGTACTAGTGGACTCTAACTTGTATGTAGTCAAATGGGCGTTTGCTCTGGCCATCAAAAATGTCATTTATATCACGAGTTGGCGTTATGATATCCGAGGTCTTTGTTGGTGAGCTTGACTGCCATTGTTTATCCTTTGAGATGCAGTTTCGAAGTCCAATGGCACCGAAATCATTGCCAATTTCTGCTGGCTTTTTCGTGCTGATTTATAGCTTGGTTATAATTCTAGACATGACAAACAGTGTTATGACTGTGTGTGTTGGCTGTTTAATAGCTCGTGCCGCCTCTTGATCTTGTCCACGCAAACAGCATTACAGGTGCAATGACTACACACACAATCAGTGTAGATGTACCATGCAGTTGATCTTGCCCCTGTTCATGCCAACAAGAGTACTCTTATGTACTCGTACTCTTGATGCGAATTATCCCATGCCAAGAATCTCATGTCGTGGTCTTTCTGTATCCTGGCAGGTCATTATGTTCGTACTCGTGTGCATAATCGAAATAGTTTTAATATTGTATTTTATCACTCCCTTAGTATTGACTCGCATAGATTTTTGCCATACCTAAGCAGTCAAATATTCCTGCATATTTCACTCCTTAGGGCTATATTGACTGCTTATATTTGACTGCTTAGGGGTTGCGCAGTTGAACGGTGCCTAGTGCAGCATTGTCACTGCATGAGTAGGTGGGGGTGCAACGGTTGTGCAATCATAAAACCGGGATTCATGAGCTTATCGTTCTGGAATTTGAAATACGGACTGTTTGTCGTGATAAATCTAATATTGACTTCGTACTTGGTCAGATAGGAAATAAAAAAACTCGTAAAAGACCTCGGCTTCGCCTCGGTCTTTTACTCGGCTTTTATTTCCTATATTGACCTCGCACTCAGTCAATATTAGATACTTATTTTTTCTGGCGGCTACAGCACACGCTGTAGAACCAACACATGCTGTAAAACCAGCATACGCTGTAGAACCAGCACACGCTGTAAAACCAGCAGAAGTTATAACCGACACTGCTACGACCATGACTACTATGGGACCTGCAAGACTACCGTTGCAGGATTGATTGTACAATCATGTAGATCTACAATCCTGCAACATTACTGACCAAGACAGCAAGAGTCTTACAAGTTGCTCTTGTTCACTAAAAAAACAAGAAGTAAAAGACAAACAGTTCTCAACTAATTCTCAAGTCAAGGTTGTCACCACGACATCAGCTCTTCTAATTCCCTAGTTTTCTGTTATGTATGTCTACCAGATGTAGAGGTCTTCCAAAATCGACGACCGAGTCGCAGGAGCAGATCATCTGCTCCTGTTATCATGGTTATCTTGCATCAGACTATCGCAACGTAGTACCTACTCGTCAGTGTGTGTTCGCTTACTATACGCCTCTTGCACTGGCGTTGCACTGGGCACTGCATCAATTGACTTGTGGGCAGCAGGCCTGTCACTGGCCTAGCGCCTGGCACGTCAACTGAAATAACTGCAAATCAATGACTACACTATATGCCTGTGGTCTCCGTTTGAAACGTGCAGTTCCACAGCTCCAGCCTGCCTGCTCAGCAGTTCATTATCTACTTTTCGTTATGTTACAAACCGTTGCCCGTTGTCTGCTTTGTCTTGGCTGTCTCTAAGTAATAGTTGGTAGCATTCAATGTCCGTTGAAGAGTTATAGCCCTTCTTCAGTCGTTCAGTACAATTCTAAAACGAGTCAACATGACGAGAGCCCAGCAACGTCGTTGTCATTGTGTCTGGCACTGTCCTCGACTGCAATAGTCTTCAATTCACTCATTGAGTTAATATTTTCTGTGGACGTCTTGTTTCATGTCGGTATAGTCCCGACAAGCCACGATTGTGATATCGTACTACTAGTCCAGCATCCTTCCGTTCACTAGCGTGCGACACAATGCACCAGCGCGTCAATTGCGTGGGCTAGTGTCATTCCCAAATTGGGAATCGAGTAAGTTTTAGAATCATTAGTACATTACATTACTGGTACTAGTGCACTTCACTATGTTTCTCAATCTACTTGACTTTTAGTGATATTTAGAAGAGCAAGTCGAGTGCAGCGTGGACGAATGGTGTTTGCTGTGCTAGAAATGTTAGTGGGAATAAAGGAGAATACGAGTATGGCAGGAAAGTAATGGAAACCATCCACGGTTCATTCATTTGTGTGAGGAAGTTGAAAAGGGGGATATGATTCCAACATAAAGGATACTGAAATAAGGAATTCGGATGGACACACGTACACCCATTCCCATAGCGCTGCACATCCGAACCAGTTTCGTTGTTTCACAACGTTTCGGCACTTTGCCATCATCAGGTGACCAATGAAACCCGAATTCCTTATTTCAGAGACTCGGGGGATGTTGAAGCTGCAGGAAGCCTCAGCCCTTCTTCATAAAGAGTACTGCTGCTGTAATGTTTGAGCTGTTGCAGTACTGGTCACAAAATGTTCCTTAAAGGGGAAGTTAAGGCAAAAATTAAAATTTCACCAGTTGTAGTCGTCGGGGTGCTGAGTCGAATGGTCGTGGTCCGAGGAAGCTGAGACGCTCCCTTCCTACTTGAATCCCAATCGAACTCGCGCACTTCCACCGAAACTGGGTGACTGCGCCCTACTAGATGGGGATTTGTATGCAAAATGTCACTAAAAGCGCCATTTCGTTCTTATAAAAGCACGGATGACCGCGATTGGCCCATATGTTGTAGTCTTTTGGACGCTGAGTCGACTGGGTTTGGTCCGAAAAGGCTGCGATGCAGCGTTCCTCCTTTATTCCCAATCGAACATGGTTGAACAAGCGGTCACGTGCTCCTGCGTACACCAGTCACCTGGTCACCGTGCCTGCAGGGTACAACTTACTAGCCTGTTTGACCTTTTTTGGGTGCAGTCCTGTCACTCGAGTTGAACTCGAGTTGAACCTTGGTGTGAAAGTTGTCACCTGCTGGCGTGGTGACCAGGTGATTTGGGCACCCAGGAGCACGTGACCGCTTGTTCAACCATGTTCGATTGGGAATAAAGGAGGAACGCTGCATCGCAGCCTTTTCGGACCAAAACCAGTCGACTCAGCGTCCAAAAGACTACAACATTTGGGCCAATCGCGGTCATCCGTGCTTTTATAAGAACGAAATGGCGCTTTTTGTGACAATTTGCATACAAATCCCCATCTAGTAGGGCGCAGTCACCCAGTTTCGGTGGAAGTGCGCGAGTTCGATTGGGATTCAAGTAGGAAGGGAGCGCCTCAGCTTCCTCGGACCAAGACCATTCGACTCAGCACCCCGAAGACTACAACTGGTGAAATTTTAATTTTTGCCTTAACTTCCCCTTTAACAATGATCCCAATGGCATGATTTGTCACCCCAACTTTTGACTTTGCTAAGCAAAGTTGCTGCCCAGAGGTTTCTGATTGGCGGATGTGCCGCTCAGATTAACTGACTCAGATTAACTGAGCAATCCGTATACATGTACATGGAAGCTTGCCCATAACTCAAAATTGTCCGGAACTTGGAAATAATACACAGCCATGATGAATGTGACACATCTCTTCGGTTGGACTTACTGAACCAAGACGGTGACTGGTACAATTCACAGGCGTACACGATAGGAGCTTAGGGCTGTGTCCTTCAATTAGTGGGGGAAAGTTGTTCAGCTGACCGTCATGACCTTGAAGGAAGAGTTTTCAAGATTAGACTGCAGTCATGTGCCTGCTATGGCAGTGGCTGGTCACAAGTTGACGGAGGTGTCTGCCGGGATATAGGTAGTAACTGGCAGAACTGAGCTCTAGTGTACATGTTCATGCAGTATATCACAGTGTTTCAACAGTGTTTCAACAGTGTTTCAACAGTGTTTCAACTAGCAGTGTTTCAACAGTGTTTCAACAGTGTTTCAACAGTGTTTCAACAGTGTTTCAACAGTGTTTCAACAGTGTTTCAACTAGCAGTGTTTCAACAGTGTTTCAACAGTGTTTCAACAGTGTTTCAACAGTGTTTCAACAGTGTTTCAACAGTGTTTCAACAGTGTTTCAACAGTGTTTCAACAGTGTTTCTACAGTGTTTCAACAGTGTTTCAAGTGGTATATTTTGCTTTGCCTCCTTGCAGTAGGCTGAACAGAACTGTGCGTGAGTCATCTGCATGTGTTTCTATGAATAGATTCTGACTCGCCACCTGAACTTATTGACGGCACATTGAAGCGGGCATCTTTTGAGCCCAACGCCACACGTGGCAAGTGACGGAGTCTTGGTAGCGGTGCACAACAACACAATGAATAATACACACGGAGACCTAGCTCAGCTACGGGCACAGGTGGCAGGCGAATATGAGGAACAGACCAGAGCTGCAATGGCCAACCTCCAGGTTGAGCTTGAGAGTGTGCACGCCCAGCTAGAGGAAGCCAATGATGAGAAGATTAAAGCAGCCCAGTACGGTCTACTCGCTCTGGAGGAGAAACAACAACTACAGCAGCAGTTTGATGAACTAGAGTCGGCACATTCCAGCACAAGGAAAGAACTTGACTCCACGTTACAGGTTAGATATGCACAAGAGAACATAACACCCCAAGAGTGTGCAACTCCCACCTACCCTGCTAGAGTACATAACACCCCAAGAGTGTGCAACTCCCACCTACCCTGCTAGAGTACATAACCACCCCAAGAGTGTGCAACTCCCACCCACCCTGCTGCCCCGACAGAATTTCAAGTTGACGTCATTATTTATGATGCAACGCTCCTTGCACCAGTGATTTACAACATGTGTACGGGTGTCAACGCATCACACTTTTTTCTCTGCAATAATTTGTACATGATCAGATCGGCTTTGGTCCACCACACGTTCCGGATTCGTCTGATAATCCGTGCACAGTGCGCATTGCGTCATCAAAATGACGTCAACTTGAAATTCTGTCGGGACAGCACCCATAGTCGAGTTGCACACTCTGGCCAGTCTGGGGGATTATGCATTGAAGTTTCACTCTAGTCACTGAATGTAATGTTACTTGCCTGTGATTGGTTGGGACATTTCAAATGCACGGCATGCCGTTTATGTGTTCCAGCTGCTGGAGGACTTACAAAGAGATCGAGATCGCCGAGAGCAACAGGAAGAAAGCCTGCGTTCAAGCCTAGCTGCAGAGTGCGAGAGACGGGAAAACCTCTTGGTCGACAACAACAGTGAGCTACAGGATCAAGTCAACTACCTCAGACAAACGCTCGGAAAAGAAACCGAGCGTAGGCAAACGGCAGAAACTGAGGTGAGGAGGACAATACTGAAGTGCAGTGGATAGTTTTGAGTGTTTCAGATGATGACTCCACGCATCAATCACATCATCGCATGCACTCAGTTCCATTTGAAATAGTTTCCATTATTCCTTACACATGCAATGAGACTGTCAAAGTCAGTGTGTATGCAGGGGGGGGGGGGGGGGGGGGGAGGGGAGGAGTATATTGGTAGATGAACTTGGATCAAGGGTTTTGTTGCCGTTTGCTTTTAGAGAATGATCTTCCCTTTTATTGGGAAAGCAGTGCAGTAAACCTCTCTATCATGAGCATTCTATGGACAAGACATTATATGTCTGATGCATTGAGTGGCGTGTACTGTTAACAGCAAAAGAGAAGGCGTAACCCATGACTTGACCTTGTTTGGGAATAGTTGGGACTGATTCAGTCCCGGAGTGAACAAAGGTGACCCACTCCGGGATGTGGAAGTGGCCTTTGTTGAGAGGTGTCCAGGACCACTAACTAAGGGAGGCTTTACTGGAGTTTCCTTGACTTCTTCTTACGTCACAAGGGGAAGAAGATTCATTGAATGGTACAGCTATCCATACACGCCCAGTCACACCAATGATTTCATCACAGCTTCTACTATGACAGTGATATATCGGTTACGGTAATGTTCCCGGCACTGATGACACTGATGTTCACAGTTGCATCAGGCTTTCGTTGTGTCTGATCTCCCTTTGGATGAGCACTGGATGAAAATGTTGGTTAGAGCAGATGATGATAACGGAATTGTGCAATGAATATGGGTGGAATTTAACCTGTATCCAAGAAGAATACTGAAATTGCTATTTCTATCTGTTCTGTTCCCGTGATGTGATGGTGGAGTAGTTGAGACAGCTGCAGGAACGAGAGCATGACCACTTGCGGGCCAATCACAGTGGCGTTGATCGCGCTCTTGAAGCTGAGCGGTTGCATGAGAAGTCACTGCAGGAAGTGGATCAGCTGCAAGGCCAACTTTCCTTGCTCGAAGGTGTTCAGGTACTAGTAACGCAATATGCTCACAATGTTTAAAAACAGCTTTCAAAATGTCGGTTGTGACTAGTGACAGCCAAACTTAGCCATTGTGCAAATCATGATCAGTCACACCACAACTGCACAATGTGTTCTCGGCCTCTTTGCATCCACTGGTGAGCTCCGTTGGAGTGAAGCAGCTGTCTGGAGGGTTTGTAATATCAAAATTTCCACAGAATTGCTCTCGCCATGGTGGAGATATGCAAGTACAGTCGAATGTCACTTATCCGGTCGCCAGTTATCCGTCAAGCCCGGGAGTGGTAATTTTATGACTCTCAACAGAAATTTCTAATTTTTTTGTTTGTCTGTATATTATACGGTGAAATACGCATTTACTTGAAGTAGATGTGGTCACGTATGCTAACATGTATGTGTACATGGAGCAATTCATGAATATGCATGAGTATATTTGGGTATTGTGTACATAAATCAGTGAAATCCAGCCATATATGCACATAAAAAATGATATCATGCAGTTATCCAAAGGCCAACATATTCAGTTATCCAACATGCCTGATTCCCGAAGTGGTCGGATAAGTGACATTCGACTGTAGAGTGTGGGTTGGCCAAAACTATGCATTGTGGAGTGGTGGTGTCATTACTTTGGTGACAGGTGGTCGGTGACTGGTGTTTGTTGTCTTGCTTCCGGGTAATTGATTTCTCTAACTCAGTGTGCATGTGCCTGATCACCATTGGCAGAGTCATGGGCATCCTTTTGTTACCATGTCAGACTTTCTAGATTTACGTTTTAAAAGACATGTTGTCCCTAGTATCACATTCTCGGTGTGTTGTGTGATTTTTGTGTGTCTGCTGTCAGGCAAGAGCAAGTAACCTGGAGAAGACCATGGCATCTTGTGAGGCCGAGAAAGACAATCTATCCGAGCTGGTCAATCGGCTCAATCAGGAGCTGGAGCAGTCACAGGTGGATGTGTCGATGGCGTTTGCCAGCCTGAAAGAGGAGCAGGAGAGGTGTCGGCACCTTGAAATGAAAATGGAAGAAATGGAGATGACATCATCATTCTCCGCCGGACTGGGTCAGAGTACGGGCAATGTTATGAATGAGCTGACTATGGCCACAATGAGCACTCCAGAGCCTGCTGATGACGTTGCAAACGGACTTGCCGGTGACCCAGATAACATGATGCCCTCAGTTCCAATCACTCCTGGTCGTAACGCTAGCCTGCTGGATGAGATCCAGAACTCGATGGAATCCAACCAGTATGAGCGTGTTGCAGAGCTGGAACAACAGCTGGAGACTCATAACTCAACCATCGCTGACCTGAAGGCTGAACTACAGCGCACGCAACTGAAGGACTCTATTGCATTGCAGGGCATGCGCAAAGAGACGCAGGAAAAACAGCATGCGATCGACAGGCTACAGTCGGAACTTGCCGAACTTAGGCCGCAGATGAATGAAGCTGTGTGTGTTGGAGAGGAAAGGCTCAGTACCACCGCTGCCAGTAAGCGTATCCAGGATCTACAGTCAAGCATAGATCAACTGCAGAAAGATGTAGCACACGAGCGAGAGGCCTTGGAGAAAGCCAACCAGACACTTGAACAGAAGGGTGAAGACGTTTCTGGAGAGCACTCAAATTTGTTGAAGCGCATCGAACGCATGGAGGCTGAACGTGCCACCCGTGTCCTGGACAGTGAGGAGAAGTGTGAAAAGCTACGGATTGATCTGTTCAACGTTCGGGAAGACAATGACAAGCTGCTAGCCATGCGCACTGAGCTGGAACAGAAGAACGCAGACATTGAAACTCGCTTCCGGTCCGCGGAAAACTCCTCTGCAGAGCAGAGGGAATCCCTGAGCGCACTGAGCCGTGAGATTCAGAATGCCATTGCTGATGTGGAGGGCACAGCCAGGCTTGCTGCATCGCTGACTAACGGTCAAGGTGGCGGTGATTCTTTATCTGCTGCAGCAGGCTCGCATGCAGCCACTTCTCCCAGCAAGGTATCTATGGAGCCAGGTCAGCTGATGAACACACTACGTGATAAGGTGCGCGCTATTAAGAGCAATGTGGAAAGTGTCCTGCGTTCCTCCTTGGAGAAACACACCGTTACGACAGGTAATCCCACTGCAACAACAGCGGGTAGCTCTGCAGCGCAGGCATCAGCAGCTGCCACTGACAAGGAGTGGGCAAATGAGGGCAAGAAGCAAGCACAGGTAGGAGGTAGTGTGCCGGGGTGCATGGCGGTGTTCTATAGTCATGCCATGATGTGCCACTCTCATTTCTGTCAGGTACTTTTGGATAGGGTGTAATACCTCTCTTACTATGAGCATGTAATGGAGTTCACCCTTTGCACATGGACGGTAGTGCTTGGTTCAATTTTGGCATCGTGCTTGTCACAGTGCAGATTTAAAGCTCATGTAGTTATTTTGGTTGAAGACTACCACATAATATTATAGTGTGTACATCCAAGCGATAGCGCCGAATGAAGTAATTGTGCATCCGGGCTTCCCAGCCTACTGTATCAGTGAGGCACTGACTTAGGTGACAGGAATGCAACACTAAAGTCCTGCAAAGAGACCACACGGACTGGGTGGTATGTACTGGGAATTTTCCCGTTCAGAATGCGGCAGTGCTCCGAAAGTTCTGCTGCCAAATTCGGGTCACGGGTAAGGACAAGAATCACAAGATACCTCTACATTATATTTGCATGTACCACAGCCTAGAGATCCTCTTTTCCACACAGAAATCCGGACCCCAAACACACAAAGCCGAAGACCCTAATGGACACATCTTCGCTATTTGATTTCTCTTCTGCTCATGCTGATAAAGCAGAACCTCTCCCCTTTAGCTGCTGACTGTGAGCCTTTAAAAGAATCATGGTTCGCTTGAGACTCAGATAGACTTTAATAAAAGCTGTACGTAATTATTGTGCCTGGTACCAAGAATGCATTTTCCGTGTCTGGCTAACTTCGTCAGACCTAGTGGAAATATGTGTAGGGATGTCATCAAGTGGTACATTGCGGTTGCAAACGGAAGAATGTTGATCTGGATTCGAGCAACATGTGGATCGCCGATGATTCACAAATGACAAATATCTTGTAAATCTGTGTTTGTACTCTGCAGTTGAAGATTGAGCGGATGCGACGGGAGCTGAAGTCGCGTGCCAATGAAATCTCAACGCTACGCATGGTAATGCAGGCCAATCGGAGCACAGCGCAGGCCGCTCTGCAGCGTGAAAAGGCCATTGCCGAGCGCAAGGTGCGCGAGGCCGAGGAACGAGTGGTGCGAGCACGGGCAGACCTGGAGAGAACCCAGCGTGACAACTCTAATTTCACAGTGATGCGCAGCATGTTCGCAGAGCGGTAAGTCTGACCAGCCCGCAGGTCTGAGGTAGTCTTGCCGAGCGTGCTACACCTAGAATACCTGTAACACAACTGTTTCCTTCTGTGCTCTTTCTGCAGATGTGAGGAGTATATCAAACAGGTCGCAAGCTTCCGCAAGACCATAGCTGAACTGACGAAGGAGAAAGGAGAGTTGAGCATGCTCTTGGAGAGAGCCATTGCCCAGAAAGTGCGCTTGACGGAAAAGCTAGAAGAGTATGAGATCGAGAATGAGCGCATGTGGAGCATTCCTCAAGCGCTTGCTGCAACCAGGGTATAAAACCATGAAGGCTGGTGTGTGTAGCCTCCGGAGCGACTGGACATCCTGGACTGCTACTCGCTAACCTGCAGTCTCTCTCAGTCTGCAAAGTGATCATCTCTGTGCTGCCCTCTAATAATCACCTGGCTCATACTTTCCTTGCCTATTAGAAAGTTGGAAGTTCGAAAAGTCTCGGTTAAAAATTAAAATATTGATGTTGAGAGTGCCCGTGCCTCCCCCTCCCCCCCCCCCCCCCCTCCCCACTACTTTCAAGTAGTATTAACTATTGTCTTCTTTGTGCTTTCCCCAGGGGCACCTTTAGTAAGTATAGACTAATCATAGTATTTGATGTGCAAGAGCTTGTGGTTTGGCCATGCATCCCAATTGATGTTTTGTGTATTGCAAAGTTTGAGAGTTGTTGATACTAAGCAAGCTTTCGGGACTGTCCGTTTGGAAAAGGGTAAATTTAATTTACCCAGCCAATTGCCTAAGCCACCGAATGTAGCTTGAAACCTATTGAGTGGCAGATTTTCAGACTGCTACACTTGAAATGACTAGTGAATTGCCTTTATATAATTCCTGACTGAACTATATTTCTACGATACCCTCGGAGTGTGATTGAGACAGCCACTGGATATGGATGAGGATACCGATGTGCTTTGGGGAGTATGCCTACTCAGTAGTAATGGTTTTGATGGGGAAAATTTCCCAAATTACTAGTGACTCGGCAGGCTACCAGCGCATGTACTTCAGTAGTGAACTGGGCACCCATGACATCGGTCTAACATTAATTTTACTGTGGGTTCTGATTGCACCCATTGGTAACTTCTCACTTCTCGAGCGGTTGGAAGTTTCCGCCTGCCCTGCTGAGCTTTTTAACTAACGACGCTGAACCGGTACAAATCTGACAGACCTCTGCAAGAAATCCTTTTCGCACTTTTAAACTTCCACATAGGAGTGTTTGAAAAATTCAAGATAATCATACAATAGGTATCGTGCAGCCAGGGTGGCGTTTCTCAAATGGGCCGGCCACAGTTACAGAAAGCAGGGAGTCACAAAATAGTGATAATTTAGTACTGCCTGGGCCTGGTAGAAAGTAAGTGAAACGAATAAGATTATGATAATTAAAATTCTCTCAGCATAGGATATTATAGGAACTGTAGTTTTTTATAAAGTCATCACCGGGGAATCCTGGAATGTGCTCAACAGCAATAATCAGGCTTGTGGTTACGTCCATGCAAATAGCTGGAGCAGCATTGTTGATGTGCTTGGGTACAAATTACGAGTTGTCTGCTAGTGCCGCGGCATAACAGGGGAAGGTTTGATTGCTGTTTCCAGTATAAAGTGGGAAAATAGTATTCAAAATACAACTTGTACCGTTCATTAGCTACCCTTCCATTGAAACACCACCATTTAAATTCTCAAGTTTGAGTCGATTGTCCCATGGGCATGCATTCCATATTAGATCCTCAGAGCAATGACTTCACAGCAAATAAAGTGCACGGCATCCTGAACATGTTTTCATTCACACCATCGACCAGCTTTTTCTCCAGTTCTCTGCTGCCTATAGATTGACGGACTCGTATGAAGTTGGTACATGCGCCCGGACTGACGTACCTCCTCGCAGCGGTGCCTGTTCGTAGTCAGTAAGCTCCGACTTCTCGCGGATACAGTTGTAGTAGACAATGGTGACCATGGCAACTAACACTATGAACCCACCGATGCACAGCGCAATGAACTCCCATTCAGTCAGCGGACCAAAGCGCCCGCTAGCCTGGGGCAAGGTGGTCGGCACTGCTGCCGATGATGATATGCTACCGCTCTGGGCTGGTCCACTCGTTGTCACCGGGCTAGCTGTTGGGGATGTGTTGCTGGTGGTGACGGCTGCTGTCGTTGGAACAGCCGTCGGTGTCGTTGTTGGTGTTGTCGTTGGTGTGGTTGTCGGTGTCGTAGTTGGAGTGGTGGTTGGTGTTGTAGTTGGTGTGGTTGTAGGTGTAGTTGTTGGTGTGGTGGTTGGTGTAGTCGTTGGAGTGGTGGTTGGTGTTGTGGTTGGTGTAGTCGTTGGAGTGGTGGTTGGTGCTGTGGTTGGTGTGGTTGTAGGTGTGGTAGTTGGAGTTGTCGTCGGTGTGGTGGTGGGAGCAGCAGTCGTGGCAGGACTCGTTCCGTTCAGAAACAACAAGAAGACGGACTTGGAAGTCGTAGATATGGCAATCAACTCGTCATCAATAATGGACGGAGAAGCAACCACCTGAAGGACACATGAGACAAGCCGTGAGATTCTCAATATACCTGTTCAGGTACTGGCATCATAATTGTATGTGTAGTCTTCAGGAAATGATCAGGAGCATTATTGATCTGATGAATCGTAATGAATACCCTCATGGACACGATCTAACCAACCAATATCTTGGTGCACGGTGGATGCTGGCCCAGTCAAATCCTTAAAAAAATAAAAACAATGCATACGAAAAATAGTCAATTTCTTACCGTTCCTTCCAGGTCGTAGTGCCATATCTCTTGCCCTGTCCTACCGTTGAACGCATACAGCTGCAACAAAACACACAACCACACAGGAATTTTATCTTTAGCCACAAGCACGCCCAAGCCGTTGCACAGTCTTTGCTCTGACTTGCTGAGACCTAGGGTCACTGGCAGCATCGTAAAATGAAAAAAATAGCGGAATTGAATTTTGTTGGGGGGGGGGGGGGGTGAGGACCTTCGTCAAAGTTCCTGTTTCAAGTTTCACACCACCCAACCTCTGTTGCATGTAATCGCATGCATACTTATGTACGCGCCTACATGTTGAAATTTACTCTATACATTGTGTAGAGTAAATTTCAGCAAAAAAAAAAATATTTTTGAGCCTTGACTATTTGGGCCAAAACTGAAATTCACTGCCATGGCCCACTGCAGTCTTAGCGTTGGAGAAAGTTCTTACCGTGGCTGGGGATAGCGACGCAATATATACTGTTCCATTGGCATCCACGGCTGGAGAGGAGACAAGCTCCTTAGTACCAAGTCGCTTACTCGTCCACCTACAGCAGCAGCAGCCGCAGCAGATCACAGATACATTAGAAGTTAGAAGCTGAGCACAGATGCCTTGATGCTCTGTGTGTACAGTGTACAGTCATACATACAGCCAACCGGGCAAATAACGACCCTCGCCCGGTCATGAGAAAAGTGTTGTTATGCGCGAGGTTAAAAGTAGGCAATCAAGTGGGTACTTGACTTGCTCTGAAGATAGTGTTGTTATTCGCGACAGTCTGTTATATCCGAGGTTGTTCTTCCCGGGGTTGACGTCACGGTATACATGTGTGTACAGTGTTCAGTCATACAAAATGCATTTTACTTAGTACCACTGTACGCTAATACCTGGCAATGATGCATAATCTAGGTTATCTGCGATCCACTTTGAATAAAGCCCGGGCTATGCCTCTGTGATGTACTGCCGCCTCTGCAGCTGTGGAATACATAGATTGGTAGTGTTCTGTGAATTGCCATGCATCTAATCAAAACAGACATTACAATCACATTAGCCGGCTTGGGGCTGTAATGTACTGCACACTCACAGTATTTCACCGCGAATACCATCGATGCCGCGCAGCTTCCCATCGCTCCATGCACAGTAGACATAGACGTATTTCTTGCCATCATGGTGAATCAGTGACACAGCCGGCGAGGACTGCACCAGATCAACAGGATCTGTAGCACGAGCAAACCAGACTGGCGCTTCATCCGGGCGTGTATTAGCACGGTTGCAACCCTCCAGTCCAAACGAAGTACCCGCGTAGACAAAGCCAACATTCTCCTTGCCGTCACAATGGTACCTATGGTCACGGCGTGGGGTGTCATACGTTTCACCAACTTCACACACCTGGACAGAATGTGAATAATATACACAGCTGTGTCACCCCAGCTACCATGGCTACAGCTGTTTGGCATGGCAAGCTCAGTCAAATAACATAAGCTACATGCAGTAGTGGTCAACCGTCATGATCTCGTCAACCTTGACTGGACTGGAGAAGTTGTACCCACCCTCGACCCATATCATCTCCTCTAAGATCAGATGGACTTCAATGAAGCCAGTGCATGTGAACACTCGGACGACTCTTGATTAGGCTATGCCGCACTAAGTTGACAGCCCCTAGAGCAAGCGGCTGTACGTTCTTTTTCACCACCATTTGACTATGATAGCACCCATATACAGCACCGTGTTTCTGAGAAAAAGAACAACATTGCCCCAAAATTGTAGCCAGCAGTCTGACAGGTAACCATGGTAACACAGGGTCACTTTTCACTGGGCAGGGGACTTTGTAAGCCTTGACATTGTGATCAGACAGAGAAGATACAAAAAAAGTTAAAGCAGTCAGATGACAGCCAGTACCACCTACCCAGACTGCTGGTGATGTCAGAGGAATGCCCTGCAGGTCCCAGGCAATGTTGGGCCGTGAGCCGTTGCGGCGCAGGAGAAGCAGGTGGCTCTTCGGAGTATGATACACTGGTACGTAGATAGATCCATCGTCTGAAGCCACGCTCACCGATGCCTGGATATTGTGCGAGTCAGACTGTAAGCTGGCACTCCATGTAGCGTTCTGCTTTGTGTCGAATGGCAACGTCGTGACATCATATGCATAGACACGGGACAGGCTCTGTGATGTGTATATGACTGTGTTGTTAAAACCATGCACGGCCGAAGTGCACACTCCAGCCGTATCCGTATTCTGCCACACAACTCTAGGTTTGGCCTTGTCCCTGCAGTCGATGAGGTACATACGCAGGTCATGAGCGGAGGACACCATCACAAAGCCTGGTGCCACAACCAGTGGTGACGCAGTGATCTCGGTGCCATAGTGGGTCTGGTTCCGCGGTATTTCCTGGTGGCAGGTTGCGAGTCGCTCCCTGCTCAGCTCCACAGTGACGACAATGGAGTGGGCCTGCACACCGATCAACGTACTGTGATCCGTCAGCACATACACCGTGCCGTCTGCATCCACACTGGCCGAGGACTGCACTTCTGCACCAGCGTCAAACTTCCTATGGTTGATGGTGAAGTTGACGCCCACACTGCCGCGCGCCAAGCCACTCGGGCCGACCAAACTGGACAGGCCGTTGCTATCAAAGCCATGGCGAAACTGTGGCCACAAAGAGGGCAAAGTAGGCTGCTGGCCACCCACTACGATCGCTGATAGCAACCATGTGATACTCAACAGATCTAACCGGCTGCACATGCAATTGAATGGACCAAGATAGTTTTCCAGCAGCATTGTCGGCATCCTACTCATCAATGAAGCACGATCATAGACCAGCCCCACTCAGTCCAGCATACAGCTGCCAAGTATCTGCAATAAAGCTCCAAATTTCATTCACTGAACACCTCCGTGATCGCTACTAGTGTAGCAGCAACACCTTACGCGGCTTGGAGTTTAGAATGCGGGTATACCGGTATGGTGTGGTCAAAGTCACTCATGTAGAAAATGTAGTTGACTGCCCCTTCCTTACTCGCTCTTTCAAGTCTTGCTACAGTACTGAGGTCGTCTAGCGTGCTTCTAATTGCTAGTGATGAGGCGATCCAAATTTCAATTCAGATAGCACGGCAACCATTTCACAGAGCAGCTCCACGCACTCAGGAATGGCGTAGTTGTGCTTCCGACTTTCCGTGATGGTCAGCGCGATCACCAGAATTTAGCAGCAGGTAAGTCGACAAGCCTTGTTGTACTTCTCCTCGCTCAACTCCCGATCGGTGCATTGACCGTCCAGACGGACACAGGGGCACCTTTTGTTGCACCGTCTTTGTGTCGCTTCCTTGCTGGCCACTTCTCAGCAGACACAAAACTCAACTCCAGTTACTAGTATTTCCCTGAAAAGGGCATAGGGACAGATCGGAGCTAGTGCAGTAGTGGGAGAGAGGCAGTGGGTGAAAGCCAAGTTTGAAGTCGTGATGACTTGTTATGTTTTCTTTTTCTGCTTGCAATGCCAACCACACGTGACCATAATTGACGTCATGCAGCACATGCAACAATCTGTTTCTGAATCATCGCTACTACCGCCGATAAGTTAACCCCAAGAGTGTGCAACTCCAGCCAGCTATATATGGGGTCTGCGATAGGGCAGACCCGAATTTGCTAGCAATTCTTCTAGCAAAATATCGAAGAATTTTGAAAGGGAATTTGCTGGCAAAATGGAGCAAAATATTGGTGTGTTGGCTGGGAATTGGGAGATTTTGCACATATACGGTCCACATGACTCATTTCGGCACAGTTTTACCAACACGTGACTCACTTTTTCTCATTTTTGCCAACACGTAACCCACTTTCGGTCAGTTTTCTCACACGTGACACAAATTTTGGAGCAAAAAGGGAGCAAAATATCGAGTGGCCTAGCAAAATGAAAGCAAAATTTCGACGATGCACGAGCAAAATTATGCCGCAAAATATCGAGATTCAGCTGGCAAATTCGGGTCAGCCCAAGTCTGCGACGGCAGAACTTCACATCACGTGATGAACCCGTACACATTATTTGCACTCTGTGCATGATACTTGATAGATACAGGGTTGTACGCAGCCCAGCTTTGGGAGGGGGGGGGGGGTAGTTTGGGTACAACTCTCTTGTGGTCACTTTGCACCAGGGAGTCGTCAAATACCGGTATTTGACGACTCCCTGCTTTGCACTGTTTGCCAGCATAACCTTTTGAACCATGTCACGTGATGTGAAGTTCTGCCGTCGCAGCACAGCATAGAGGTTGTGCAGGCAGTTGCACAGTCTTGGGGTTGGGGTTATGTACTCTTGGTAGTAGCAAGAGTACCGGGTTATGTACTCTTGGTAGTAGTACTACTACTAGTAGTACGAGTACTACTGTCATGGACATGGAAATCCAGTCGATTGACCGGGGCCGGCGCGCGCCGTCAGCGCGTACAGAACGCTGCATGCAGTGCACAATCATGTTGATCCAGCAGCGCATTACATGCATGGCTGTACTACTTACCAACGGCTGCATGGCCAGCCCTCTGGCCCCTGGGGCCGCTAGACGGGCGACCGGATTTCCATGTCCACGACAGTACGGTATCTGAGCTGCACTGCAGATCTACAGACTACGAGTACAGTGCATGCTGGCAACTGAAATCCGACCCCCCCCCCCCCCCCCCCGAGCTATGGGTGCCCTGCGCAGCGCGCTGCCTGAATTAAGTAGTGAAATGACGATCCAGCTGCCTGGATTTAAGTTTTCCTATGGTTTAGCATGCTCAACAATTTCACGTGCAATAGGCGCATCACGTACAAACCCATCCGAAGTCTCCGAGGAAAGCGGATTTGGAAGCAGGAAACCGTAGCAGATCAATAATGACGCAATGGCCCACAGTTCATGGCCACGCAACGCAGGCAGGGTACCGCGCCAGACCCCATATACGGAGTTGCATACTCTTGGGGTTATGCACTCTTGGTATCAGCAATAGTACATGGCATTACGCGAGTACAGTGAATTGAGATTTCAGTAAATGTTGTACCAGTCAAATACTGTAAACCGCAAAACCGTTGCGCTTTTCGTGATGGACGTGAAATCGCAAAAGTAAGCTGGCGCGAAATGTAGAACTGTAGTAATAAACTAATGAAATTGACTTCAATCGCAAACATTTCCAGGTGCAAATTTGTTACGTGAATCGCAAACTAAAACCGGCGCAAACAGTTCCCGCTTTACAGTAGTGACAGAACATAGAATAATAATTATGTGGCTAGGCCAAGTATGTGTACTGGTACAATATACAATATACAATGTACAATGTACAATGTACAATGAACAATGTTATGTACTGAAGTACATTGTAGCTGTTTGAGGTACTGGAAGAATATACAATGGGGTGCAGCTACTTTTACAGTACATGTGCTGGCAAAATGATATGGACTGCAATATGTACAGAGCTCATGGTTGAAGAGAGAGAGAGAGAGAGAGAGAGAGAGAGAGAGAGAGAGAGAGAGAGAGAGAGAGAGAGAGAGAGAGAGAGAGAGAGAGAGAGAGAGAGAGAGAGAGAGAGAGAGAGAGAGAGAGAGAGAGAGAGAGAGAGAGAGAGAGAGAGAGAGAGAGAGAGAGAGAGAGAGAGAGAGAGAGAGGAGAGACAGCGAGGGAGAGAGCGAGAGAGGGAGGGAGGGAGAGAGAGAGAGAGAGAGAGAGAGAGAGAGAGAGAGAGAGAGAGAGAGAGAGAGAGAGAGAGAGACAGAGACAGAGAGAGAGACAGACACAGAGACAGACAGACAGAGACAAAGACAGAGATAGAGACAGAGCAAGCATGCATGCAACACTAAATAGGGCAATGAGTATGATGGCATTGATGCAACTGTATACTTCTGAAGTAGGTATTTACACTGTGTATGTACACAAATGAGCTACATGTATCTTACAGAGGAACAGTCTTGAATGCTCAGTCCTCGTCTGAGAAGTAGCTTTCCTCCGATTGTTTAGATCGTTTGGCTGGAGGAGGACCAGCTTCCGAGTCCGGCCTAGCTCCGGCAGTAGATTCCCCCATGTTCTCTTCAACCTCTCTGACCAGCTGACAATGGCGAATTGCCTGGTGGAGACTGAAGTCGTCTTCTACCTCTTCTTCTTCCTCTTCTTCATACTCTTCCGCACCAGCTGCATCTCCTTCTGTAGTTGATCTGGATTGTAATAAACATACAGGCACAATCCACCACAGTGGACACAACACCAGGAAGGAATCATTTGAAGTCTAGAACGCCAGCAAGGATGTGGCACAAACAGAAAAAACTCCCTGAGCGGACACCTCTCGACAAATGACATCTCCGCATTGAGGACGCAACTGTTCAGTCCCAGGGTTTTAGCTGAAACGACATACACTTGCACTGTAACATGTTGTGTGCCTGGTGAACTTGGGCAGCGCTGTTCCAATGTACGGCGCACATGTGCACGGTACATTGGAACAGCTAGCTCGATCGACCAGCACACAGGCTTGACTTCGTTTTCTGACGACGAATGCACGCGTGGAGATCGAGTCCGGCGTGATGTCACGCTGTATTTCGCGACAATGCTGGGCAACTTCTTTCCAAGACTATGATTTACAAACAGAGGGTGCCAGGTTCAAGACCAGCGGAAGGATTTTCCAGCCGTGCTGCGACCCTGGGAACGCATGGCCTGGCACAAGGGAAGCATGGATGCAGCGAATGGGATTTTCGGTCTTTGACCACTTTG
>NC_088644.1:21302245-21333599 GCF_964019385.1 Sycon ciliatum
ACGGAGAATCAAGGTGGCGATGAGTCAGATCAGACCTACTCAAAACTACAGTAATACTACTAATAGCAGGGAGGGTGAATGCACTAACCATGCTACATAACCTGCAGACTAGAGTACATAGTAAATTGTATAGTGTACATGTACTGTAGTACTAATAATCATGATAATAGTTAAAGGGGAAGTATACCCTAAAATCAAATTTTCACCAGTTGTAGTCTTCGGGGTGCTGAGTCGAATGGTCTTGGTCCGAGGAAGCTGAGACGCTCCCTTCCTACTTGAATCCCAATCGAACTCGCGCACTTCCACCGAAACTGGGTGACTGCGCCCTACGAGATGGGGATTTGTATGCAAAATGTCACTAAAAGCGCCATTTCGTTCTTATAAAAGCACGGATGACCGCGATTGGCCCATATGTTGTAGTCTTTTGGACGCTGAGTCGACTGGTTTTGGTCCGAAAAGGCTGCGATGCAGCGTTCCTCCTTTATTCCCAATCGAACATGGTTGAACAAGCGGTCACGTGCTCCTGCGTACACCAGTCACCTGGTCACCGTGCCTGCAGGGTACAACTTACTAGCCTGTTTGACCTTTTTTGGGTGCACTCCTGTCACTCGAGTTGAACTCGAGTTGAACCTTGGTGTGAAAGTTGTCGCCTGCTGGGGCGGTGACCAGGTGATTTGGGCACCCAGGAGCACGTGACCGCTTGTTCAACCATGTTCGATTGGGAATAAAGGAGGAACGCTGCATCGCAGCCTTTTCGGACCAAAACCAGTCGACTCAGCGTCCAAAAGACTACAACATATGGGCCAATCGCGGTCATCCGTGCTTTTATAAGAACGGAATGGCGCTTTTAGTGACATTTTGCATACAAATCCCCATCTAGTAGGGCGCAGTCACCCAGTTTCGGTGGAAGTGCGCGAGTTCGATTGGGATTCAAGTAGGAAGGGAGCATCGCAGCTTCCTCGGACCAAGACCATTCGACTCAGCACCCAGAAGACTACAACTGGTGAAAATTTGATTTTAGGGTATACTTCCCCTTAATACAGCAGCACTTTCCAATGAGTCATGCAGTGCGGCCTATGACTGAGTATCAAGAGTCATAACCTACTCAGTACTCTTGCTGAGTATGAGGATTCGGGCCAAAGATCATCGTGTTCACCACCTGCACACGTATCCATGCACCGCGTATACGCGTCCCGCGTACCGTACCGATACGCGATCCATTCAATTCACTCACCCACGACCACGTGGGCCGGCCGTGGTATGGGCAGCAACTACTCTAACTAATTACTTTTTACTACAATTTTAGTTGCTTCTATTTTTTGAAACACATAATTGTTGTTACGTGACACCTTTTCCTTCGAGCTTCTGCAGCAATCTGAGTCATTGTGAAAGATATACCGGCCCTGCTGGGTAGTGTTCTTGTTGTTGTTTACTGTATTTACACTTTCCCTTGAATTTACAAACGGTAGCGTTTGGAAATCAAGTGTGAATTGTCGGAATCCTAGAATGGAAAAGCTTTTGCTGAGACTGTTTGGTGACACACTTCCCTTTGTATAGCATGCTCAGTTTCACAACTCCTGGCCTACTATAAATCGTATTCTTCACAATGGCCGACTCAAGCGCAGACAACACCTCTCAGCGAGAAGAGGAGCTGGATGTTCTTTCTTCCATCTACCCATCCTCGCAATTCCAACGTGTTCCTGGAGAATACGCTGGTGTATGCTACGCATCACCTGATTTAGATGATGGAATAATGGTGCAGTTCACTGAAAAGGACGATCAGCCATCATCGCCTTCGCGTTTCTCAGACCTGTCGTTGTCACATTTACCGGACATCGCGCTGACGTTTCAGCTACCAGAGACCTACCCAGAAACAACAGGCCCTGAGTACACGCTAGCCTGCAAATGGCTTACTCCACAACAGGTATGTGTGATTTTTGTGTAGATCTACCAAAATCTGAGCAGTCTCGTTACCACGTACGTACCAGGCTAGCTGGCTGCTGAAAAAATGAATTCTACACAGATTCAAAAATTCAAAAATCTAACATTAGTACCGTAACGTACCGTTGATCCGCCGCCCCCCGCCCCCACGCCGTGTCGCTTCCCAGCTGGTTTTTCGGCGGGGGGGGGGGGGGGGGGGCGGGAATTAGATCAAGTCGTTCAAGTGCAGTACGATGTACAACGAAACAGAAGATCAGACATGGGATGCTGGATTGTGCGCATTTTCATCCTGCGCTCGCACATATTGTGTACAGCAGTACATGCATCTGTTTAACATCATATTTCGTTGTATACGCCGATGTCGCTTGACAAGCACAATTTCGACAGGGGGCGGGAATTAGAGCGGGGCGGATCAACGGTACTTTTACGGTATCCACCCCACGGCCCATGCGATGATACAGCTCCGGCGTGGCACTTTTATTTATTCCCGTAGCTATGCAGAAGACGTTACTTCAGTAACGTCTGGCGCTAGCCAGGGTCCACACAGCTTTAATTTGGTGTTTGTTTGTTTGTTTGTTTGTTTGTTTGTGTCACGCCTGGCGCTATCCCGTATCTGTCCCGTACTGTACCGTACCGTACCAACAAAGACGGCTGGCCACAATATTTTTGTTTGTTTGTGCCATCGGCATGCCTGGCGCTATCCCGTACCTGTACCGTACCATCAAGAGTACGGTACCATCAAGAGAATGAGTATATATGCGAAGTGTATCGGGGGAATGCATTCAGTGCAGTAATATTTTGTGTGGATTTGTGTGCTAGGCCGAGATCCCACTGGCAGGATGGCTGGGCCGCCTGTCGACCAGCCCGGGAATCGCAGTAGGCCGATAGCATAATGATTATAACGTGTATACAGTCATGTAGATGTTTTACACTGAGGCATATTATATAAACGACTCCCTGCTGCATTGGGAGATTTTCTAGAAAGAAATACGAAGTAGGGAGACGAGTAAATGCAATTAGAATGGATGGTAGTTGCCGTCAGTATAATAATGATAAGAAGAAGAACGCCCGTGATCAGCAGAGTCAGCGCCGGTCCGGTTCATTTTGCTGACTCGTACAGCTCTATCTTTTGTTTTTGGTGCGTGTTTTTGGCCGTGATGCCGAGACCTCAGGTCGGCAGAGCCATCAATGCCCCACCATCACTGCTGCGTCTCGCTGCAGCCCCTGCTCAATAGTTGTCACGTTCGTCCTAGTCTCAGTATCATTGTCTTTCTTATTATTTTCGAGCTGGGAATGTGAACATAGTAAAAAAAAAAAAAAAAAAAAAAAAAAAAAAAGGAAAAGTCAGGACAGACATCCCGTCGACTCCAGAACGCCCTTGATCAGCAGAGTCAGCGCCGGTCCCATAGCTATGCAGAAGACGTTACTTCAGTAACTCATTGAAACGCTTTTGCAATAGAATGATGTAGCTAATCAAAGGAAAAAAACATTTCCATCAGTCCTAACAAGATGCACGATGAGCTAGTCAACAAAGCATAGCGCAGGGCTCTGAGCTTCCAAGCTCTCTCGTTTTTGATAGTACATGGTGATACTGTACGCCTGGCTCTCAGTGCACACTGAGAACCATGTGAAATGAGATCTACAAGAAGTTGTAGATCTGTACCTGCTGGGTCTCGTGATCACTGTTCAGCTTCTTGACTACACTCAGTCAAAACGGAGTACAGTAGGTATGGGTTATAGCGTGGGTGTTTGAAAAACGACTTTCTATTCTTATTTCCGATATTTCTTACACACGGTAAATCAAGTGTGACATATCATGTGCAAGTGCGCAGAGGCAGGAAGATCATCGTACATGCAATGAAGTGCTACTGTGCATGCTGCTGGTCATAGTCCCATAGGCTTACTTTTGGCTATGCAACATGAGTTACATGACCACAACAGTTGAACCTGCAGCACTACGACCCAATGCGAGTCAGGTCAGAACTACATTGGACGGATGTTATTACTACAGGCGATATACTTTGTACTAATCTGGCATGTTTCGCTACGCAAAGTCCATTCTTTGGACCGATATATTCTACTGTACGATAAAATTGCTTGTAAGAATAAATGTGCACTTGAAACCCATGTTATGATTATGAAAACAAGAGAGTTCATTCTCGTAGCCAGTATATTTTTTTACACGGCCACACTATAACCGATACGCACTGTACTAGCTAATGGTGGGTCTAGACCAGCTATACGTGTATACATTACCAAAGAAACTATGCGGCTGTAGTGCATTTCAAATGCATAGACGCACAAACCTGCACGAGAGTTCAGTATAGACTTCTAGCATGGAGTATCTGGTTATTTGAACCCTCTTGGGTGAGCTGTTTCGAAGGTGTGTTCTGATTTTCGCAAATCACCCTGCATTTGCAATGTGATGCCCGGGTGTTGTCCTATTTTCAATGTGTAGCCATAGGGCCGGCCGGTGAGGCAAGTATGCCCGCCTACAAAGTTATGGGGTAAGCCAGGCATTCGAAAAGCAATCGAGCACCGCATGTGGCCAAGACGTAAAAATTAACAATATGATGCAGAACATGTGCTACGTGTGATTTGGTAGAATTTAGGTATTCGTACAGGACTACTGTACGGATAGGACTACTGTACTCTCAAGCTAGAATGTCAACACACAGAGACTCCTCCAAGCATTGAGAGGACTCTCACTCTGCATGCTGTGTACTTCTTGGATTGCTTATGTATCTGAAACCATCCTGTGTATATTCTGGACTGCTCATGTATCTAAAATCGCAAATGGACACGGTTTTCAGTTCGAATCAATACCACAAGAAAGCCTTACAGAATTATTTTATAACTCTGGCCGATGTCTAGACTCCTTTTCTAACAAAATAGAAGTGTATGAAAGGAATTGTGAAGCGAAGAGATGGCTTATGGTATATATAAAAGAGAATGCGTGAAGAACTGCATGCCTATGAAGTCAAGCTTCGCTTCATGTCTAGAAATACATGTGTTCTACGTTGTGACGGGAAGGTGATATCAGATGGACTGTTGACTTGCCCCTGACTGATAGATCTACACACAACCAAGACTGCACAATACATGTATAAGGGTATGCAACTTGATGTAGGTGTGCTGTATTTTTAGTTGGTACCGAGAGCTCACATCATATGGTGCAATATTCGTGTTGAGCATATCCAGGGCGTGTTTTAGACGTGACTCAGCAAGGGGTAGGAGCAAAAGCATTCCTAGAACAAATTGAACAAAGTCTGTGGCAGCTCCAGATGAGATGGCACATCCACTAACCGCCGCCGTGCATTGTAGATCTACAATGCATGCTTGAAGGCTGAAGCTGTTGTGAACCACATGATATGAGTCTCTGTTGCTGAAAACCCTGCAAAGATGCACACCACTTATGAGTCATGTGCTCTTGATGTTCCTTGTATCTTTGTTCCACACACGTTTGGAATGTTCCTTGTTATTTTTCCACACTTGTGCTGTATCTGCTCACTGACACAATGCACACACTGCTGCTTGCTTTGTTCTGTCTTCCTGCCAATCTGCAGCTCACTAAAGTTTGTCAGAAGCTCGATGAACTGTACTTGGAAGTTTGTGATGCCATTATTTTCAATTGGTTGCAGTTCTTGCGTGATGACGTCTTGGACTTTTTGTCCATGACGGAGAAGCGTGGAGATAGCATGTATATGACTGTGAGTGTACTGCCGTCACGTGCCGGTAAGAATGCTGCCGCTGCTGCTGCTGATGGTGTGGATATGCGTGCTTGCCAAGATGTTGGATCTATTGCTCAGCTTCACCGTGCCATGCGTGCGCATAACGAGGATCAGCGGGCCGTGGCCTTTGCCAGTGCCTACCATGACTGTGAAGTGTGCTTCATCACACAGCCTGGCGAGAAATGCATCCAGTTCTTGCCCTGCCACCATGCCTTCTGCAAAGAGTGCATGAAGTCCTACTTTGAGGTGCAGATAGCCGAGGGAGCGGTCACTTCTCTCCATTGTCCTGCCGGCAAGTGTGAGAGCCAGGCTCTTCCCACACAGGTGCAAGCGTTGGTCTCACAGGAGCAGTACGGGAAATACGAGCGTCTCCTGCTGCAGCGTGGCCTGGAGTCGATGGAGGAGATAGTCCTGTGTCCGGCCAGGATTTGCCAGCAGCCGGTCGTGAAAGACGGCGGCGACTCCAACATGGCCACGTGTGCTGCATGTAAGCTTTCGTTTTGCATACTGTGTCGCCGCGTGTGGCATGGTGTCAATCCTTGCTCGGTCAGCAACTCTGAGAAGGCCAAGCTGGTCAAGAAATACCAGTCGGGAACAAAGGAAGAGCGGGCTGCTCTTCTTAAGGTATATGGCTCTAGAATCACGCGTTATGTGGAGGAGTCCATCAGTGAGGAGTGGCTGACGGAGAACTCCAAGGCGTGCCCGTCGTGTGGCTCTCACATTCAGAAAACAGAAGGTTGCAACAAGATGACATGCAGACGGTGCCGCAATAATTTCTGCTGGATGTGTCTGGCCAACTTGAACCGTCACAATCCCTACTCTCATTTCAGCCAGCAGGGAAGTCCATGTTACAATCGTTTATTTGATGGCATGCTGGATGAAGATGGTGAGCAGGACTGGTGGGTAGGCGCTGAAGAGATCATGGAAGAATAGCTGGCTCACCAGCTGATGTGCCTCAAGGTCCCTTCTTGATGACTTCTACTGATTCCAAAATTGCGCAGGACCAGCTGGCAGCAACAATGTACCATAGGGCATAGCACATTGCTCAGAAGTTCTAGTTTGTGTGTGTGTGTGTGTGCATGTGTGCATGCATATGTGTGTGTGTGTGTGTGTGTGTGTGTGTGTGTGTGTGTCCTTCACTTCTTGGGAGTTAGTGTTCCAGGCTAGTGCACTAGGGCCATTCTACGTAAGTTATATTTCTGGCATTCTCGTCTCGACATTTGCTTTTTTACCCTATGTGTGTGTGTGTGTGTGTGTGTGTGTGTGTGTGTGTGTGTGTGTGTGTGTGTGTGTGTTTGTGCATATTGTTTTCTTATTTCGTCTGGCTAAAGCATTGCCTATCTGTGGATATCCATTGTTGTGTTTATTGTAAACCATTGTATAATGGTGTGGTGTTGTTTTGCGCATCTTATCGAATCTCTGCCTGTCTTTTGACTGGGCGTTAGCTTTGTGTAGCAGTATTATTTCCTTATTCAACTCTTTTTTTAACCCTTGCAGAAGTTCACTCAATGTCTTCTGCAGTTGTCTTGAGTTTTTACGTACTCCATTCAAATTGGTTTCCTCTCAGTTCGCTGTTTATGTATATATTACATGTCCTAGTATGTGCGCACAACTTCAGTGCGCAGACCTGACATTCCGTGCAACGCTTGGTCTGCAATTCTGAATTTGTCTGTTTTCGTCATCCAGCTTGGTCTGCCCATCGTTCTGCTTATGTATGTGTATCTACTTCATAGGTGCACACATCTCCTTGGCCTTGGTGCAACTGCATGTACTGGCGGTACTGGAGCTTGTGGTGGT
Source organism: Sycon ciliatum (assembly GCF_964019385.1). Lineage (NCBI taxonomy): Eukaryota > Metazoa > Porifera > Calcarea > Leucosolenida > Sycettidae > Sycon > Sycon ciliatum. Next base: position 21,309,715 of record NC_088644.1, read on the forward strand.
TTGCAGCCTGATTGTGTTATACCCACACCAGGAGACATGGAACCTTAGCAGGTAGACTTACTGCCACCTAATCCGACCTTGAAAGTTGCACCTGGGCAGGATTTCCTGGTAAGCGCAATGTTCGGCTGACCTGGGACTTTTAGAATCTTTGTATTTTGACTTTCACTTTTGTGTCACTGTTGCGGTGGCAAGCAGGGAGTAGTAAAATACCGGTATTTTACTACTCCCTGGTGGCAAGTAAAATTGGTCGCGGCTCTGAGTATATGAACGCATTGTGTTCTCTTCTATGCTATCGTGTATGGCTGTATGCGAGCTTGGCCATGGTTTGGTCATGTGCAATGCTGGGCAGAGCAATTCTTACCTCATTCATGTATAGCATACTGTCGGGCGCCGAAGAACGACCAGGCTAGAATTTTACAAAGCACAGCATACCAATGTATACACGGTGACTCAACTGTGCATAGACTGTATACAAGAAAATAAGAACCGTTTAGGCTAGGAGGCTGACCCCCCGTTCTTCGGCGACCGACAGTGCTGTACGATATTTCATTGTACACGTGGTGTTGATGCTACATATTGTCGTCATTGTATGTTTTAATTTTTAGTGTGAACGTGCAATCTGAAATACCGGTACCCAATATCTTCATTGTGTAGCTGCAACAGTGTACATGATGTAGGCCAGGGAGTAGACTAGTAAGTAGCCTAATACCGTAACGATCTGTCAACCATGCCATTGACTGCAGCCTACATTATAATACTAGAGCTAGCACCTACAATACAGTCAACTTCGCTAATAACGACTGCGGATATAACGACAATTCGCGAATAACGACAGCATTTCCATGCCCAGAGCAAAGTCCTTTCCAACTGTAATACATATAATGAGACTTCGGGTATAACGACACTTCGCAAATAAGGACACTTTTTTTGATGCCCTGCCGAATGTCGTTATAAGCGAAGTTGACTGTACATTGTAAGTCATGTAGAGTGTGCATGACTAGTCCAGCACCTTTGTTATAAAGTGGTCGCTGTGTGCAGGTGGTCTCCTTAACCAGGGTCATTTGACTGGAAACAACTCCCTGGTCCAAGAGTAGTGGTCTTCCTGGACAGGTGGTCGCCTTATTTATAATAGAGTGGTCGCCTTGACAGGTTTCACCGGTACTGGATACGTTACTATCAAGAGTATACTCTTGGACTCTTGGTACTATTTTAGTAGTCTGTGCTGTCTCTACAGCCCAGGGACCAGATACGTACAGGTTCCTGCACGAGTACGAGTATGAGTGACTGGAATGTACTAGTATTTCCCGTGTGCACCCAAGCCAAAGTCTAGCATGCATGCACTCGCACACCATACACTCATGTAGATAGATCTACATAACTACTTGTAACTACTTGGCGCGTGTTTCGTAAATACAAGGACAACGGAAGGAGCGACTAAGTTACTTAGTCGCTCCTTCCGTTGTCCTTGTATTTACGAAACACGCGCCAAGTTCGTGAGCCAATGAACGCACTGGATTCCGTTCCTGTCCGTCGTCAAGTGACGCCGGGCAGTGGATTCCGTTCCTGTCCGTCGTCACTTGACGACGGGCAGTGGATCCAGTTCCATCAACTTAATTAATGTCTTTGAGCAGGCAGGACCGCGCTTTCCAGCCTGCGCAGTTTGATCTGTCATTGGCCGACTCAAAGGCGACAATCACGTGGCATACTGGAGATGACTGTACGACACACACTGATACAGTCTGTAACCACCTCTCATGGAGTGGACCCCCCCCCCCCCCCCCCCACAGTACACTGTCACTGTATTATTATTATTTTTATTCAAACTCCGTTTGACCTACAAAAAGTCTACATACACGTACCTGTATACAATCATACCCATGATTAGGCCTCCGCGGAATGTGCCGGCATAATTTCGGGAATTATCGGTGTGATTTTTAAAACGGGAATTATTGGCAATTTTTGTGGAATAATCGGTAAAATTTGAGCAATGCCCCCCTTTTTTAAATTTTTTTCCATTTATAACACCCTGATTTGTACCAAAAAGCTCATGATCCTGAAGTTGATCGTCCGGTATTTCAAAAAAGAAAGAAAAAAAAAGCTTCCAGCCGAGTTTCACGCGAACCGTGATTTTTTTGGCCGTATAAATGGCAAAAACCCGTACGCGGTACGGTATCTGCAAAAGAAGGGAAGAAAAAAAGAATTATTGCGAGAATTATTGGTGGAATTACGGGAATAATCGGTCGAAATTTTGAGCAATGCTCAAAAGAATTATCGGTAAAAATACGAGCATATTCCGCGGAGGCCTACCCATGATACCAGATACCAAGAGTACATAACCCCTGATGATACCAAGACGAGAGTAGAAGCCCGGGTTACTCTGGTCTTGATGATACATAATTGTAGATCTACGTACATGTAGCTACGTAGTAACGACTAACGTAGGCAAACAGCGTTTGAACCAGGGAGTAGTAAAATACATTACTACTCCCTGGTTTGAACTAACTGCGCCCGAGTGTTCCTCACTGCAAATGACACTCTGTGTCTGTGAGTCTGTAGCTAGCTGTGGTCGCATACCGGTACCGTGATCATGTAGGCTGTATACAGCTGACAGTCTGAGCTGTGTACTTACTGTGTAGTCAGATATGCGTCTGGCCAGTGTCACACTTTCTTCCGGCCAACAACACAACGCTCAGTCAAGCTGCACCTTACTGTTACTTTTTGCAAGACATTGGAGAGTTGCGAGTAGCGTGTTTCGTGCCGCACTTTGTCTTCTTCTCACTTGGTCACTCCTGGACGGTGCGAACTATTACTTGTTCTTAGCGCTATCTTCGGCAAGTGTTTCTGGTTCTGAGGGCAGTAAGGCGAGCAGATTCGTGCCAGTTGGCTGTACTGTGATAGCACTGGCAGTAAAAATCCGGTGTTGACCGTTAGCGCATTTTGAGTTTAGTTCGCTGTGATATCAGTGTAACGGGCATAGCCGCATCATGAGCGAAGGAGAGCAGCTTACGATCTCTCTGTCTGGCGGCGGACCGTGGGGACTTCGCCTTCAAGGTGGCAAGGACTTCGGTGCGCCATTGACCATTGCCAGGGTAAGCAGTAGAGTGCATGCACTCATGTTATGATGTCCTGGGCACTGCAGAGTGCAGTGGCAGATTGGAATGATTTCTAATTGTTTGGACGACAATAAGCACGCACGCTGGTGTTTTTGTGTTGAGGTGTGTTTCTGGGAATTATTGCTCTTGACCTCTTGTTTGTGCGCTTGGTGTGGACGGATACCAGCAGGAGCGAAAGGAAGGACATGGTCATGTCACTTTGAATACTGTCTTTTGAGTTTGCCTCCACAGAACCGAACTGTATAACTATGGTCTGATTCAGTGATTGGTACGTCTTCACTTCAGTCAGTTTAGAGTAGAAAAGGCACTCGGGTGACAGTATGCGTGCTTGCGTGTGTTCCAGTGAAGCGCTGGCTGAATGGTGGGCGAGGTGTTGGGTAACGATCGTCAGCTATTTACTGCCATGCCCCCACGTTCACGTCGCATTCAGCTTGTGTCTTGTGTCCGACGACAATACGTTTTGTTAGTTTGTGTTCAAAGTAAGCAGGTTCCTTGTAGACTTCGAGCCCTTCTTTCCGACATAAACTGATAGAGGCTCGTTGATAGACTTACTCTTGCACTTTTCAGCTTTGTTCTTCATTTTGGTGCTAGTGCTGTGAAGAAAATGTTTGTTCGTTTTTTGCCAGCACCCCTTGTAGACCTAGGCTAACTGAAAAATTGCTTACACTGCTCTGCCCAGACAGTAGATCTACGGAAGAGGCCTAGGCTATAGTAAAAGTGCCGTCACATTGTGCAGCTGCCGTTCACTGGGCCGACAGCGGTGTAATGTAACTATTGACTATTGTTGCGTGTGTACACAGTAGCAGCAGCCATTCGCTATGCATGGCCCACTCATACTGTCAGTTTGGGCCACGGGACCGGGGTGGCGTGCCAGTTTCGTATTATCGGCTATGGACCAGCTCGGCGACCAGTTTCTCTGTCCTGCAAAGATGTATTTCCTACAAACACCATAAGCCTTGCTGAGCTCTTATCAGTCTTAGGGGAAAGTAAGAGCTGGTAGTGATTCTGGTCTGTGGTAGATCTACATGTACATGACAATGAATGACGGTGCCTCCGTAGCTGCGAGCTTGAGTAGACAAAGTGAACTGGTATTGGTAGAATACTCATCCAGTGCCTTTCAGTCCTGTGTCCCGGCAGATAAGAATGGCACAGGCATGACATTGACAAGACCAGTAAACCACTCTGGGGAATACTAGTGTCAACTCCTACTAGAGTCTGCACCCAGTATCGTCGTGCCACAACGACAAACGAGCGACACTACCGCGGCTTTCGGCAGTAACGCAGGATGTGTTGGTTCTAGGACGAGATTCGTAACCTCGGGTACGCTCATGGGGGCAACAGTACTAAACCCGATTCATTTTTTAGTGAATGCCTGAACTAAGTTACTTCAGCCAAAGTTCAGGCGAGCATTGTTACCCCAATGAAGTCTTCAGTCGCCGGACCTGTCTTGTAGTTGTAGTTGTTTTTACTGTTGTCCTGTCTACCTGGCTGTAGCCTGTAGTCGGGTGAACCATGGCATGTGAACTGGGACCTGTCACCATCCTTAGTTGTGGGCGGCGTGACATGCTGTCCTTCACACACCGCGCCTAGTCTCGTGTAGCTCACCACTGTACAGTGTAGATCTACGACATGCCAGACATGTCCAACTGTTGGACATTCCTGGGCCTGGCTGTGCCATTTATGGGGTGTGCTGTGAAATAATTTAACTGAAGCCAACAGGAGATAACATACAGATATTCATTGACATTGTCATTGAGTTCAGACTGTAGACAGGTAGTAAGTGTCCAAGTGTGTGGTATGGAGGTAGAATCAGTTTGCAGTATACAATGTACAACAGTAGAAGTGAAGTAAAATGTGTGTAGATCTACATCACGCAGTTTCAGGCTTTCAGCTTCTGTTCAGTCAGGCAAGGGCATGTCACCCGTACCCGTGACTGACAATAGTCCACTGCATATCAACTACTTATTTAGACTAGTTACAGTGTATTAGCTTTCTTCATTCAGTTTTGCTGCACCACTCCTATTCATTTGTACCTGCCTGATTTGGTCGTGTGCTACTGTAAACCTTTGTCAAAGGCTTTGAGCATTGATCCTCCCAGGGTTGGCATTGAGCTCAGCTCTGTACATGACTAAGTCAGTATAGGTTATGCGATTACATCATCAGTTGAGGGTTTTTTGGCAAAACGGCGGCACACCGTAGCTCCCATAAGTGAATCCGCCGACTCCTGCTGTGTACTTAGTGCCTATGCATAAGCAAATATTCTGGTTCTCCACCATGACATCATCATTTGCACAACCTCTACAGTTCTTGCACCTGAACCTATCCAACACGACATCCAGAGAAAAAATCATGGTAACTGGATACTCCCAGGGTTTCGATGATGATCATGAATGTATCCTTGTGTATTGTGGATTCCCCCCCCCCAGGTAACACCAGCTGGCAAAGCGGACAAGTCTGGCGTAAAGCCAAATGACATCCTGGTATCTATAAACGGAACATCTACGTTATCCATTCCACACATTGACGCACAGCAGCTGGTGAAGAGTGCTGGCAAAGCTCTGAAACTTGAACTTATCCGGTGAGCTAATCTTGACGTTAAGCGGGTTACCAGTAGCGATGTATACTTACAGAAGGAAGTGAATGGGAGCAGTTTGTTCTAAGAACACTTTTGTTCATTGTTACATCACAAGTCTGTGGGAAGTTCATCATTCCACTGCCAGCACCTCTGGATAAATATAAAATTGAATGCCTGCTGGCCGATTTGCTAGGTGCCCCTGGTGCCGTCGATTTATTTGATGTATCATGTCTAATCTCTTCTGTTAGATGTACCTGTTACTACACCAAGCTCTTTTGCCAGCTTAGCTGCAATTCGGGCACATGCATGTAGTTGGTGCCAGGGGGTTCTTACTAAGATATGTATGTACAAGAAGGTCCGCAGACTGCGTCCTTACCAGATGTGCCGATGTACTCATATTTCATGGTGCCACTCTGGATCTCCCTTTTATTTCCTGTCACTGCATTAGGGGTCGTGACTTGGTTGCACACCCGCTATCTGTTCCAACTTCGTCAGCAAGCTCAGCCAGCTCCAGCCCTAGACCATCTTTAACCGGCCGACCAGGCCCACCATGGCAGCCAAGGCGTGAATCAAGTGGCCCGGTAGGATTACATGCTAAGTTGTCTTCTAGCAGAACCAGTCTACGGTGACCACTCAATTATTTTATGTACTGATTGATGTACTTTGTGGCCAGGGGAGGTTTGACTATGCCAAGCTGGCAAGTTGTGGGCCACGCTGATAACTGATCCGGCTCTGCTGTTGTAAATTTAAAAGGTTTATGCTCTATGTACAATCATGTATAATTATATGTACTTCCTCCGCGTCATCGAAATTGTCGCAGTTTGACTAGTGACTTGTCACTTGTTACTGACAACTCCATAAGCTAAGCCATTCAAAACTTATTACACAGTATGATAGTCTGAAGACTAGAGTAACGTTCCAGGACAGTTGGACTGAGAGTTTTCATGCAGAGATGAAGTCCTCGTCGTCGCTGATGTCAATGGACGCAAAAATTTCGTTCCGAAATATTTCAAGGAAGGTTGAAAGTTGGTCGCGCCTCATCTCAAACGCTAGCCAGTGCAGGCTGTCGTAATAAAACGACTCATCCGTGTTCCATTCCCGTGCATGGTACATGTATGGTGCGACGGCACAATGACAGCTGTCGCAAATCACACTGAGTATTACACGTGTTTTTTGGTGATTCCTGGTTAGCTGCTAGCTTTTCCCTACTCGAAGTTGTTGCCGCCGCGAAATCTGGGGGTTTGTGTTCGTCCTGGCGAAAACCGTGTTTTGATCCGTTGAGGGAGACGAGAGATACAGTGCGAAGACGTACGATCTGTCCGAGAATCGGCGAAGAAGAAAGCTTCGCAGACTACCCGTAGTGGTTGGGAACAGAATGGAACATATACCAGTCGATGCCTGTCATGGTAGGGATGACTGCTACGAAGTTTTAGCCCCATGCTCCCCAGCGCTTTTTAGCGCCCGACGATAATTACCAAATTTCATCGATTTTCCATGTGGATCAAAGCATAGTCTCCTCAATCTTCTCCAGTCGAGCAGAGTCTGGACGATACAATGTCGAGACGCGAAAAGAGAACATGCATGAACACACAGGAGCATCACATGCAGCTGCATTCTGCCTTGACGAAGCTGAGAACAACACCAGCACCACGCATTTGGAAGACATTTCGAAGAAGACGAAGAACTACATATCCGCGTTCAAAAAAGCCTCTGTACTGCGTGTGTGCATGCAGTATGCATGCATGCATGCGCGAAGCACGGGGTCCGCGGATCAACTTCGTTCAAAAATCATTGTGCCACACGGGTTGTATGATTTGTGTGCGATCATGGTCTTTCTTCTTGACAAACAAAAGTGAAGTTTTTCGATCTTCAAATCGCCATAGCGTCCTTGTCATGACTCCAAATCAGCTGAAACTTTACAGGAGGAATGAAAATGCCATGCTGAATCGATTGGTACCATTTTCGAAGGGTTTCCTTGAAAAATAAAATTTAGCCTGCACTGGCTACAAACGCTTTGACTTTCTCCACAGGACAAGAGCTGCTATGCTTGTCGTCTGCTAGCTCTGGATGATTTCTACTTCACCACCAACGAAGCCTAGTAAGAATACACGATCGTTGCGAGGTCGGTTGATTACCGTCGGCGGAATCACCTCGATCTTGAAGTGAACTGTTTTAGCCGTGGCATGCCCATTTATTTTAGCTGTGTGGTCACAGCTCATGCAGGTAAGTGTACTATCACGTCCAGCGCGCCCTCTTTTTCAGCATCACTGCCCGGCCCTGATTCACTGGTATACCATGGTACGGCACCTGCGCGTGCATCACTAGCACTACGTGTAGACTCTACACGGCTCTTGCAGGTACAATCATGTACTGAGTGTCTCGGCCAGAGCGACAAATTTTATCGCTGTTGCAGGCGTTTAGTTTGCTGACCCCTCGATGTTTCTCCAAGCGCTGCCACTTAGTCCACGAAGTCATTCTCACCCCAGCTAAGGTAAAACAGTGATGAGGCTTGAGTGAATGGCCATAAGCACGAGAAATGTGCAGGCTGCAACGCCTGACTGATCTCACCGAGTCAAAATTACCATCGCAGCGACATCAGCGAAGAAATTGCGTCTAGTTCAAAAATTCCAGCTTCCAATAACAGAAAATAGAACTTTGCCGTCACCCTATACGGTCATTTAATAATAATAATACTGATGACCATCGCCTATGTCCAATTCCTTGCCTCTGGTACGAGTGCTGGTGAGTAAATACCCCGTTTTATATCAAAGTCAAACTGCGACAATTTCGATGACGCGGAGGAAGTATGTAATGTATGTATGTATGTATGTATGTATGTATGTATGTATGTATGTATGTCGGATTTATGTATGTATGTAATGTATGTATGTATGCATGCATGTATGTATGTATGTATGTATGTATGTATGTTGAAGGGCATGATGTACTCAGTGTCTTGTGAGGTGGTGTACACATGCTCATTTTCTTGTGTGCTGATGGTGGTATTCAGGCGGATGCTGTGGACGAGTTACCGCCACCACCTCCATTTGTGACGGATAGTGATACATCGGGTGCAACTAGCAAGACCGTGTCTCCGCAGCCACCGCCCCAGCCAGTGACGCCATCACATACTTGGAGTCAGGTTGCAGACGGTCCCCAGGAGCAGAAATGCCCTATACCGGGTGAAGTGGCGGACATTGCAGCCAGGTGTGCTAATCTCATATACAATACTGTTGCTATGATGGACTGAATCCAGTGCATTGCATTGCATAGGGACCATAGACGGAAGTGCATTTCCGAAAATCTAGCCATGTGAACTTGACTGACCGCCTGCATTCAGTATAGGCTATGGATACCTCGGGAAAATGTTTAGTCCAATAAGAGAGGTGTTCAGAGACTCGTTTGTTTCCTACAAAGCGAGTCAATGAGTCAGGGTCAGAGTCTTGTGAAAATCTCATAGATTAGATTCGTAATACACGAGTTCGGGCTCTTTGATTCGCAAGTAGCGGCTCCGAGATCGCGCTGCCGCAAATAAGGGCACGCCACATCAAAACAAGAAGTATGATCTATTACCCGCATATTTACACATACCGTAAAGTCGCGGATAAAAGCCGGGCTTATAAGCATAAGCCGCTTTCTGCATCAGGCTTTAAAATGCAAACCAGGCTTGTATGCAAACCATGCTTATATGCACCACTGATATTTTTGCCAGGCTTCTACGCGCAAAACGCGTAGATCTACCACTGACTACCGGTATGGCGGCAGTTTTACTATGGACCGTACATAGCGCATGCACTCTTGACCTACCCGATCCACGCTTGCATAGAAGCCAGGCTTCTACGCGCGACAGGCTTATATGCATTTGACCCGTTTGATTTTCTGGCTTCTATCCGGGATGTGCTTGTATGCAAACCCGGCTTTTATCCGCGACTTTACGGTAATGATATTTCTTAGAACTTAGCAGTAGCGGCATCTAACAGTAGACGTAGAAATAGCATTTCTTAATCTGATGCAAATGTTGTTATAAGGGTAGGTCGATTTTTTGAAAAGCACATAACCACCAGGAAAGCTGACAAAGAAAAAAGAAAAAAAAGAGAAGAGAGAGAGAGAGAGAGAGAGAGAGAGAGAGAGAGAGAGAGAGAGAGAGAGAGAGAGAGAGAGAGAGAGAGAGAGAGAGAGAGAGAGAGAGTGAGTGTGAGTTGGGGTACGGTTAGGGGAGGACAAGACATTGAATGGTGGTCGCCACAGTAACAGATAGTAGCAGTGCTGGTGAGGCTACAGGCACTCCACTGACCTGTACATGATACACTGGTGTCACAGTGGTGTGTTCTGTAGGCCAAGAATGCAGTAACGTCTGAGGAAGCCTGTTACACATACAGTGTGTACATGTATTTCAAGTACAAAGTACAATCAGTTACATGTTCATCATAGTTCATGTACCTGGAGATGAATGACGTATAATGTGCAAAAGCATAAGACGTGTTTGAGTCTTGCGTGTGTGTATGCACGACAAAACTACGTAGCATGTGGACAGAAGTTGTGCAGGAATTTTTTCAAAAGTGGCATCCATCCAAGCTGAACACTTAAAAGTTGCCATGCAAATGTTCCCTTGATTGTACATGAAGGTTTTGTTGGTGGTCGGCTTCATTAATAATTGCATTAATTTGAACAGGACAGAAGCACATATGGGTTTGTAACCTTCATGGTGTTTGAACAGTCTGTGCTTTTGGTACTATGTGTGTATGTTTGCGTGCTTTGTCCAGGAAAAGTCAGTCACCGAATGATGGACGACGCGTATCCAAGGTGATCATTGCTACTGCTCATGTAGAAATACTGTACTTCAATGTCCGCATTGCCCTCGCACATGGTGTTGCGTAGTGCGTACATATTGCTATATGGCTTCATACTTGTCAGGATGTGTTCGTGCTAATCTGTTTTCAGTGCTACTAGCATAAATCATTGCAACGGCTGAGATTGTCTTTGCTGGAATATATGTTTTTGTCATGTTTCGCTTGCTGCAGGATGAGGATGTTGTACTCGGGGGCGCTTTCAAGCGTCTGCAGAGAGAAGTCGAGAATATGGAAGTTGGAGATGGTAGGTGTGGTGCACATGGCAATAATGCGCTATTTGATGCATATGCTAACTCAGTACTACTGTGTGTGATGTAGATACCACAGCGGCCAAGCAGTCCTTGATGGAGTCAGGGTTGCATGCAGTAATTTCATTGTGTGGCACATGCGCCTTAGATAAACGATCAAAATCTGATGTCCAAACTCTGGTTCTATTCTGCACATATGCTTTCTGATCACCCTGCAGAGCCTGTGCCGAGTGCACTAAGCCCAGGGGCGTCCAAAACGTCTTCTGCCTCAGTGTCGACCGGACGCCGCGTTAGTGGCCCTAGCACCGCTAGTCCTGCGTCCCAGCCGCGGGCGCACCATTCTGGTGCTAGCCCCGTAACTGCACGGGGTGCATCGCCAAATAGTGGTGCTGCTGCAGCTCGAGCCACTGCATCACCACCTGCCAGAGCTGCTCCAGCAAATGGTGGTGGCGCCTCACCAAGCGTCAAGATGAACTTAGCTGCCAATCTTGCCAAGCTCCAAGCCTCGGAGCAGCTACAGTAAGAGGCATCAGAGACAGGAATTGTAGCTGACAGCTGTAGTGAACTAGTAATCACTTTTGAACTGGGCATAACTAATCCATCTTTGATCGTATAAGCAGTCCATCTTCCTGTATCGGAATGTTGGTTAGCACGAGCAGCAGTTGCATGGTGAGAGAACTGCACATGGGTTTGTGTGGTGCAGTGGATGATGTACATATATGTGTTGGAGACGGTGAGAGGGTGCATCACTTCTGTGCTTGTCGTGCACCCATGTCAGCCTGTATTTCATCTGTGGTCTGAACTGCTATTGCCGGTCCTGTCCCTCGTTGTGTTTGCATTTGTTCAGGAAAGAGCAAAAATCGATGACGGATGGAAGATCTGTACCTCGTGATGATGCTGCGAAGCGAATTGGAGTGGCGTCTAGCCGAGTGCCAGTTTGCGGTGGCTGTGACTCCCCTATTGAGTAAGTTACCATGCCTAGCACTGTCTTGCTCCTTCTTGCCAACTGCATTTCACCACCCTGTACTAATACAGCTGCACACACGAGAAATGGTACTGCTGCATTTTTACCCGTTATAAGTCGACATTCTACGCCCTGAAAACCGAACTAGGAAAGGGGCAGCGGACTTACACCATGGTTTAGCCGCCATTGAACAGGGAAATTCAGGCCCCAAGTATATAGGGAGTCGACGTATAACCGAGGTCGACTTGTAACTGGTGAAGTATGGTATTCCTGAGTAATACGGTGCATGTGCATGTGTACAACACCCTTTCACTTCCTTCACTTCCTTCAAGGTGATGATTGTGTACCATGTTCTGTGTCATTGCTGTGTACATCACGCTCCGCTGCGCAGTGGTCCGTACGTTCAGGCTGTTGGAAAGCAGTGGCATGCCGAGCACTTTGTCTGCTCCTCGTGTGGCACGCAGCTGAGGAACTGTCCGTTTGTGGAGCACGAAGGAAAGATGTTCTGTGAGAAATGCTACACGGAATACTTTGCCTCGCGCTGCTCCGTATGCAGTAAGACAGTAAAGGGGGTAAGTGAGCTAACTGCTGAAATGTACCAACACAATGACATTATAGAGAGATCATCCACAATATGGAGAGATCATCCTTCCATATTATGCTTTCACTTGGAATTTGATTTCTGATGTCATTGGACAATAGAGTTCCGAATTTGGAAGCATGGCAAACTGTACTAGAGGTTATGCTATGACATCACCAGGTGAGATGCTTTGGTGAAGTCGTGGCACAGCGCGGCTAAGCTGACAACTCAAGCTGCACACATAGCGCCCATAAGTAGTTCCGCTGACTCACCCCATGATATCATTCACATAGCCTCTATAGATTTGTGCCGCATTCACTGTACCGACCGTGTATTTCTGCTCATTTGATGCTTTTTGGCCGTGTCCAAACGTCATGTAGTAGATCCTTAGTGTTCTGGCAATTGTACTCAATGGTCCCGATTCGTTCAAGTTTGTGAGGTTTTCTTGAGTGGTGTTGGTAAGCAGTTACGTGTTCGATCCATCGTGGTTATTGCGGGCATGCTGCATTCACATTCTCTACCCGTCTTTTTCTACCTGTCTTTGCTAAAAAAATTCTACTGCTCAGTGATAGCTAGCTTCGGTGTGACGTGCTTGTGGCGTGAGTTTGAAAGCAATTCATATGATCCTGACCTGTGCGCTCTCGCTCTCTCTCTTCCTATCTCCAATGTAGGAGTGTGTATCAGCGGGCGGTAAAGAGATGCACCCGGCGTGCTTTCGCTGTGTTCGCTGCGGAAGTAGCCTTGCTGGCCAGGGTTTCCACGAGCAGGATGGCAACTTCTACTGCAGTGATGATTATGAGGCACTATTCTCTGTGATATGTACGGGCTGTGAACAGCCAGTCAAGAACAATGAGCTGTGGGTGGAAGCACTGGGAGGCCAATGGCATGAGACTTGCTTTTTATGCACGGTAAGTTGACTGAGTCACAGTTATCGGCGGAGCATGATCAAATGCTTTAGAGAGACGGAATGATACAGGTAGCCGCTGCAACATTTTCAAACAAACCGAAACAAACAAAAAAGTGGCCGCTTTGAACCACTAACAATACATCCACATACACACACACACACACACACACACACACACACACACACACACACACACACACACACACACACACTCAGACATGCCCATCACGGAAGCGATGATAGCGAACAGCTATGTTAGACATAGCAACACACACACACACACACACACACACACACACACACACACACACACACACACACACACACACACACACACACACACACACACACACACAGTTTGAAGAGTGTTCAGGCCCGCCAGAACTGTTCCGGTTGGTAAAGTCATCACCGGACCAACTTTGTGGCCACATACTAGTATGCATGTATGCATGTATGCATGTATGCATGTATGCATGTATGCATGTATGCATGTATGCATGTTTGCTGAGGAGTGTGCATGTCACCACCATTACAACTATGAACGACTGGAGTATATGGAGTATATGGAGTATATGGCAGGACCAATTCAAAACTGCTTCCGGCAGTTATTGTGAAAATACAAGCAAATTGATTGTTCTTCTTGTATCTTCCCATCTCTCTTCCCCTCAGGTGTGTCACAAACCACTGCAAGGAGGTAGGTTTTTCGCCAAGCTTGGCCGACCCTACTGCAAAGACCATGCTTGAATCGAATTATTCATGTTTATGTTTTTCTCTGCTATGTGCACACCTCCCCCCCCCCCCCCCCCCCCCCATGCAGCTATCATTCTGATATTGCCTTTACCCGCAATCTGGCACGTCATATGGTTTTTTTGTTCTAGCTCCATTTGAAGAATATTCCAGTAGGTAGGACATCGCAGGTTTCAGGCACATTCCTTATTTCATTCTATTTCAAGATTTCACAATTTTCACTTGGTGCAATTATCACCACTAGCTACTAAACTGGCAATAGCAGCAAATTTCAGCAGAATTGATAGGTTGCCATTGTCATAGATTGTACTAATTGTTCTGTAATAGTAGCCCATCACTATTGAATATCATCTGCATTACGATGATGAGAGAGCTCTTTCCTATCACTATTTTGTTGTGTATGAATTTGGCAGTAAATGCATCATTCCGGTCGTATGATATGCGCATATCTTCCTCAGTCAGCAGCCAGCACCTAGAATTTCAGAAAAGTCACAACAAGAGAACTGCATGGAACCGGAGGCCAAAAGTGAAACCCTGCCAAGGACACGCGGTACAAACTCATCTCCAGCAGCGATGTTGACACTAATAAAAATAATTCCACCCTGCATGGAAGGATGATCTCTTCCAACCAAACCTTTATGCAGTCTTGATTGTAAAAGTACTAGAAGTACATGTAACATGATGCAAGGTACGTTCGGGCTTGATTGGAAATTTTTATTTCCATTGCTATCAGGTTCGGCCTCATTTCCTCTGTGCTGCGCTGATGAGTTCAAAAAGAACGAAACAGCATGCTGTCCGCAGATTGAGTGTCACATGACTTGTAGTATAGTCTTGTATAGTATAGAGGATTAGAGGATTCGAGTAAAAGCCTTCAGCAGGCGGCATATGGCAACGCATTGACGGACCCGGGGTTCACGCCACACAAAGAGGAAGCCCATTTTTGATACTGCCGGGACTACATGTACAGGAGAACCCGCGGGCCGATGGCCGATTATCCGGGCATCAACTATCCAGATGATCAAATACCGTACACGCTCAAATACAATAAAAAGTCTTAGGGTGTCATCGATTGGCGAATCTGGATTGAGTGCGAGCAGTTGGTGTGGTCCAAGCGCTGCTCGCCCAATCGAACAAAGCAAGGGTGTAGTACGCCAATGGTACGCATATCGTACAAAGATTCTGTGAAAGCTGTCAACAAACATCAACGTCCATTTCCACTCCAGCCACTCCCAGTGTGGGTGCCGGTGTGGTCGCATTGCACTATAAGTACACCTACTCCGGATTTGGCCAAACGATCATGCTCACTCGGAGCGCACTTGCTCGGGATTCGCCCAATCGATCATGCCCTCGATCATGCCCTTAGGCTGTGATTGTTTGGTCAGATCCGGATCCACTGGATCTGCAGTGATTGATTGGTCGAATCCGGATCCAGATCCTTCGGATTTGGATCCGAGCAACCCTGCCCCGGGAGCAGGGTTGACTGGATCCATCGGATCCAAATGTGACCTTTATGCGTATATGGCGGGTAAAAATCATTTTTGTAGTCATTGTCGTAGGACTACAGTCCATTCAGAAAAAGATGAGCGCTGGCTCTGGAGAGCTCCCGTGTTTGGCGATTTTGTGGTACACTGTGCAGTGCCACATGATTCGAAACTTGAAAAAGGGTCCAAAAAAGGCACCTCAACTGGGGTTCGAACCGCAAATGACTAAAACCGAAATAATGTTCCTTCCCCCAATCTCATCCATGTCACTTTTACACCATCCTGATTTCCCAGAACCCATAAAGGTTGTTTCCAACCATAAACACCTGGGAATAATGCTTGATGATCGTCTCTCTTGGTCTTTCCATATTGATGCTCTTTGCAGCCGTTCAAGCTCTGCCCTAGGTGTTATACGTCCCCATTGTTTCCATCTTCCTTTCAAATGTAAAATTTTGTTTTACAAACTGTACATCCTGCCTCTTTTCATGTACGCTGCTGTTAGCTGGTGTGGCTTGTCCTCGGTTCTTGCTGAGCGTCTCGAAATCCACCATAGAAAACTTCTTCGTATCCTGTTTAGTCTACCCCCTCTCTACTCTTCTGCTTCCCTGTATGTCCTTGCAAATGCTTGCCCACTGTCGACCCACCGTCAAAAATTAATTTGCACTTTTGCTCACAAATTTAAACTAGCTCTACATCCTCCTCATCTAAACGTGTATAACTGGTTCCGAATCACAGATGGCTCCCAGACAAGATGCTCTGTTGCCCTCCCCTTGGCTAAAACGTCCTCCCTTGTACGCTCTCCACTCTTTGTTGCTTACTCTGCTTGGCTTGCGCTGCCCGCTACTACGCGCAATGCCAGTACCCTGGACGCATTTAAATCTGCTCACTAGATTCACCATCACCATGCTTCTCCGTCTTGACCATTACTTTTCTTCTTTTCTTCTTTTATTCACCATGGTTGGTTAACACCCACATCTCCCGTACTGGCTGATTTTCTTCTCATGCCATGAGGTGTTGTCTATAATAATAATAATAATAAATGTACTGTTATGCAAGTGGAGTGAACGGCCTGGATTTTCATGGTTTTTACCCAATTCAGTGCTTTGGGGGCAAAACCTGGCCGAAATCCTATTCTTGTTATGGCTTGCTTTTTGGAGAATAGACTTCAAAAACACAATTGGAAGAACATTCCATGGGGGATAGCCAAAAACATTGTCACGAAAAAATTTGACCCGTTTATGGCCAAAAGCTAGGATATCATCTTTTTCGTACTAAAAGTCAACAAGAGTCGACTACAGTCCATTCAGGACTGTAGTCGACTTTTGTTGACTTTTAGTACAACGCGCGCGATCAGTACAACTTTTGGGTAACCTGTCAGCGCCATTTTTTACTTCGTCAACATGGCAACAGCCAAGGTCCAAAAACGTGATTGGTTGATTCTGAAGGATCCGATGGATCTGAGATTTTGGATCTGGATCCGGATCCGACCAAACGATCATAGCCTAGGCTTCTTGACATTACCTTTTGGAATGTATAGATTTGGGTTGTGCTTGCGGATGAAAACAGCTTCTAATACTTTCAGTTCACAAAACCTGCGAGCACGGCACAACACAGTGAAGCATGAGTCATCATACACTGAACGGCGCTGATGACTATTGGACAAAAGGTGTTTCGGTTGCTGACCATTTCCTTGTGCTCTCACCTTCAGTCTGCTCCTCCTCGTCCTGGTTGTCCATCTCAGCCTCTCCTGCACTGCTCTCGCCCTCCTCGCCCGTGGTTTCTTCAGTATCGCCTCAACGTCATTGCTTTGTCTCTGCTTTCTTCAAGTCCATCTCAGGTAGAGGATGTCATTATTGTGGAGCGAGTCATACGTCACGTTACTGGTCTCCGTACCGGCGCTAGGCCATGTCCTGAATTCTCACACAACCGTGCAGGTTCCAACGGTATTGGTTTTGTTCCGGGCACTGGGAGGTTTGTGCGGCAGGCACCTGTTTACGGGGTCGACCTCGTCCAGGTCGCTGAGCTACTGTACAGTAGAATGCCGATAATCCAAACTGAAACTCCAGGGAGCAAAGTTAAAGCGGCCTCACACATTTCGCGACACGTGTTTTGTGATGTGAAACCTCCCTATTTGCGTGTTAACAGTTGAAGTGCTGCATATGATGACCAATTAGTCTGTTTTTGACTCACCTCGAGTTCGAAAGTAAGTTCTTTGGTTGCAGGTACTAGGTACTTAGCGGCGGTACCAGTGCCAGTGTGTATGATAGAAAAACTTCACCCGAGCAGTGGCCAATATCTGAAGGAAAGGAAGATAACATCGTAGACAGCGCGAGCGACATGCTGTTAGTGTCGGTGCACTAGAGGTTGGGACGTTACGACTTACAATGTACATTTCCGAGTAATGTTACTTCTCCGAGGTTTTAATACTCAGGAAAAAGGACACACTTCAGGCTCTTTACGAACATCTTGAAAGTTTTTGGTTTCACTAGTATTTTCAAGCCTTATCCGAGATGATCAGGAGAAATACAGGCAAAATCAACCGGAATGAACAAGGACAATGGATTAATGCAGCGGAGAGCTTTCTCCGAGGTTTCCTTACCAATACTTGAACTGCTGATGCGTGCTCGCCTGCTTATACGCGTTATCCGACCAAACGAAACAAAACATGCGATACCGGGAAACAAAACCGTTGCTGTGGACGGGCGTTGAACGGCCTAGTGTCGGAAGGCCTGAGCCTGCGGGTGCAGGAGGTGAGCCAGGAAGTAACTCCGCCAGTAGGCGGTCGGATGCGACCGTTGTCATTTGTGGGAGCCCGAACGCAAATCGTCCCGTAGGAGGCTCATCTGGCCACCTCTCCCCGGCTCTGTTCTCCTTCTTCCACCAGAAGCAACCAAAGTGTAATTCCAACAATTTTTGTTGACGGTCAGATTCTGCATTACTGTCGATGTCGTCATGACCAGGTACAGGTACTGAGGACTGAGGTAGATCTGCCGAAGTACTGACGGTGGTGACCAGGGCTTTTACGACTCCCTGGTGGTGACTGTCGGAGGCAATATTCTTCTGTGCCAGTTCCGCGGCTTAGCGGGAATCTTCGCGCCATCGCCCATCGGGTAAGATCTCATTATCTGGTCACCACCACCATGATTACGCCACCCTTGGCTTTGGCATGCCGTGACTGAGTGAGTCGCACAGTTTCAGCGGCCATATCCCGGGGGTCATGTAGATCTTGGACTTGTACCAGGGAGTCGTAAAATACGTATTTTACGACTCCCTGACTTGTACATTGTACATTCGTGTAGTTGGTGTTTAGCAAGAGTTCTGAGTAGATCTACACTACAACTACAAGGTTACATTTTACAGGTGTTTGTTACACTTACTGTAAGACATTGTTATTATAACGAGTCGCAAATTTAACGATTGTCCAAAATTCATAGGTTAGGGGAAGTTAAGGCAAAAATCAAATTTTCACCAGTTGTAGTCTTCGGGGTGCTGAGTCGAATGGTCGTGGTCCGAGGAAGCTGAGACGCTCCCTACTTTGATCCCAATCGAACTCGCGTACTTCCACCGAAACTGGGTGACTGCGCCCTACTAGATGGGGATTTGTACCAGGGAGTAGTACAATACCGGTATTGTACTACTCCCTGGTTTGTACTAGTACATTTTAGTGTCACAGGCACACGTCCGCACCGCGGTGCACCGCCATGCT
The DNA here is from genome assembly GCF_964019385.1 of Sycon ciliatum. NCBI lineage: Eukaryota > Metazoa > Porifera > Calcarea > Leucosolenida > Sycettidae > Sycon > Sycon ciliatum. The sequence goes on from NC_088644.1 coordinate 21,328,886, forward strand.
CGCACATAGTCATTACACACACTGCAAGCACTAGTAACACAAACAGTTGAAAGAGAGCAGTGAATAGAATATTAGTATGAAGCACTACGACCACAAAGTTTACAGCCAATGGCTGAACAGACAGTGGAGAATCAGGACCGGACGCGTGCAGGGTTGCTACACAGTCACCATGGTCACAGTCAGTCATGACATTCAGCCAGCGCACTAGCACTACAGTCAGTGACGGCAGACTGACCATGGCCGTGAACAAAACAAAGCATAGAAAGTAAAAATCAACTATGGAACTGGGCCGGCGGGTGCGTGAGGAAGAAAAGCCAGAACATTTGTAGCAGTGTTAGGTGTGGTGATCCAGACAAGGCAGTAAGGCACTGTAGTCTTAGTGTAGATATGCTCCATGCACTCTCACCGCGGCTAGCCTTACCCCTGTCTTTTAAATATTAAAATTGGCAAATATCACAGGCACTAGCAACAGCAATCAGCAGTAGCATGAAGGAGGGACAAAAAATCAGAACCAGCCGGCTGTGGTGAAAACAGATTTACAAGGGAGGGGGCAGCATCAAGAGAATTGAAGAAAATATTTCTAGTATTTGCATGGCGCACGCAACTGAACCTTAGCATAGCGTTTGCTACGTCCGAGCAACAGCACTGCAGTATTACGGAGGAGGCCCAAAGAAAGTCAGATGGAAAGATGGTCGCCGCACTGTACTCAGTGTCAATTCTTGCCAATACTCGGGACAGGAGCTAGCATCACTTCGGTATTACATAATTATACCGGCAGACTCTACACTACCTTGATGGTACAAGCCTACTGACAGTACTGTATCTGGCCTCACAGAAGAGGCGGCACATGTGGCATTTCCAGATTGTAACGGAGTACGTTGAGGAAATCAGCGGCATGCTTTTCAGAGATGGCCCGTGCATCGAAGCAGTACGACATCGACACAACCGTCTGCACACCTCCAGCGGCGTTGGGCCGCAGCTGTGACGTACCAACAGCCAGAATGGATGCCTGTGGCGGGTTGATAATGGCTGTGAAGTTGGTGATACCAAACATTCCAAGGTTTGATACACTGGCAAGAAGAAGCACAAAGAAAGGCAGGAGAATGCACAAATCATCGCTCACACGCACAGCAACAAGGTTGAAATGTGCCATATCTTGTGACTTACAATACACAGTCGAATCATGTAGAACTGCAGGATTCTTCAGCCTTTTTAAAGGGGAAGTTAAGGCAAAAATCAAAATTTCACCAGTTGTAGTCTTCGGGGTGCTGAGTCGAATGGTCTTGGTCCGAGAAAGCTGAGACGCTCCCTTCCTACTTGAATCCCAATCGAACTCGCGCACTTCCACCGAAACTGGGTGACTGCGCCCTACGAGATGGGGATTTGTATGCAAAATGTCACTAAAAGCGCCATTTCCTTCTTATAAAAGCACGGATGACCGCGATTGGCCCATATGTTGTAGTCTTTTGGACGCTGAGTCAGTCAGGTTTTGGTCCGAAAAGGCTGCGATGCAGCGTTCCTCCTTTATTCCCAATCGAACATGGTTGAACAAGCGGTCACGTGCTCCTGGGTGCCCAAATCACCTGGTCACCACGCCAGCAGGCGACAACTTTCACACCAAGGTTCAACTCGAGTGACAGGACTGCACCCAAAAAAGGTCAAAACAGGCTGTAAGTTGTACCCTGCAGGCACGGTGACCAGGTGACTGGTGTACGCAGGAGCACGTGACCGCTTGTTCAACCATGTTCGATTGGGAATTAGGGGCGAACGCTGCATCGCAGCCTTTTCGGACCAAAACCAGTCGACTCAGCGTCCAAAAGACTACAATATATGGGCCAATCGCGGTCATCCGTGCTTTTATAAGAAGGAAATGGCGCTTTTAGTGACATTTTGCATACAAATCCCCATCTAGTAGGGCGCAGTCACCCAGTTTCGGTGGAAGTGCGCGAGTTCGATTGGGATTCAAGTAGGAAGGGAGCGTCTCAGCTTTCTCGGACCAAGACCATTCGACTCAGCACCCCGAAGACTACAACTGGTGAAATTTTGATTTTTGCCTTAACTTCCCCTTTAATGATTTATATTCAGGTATTTTGGGGTTGTATGGACAACCGGCCACTTGTTTTGTTCCTTAAGGCCGATTCACAATACAACTTCTTGCGACGCGACAAGCGACTTGCGACACATGCGACGAGCTGCGACAGCGACACATGGTTCACAATATTCTTCATGTTGGCGACATCCACATGCACAAGTAGTACTATGCACGTGCACTGCACGTGCACCCAGGGTCGAAACTGTACTCCATTTGTGTATGTCGCGTGTCGCATGTCGCAAAAGTTGAACTTTCCTCAACCTCTGCGACAGGTGCCTTGCGACAGTTTGCAACAGCTCGCGACAGGCAGTTTCTTGCCGCAACTGTCGCAAATCGCGTCGCAGAAAGTTGTATTGTGAATCGGCCTTTAGGGATCGTCCTCAAAGATCAATATTTTTAGAGAAGATATTTGTTCGTTTGGAGGGGGGGGGGGGGGGGCATGTTCGTCTCGTTTTTGTGGAAAAAATATCGAACTCTACCTATGGATGGGCACTGTGCAAACATGTAGTTTTTGACCTATACAAAGTGAAAGTCAACCTCGTGAACATAGCCATGGCAAGGTTGTGCGACCGTGGCAACGTTAACCTAGGTGTATGGTGATTTTAGAGTTGCAGCTGGTCACGTTTGATGAGGAGATTGCACTTGATTAAAAAGTATCGATCCTCTGCATAAACATGACTGTGTATTAGTCCATCAGCCAAGAACTCAGAAGTCGTCAAATTCAAGCACCCTGTTGCACTTAGAAATCGAATACTTGATTTTGGCCTCAATGGGGAGGTTAGGTACCCTGTACACCGAATCCGCAAATAAAAAGAGTAAACGACTTGCACGCTCTGTAGGGGGAAGCCGACAAAGTGACCATTTTTGGCATCTCATCGACAGCCATTGTTGTGCCCTAAACCCAATCTCCAATCAGTGCCATGCGCGTTTCAGGAATGAACTTTCAGATTTTTGTGAATTACGGGAAAAATCTTGCAAATCGAGAAGATTTGCAGTGTAAACCATTGCAGTTTCCGTATTACACGTGTGCCTGGATTCAAATTACAATAAAATTGTTGTTCGCCTAAACTAAAGTTGTAGAGTGTTGTTCCATTACACATCTCTTTCACTGTTCTATTTAATTGAGCATCCGAATACATACCTTCAGGAAGATTACAATGAGCTAGTATTGAACATCATCCACCTTCGGGTTTCCGAAGTGTGCACCCCGAGCCATGTCAAGCAGGTTTGAAGCGTAGTTTTTACTGTTTGACAAAAGTGTGATCTACGCTTCCACCCTGAATGGAATCACCCCGGGAAGGTCCTGATCCCTGGAAAAATAAGGAACGTGGAGAGCTAAAAGTAAGGAATCTGCGGCGATGGATGTTGTACATCGAGTGAATGCCCTGCAGTTCTCTTCTCCATTACGACCAACTAGCAAACGCCATGGCTCTGGATGCTGACAGCAAACAGTTGAAATAAAGGCAAGGCTGCTTTGAACATGTTGCAACCAGGTAGTAGTACAGTTACAGTTGTACTACTTCGAAGTACTATCTACCACATTCGAGATCACCCAAAGAATAAAGCGATTGAATTCAAAATCAAAAAAATTGTTGGGGATCGTCTGAAGCATATTCAAGCGAGGTACAGTCGGGCTTGATGACTGATCAAAGCCCTCGGGCTGGTCCCTTCAGTGGGCTTTGATCAGCCATGAATCCCTGTGTACCTCGCTTGATTATCTACTTGATACCATTGTAGTTGCAAACAAGTAACTACAACAATTGCAGTACAATAGCAAGAGTCCACTCTTGCCAATAGTCATGTAGTTTTTTGAATTAGTTATTTGAAAATGGTGAGCATCTTCATCTTCTTCCCGGTGCGCATGTACACATATTTTTTGAATCTGTACGTGCTCCAAGCCAACTCACCTCTGCTCAAATCGACGGCGATTTATTTCGCGATTTTAGGTCGATCGCCACGGAAAACCACACCAAACGTTGACAAAACTCCACGTTTTTCACTGAAGACGCATTGGATGTCCTGATAAAACGGATGGAAAACCTCGTAATGGCTGATGAAGAAGAAGAAATTTGTCGAACTTCCAAGGCGCACTGTAAAAGGAGTGCAAGAGTTTCGCCAGGGAAAGTAGGCAGGTTGGATTCAGTGATGCTTTTGCTGTCGATTGATGTCAGTTCCAGGTGTTCGATTTGTAAGTGCAACAGGGGACTCACTTTGGCACCACTGGCTGATGGACTATATGTTCGTTTTAAGGGGGGAGGGGGTCTGGGGAGAAATGAACACATATCGTCTCGAAAAAAATATCGATATTTATGGACGGCCCCTTTAATACACCCTTGCTACGGGTCAACTCCACTGTGTGCTGGGCAGTTCACATACCTGATAGAACCACCTTCGAATTCACTTGGCTGCAGAGTGCGGTCGCGGGCTTTACCTGCTAACGCCTACACACACAAAAAAAGAAGAAGAAACAGCACAGACCATACAAGTCCAAACTCAGCACACTACTTCATATTGTGTTTGAAGCAAGACAACTGACAGAGTAACTGAAGAAGACTGTGCTCTACAGGACAAAGGGAAACAGAAAAAAACTGACGGGCGAGTTGACAGGATCCAATGTGTCTG
>NC_088644.1:21333799-21356858 GCF_964019385.1 Sycon ciliatum
GGCCTGGCACGAGGGTAACATGGATGCAGCTAATGGGATTTCGGTCTTTGACCACTTGGTGGTGGGTCTGATCTACTCACCTCCCACCGTTTAGGCGCTGCATCTGCGCCTTTGATCCTAGAGGGGGGACATTATAATTATAGCAATAAAAACTGCTTTATGGCAGTTTTCTAAAAAAAGTTATTGTGTTCTAGTCCATGGAGCCCGTCTAAAAAGTAAGAAATTAACGAAATGTGATAGCTGAAAATTAAAATTTCACACAAAACCTCACAATAATCACAACACTTGAAATGCTGCTTTCAACTTTAACTTGTACTGCACCAACAATTGGCAACATGAATGCATAGGAAAGAAGATCACGAGGGGAAAAGGTCTTCTACATGTAGCTTTTAATTCTGTGTGTGATTATTGTGAGGTTTTGTGTGAAATTTTAATTTTCAGCTATCACATTTCGTTAATTTCTTACTTTTTAGACGGGCTCCATGGACTAGAACACAATAACTTTTTTTAGAAAACTGCCATAAAGCAGTTTTTATTGCTATAATTTCTTTTGTTTTTCTGTCACCAATCAATGCCAATCAATGGAATGCCCTATATGAATATGTAAATGATGGCTCTCACATCATATCAAGAGGTATACCAAGAGTACATAATGGGGGTTATGTACTCTTGATTATACCAAGAGTACATAACCAAGAGTGTGCAACTGCCTGCACAACCTCTATGCTGTGCTGCGACGGCAGAACTTCACATCACGTGACATGGTTCAAAAGGTTATGCTGGCAAACAGTGCAAAGTGACCACAAGAGAGTTGTACCCAAAGCTGGGCTGCGTACAACCCAGTATCTATCATGCACTAGAGTGCACGGGTTCATCACGTGATGTGAAGTTCTGCCGTCGCAGACCCCATAGCAGTCCGTGCGCCAAGGGATACTCAAGGGCTGATTTTATTTGCAACCGCGGGAAACGAAGTCACCAAGACGCCTTCATTTGAGGCTTTTGGAATTGGAGAATTTATTGAATTTAGGTATGGCTCTCGTCCCTTCTAGAGAACTAACCAAGACCCTGTGGGGGCAAAAGGAGACTTCTTTGGCTCCGTGAATACACTAGCTATGCGGTGGTCTAGTTAGTTTGAGTGTGTGGTTCGTATTCAAAGTGTTCCAAGCCGCAGTTCACTCGAAGGTCATCGTGGATACGTCTGCACTTGAAAATCAAGGCTGGAAAGGACTGCCTGGTGTGTCCGAACGGTATGTTTTGCACTGAAGGCATTTTTTGTATAAATTGTTGAAAGTGTCTACTTGTTCGAAATGCAAAAGACATGGTCGTAGATCCTTGGCCCACAACACCCCACTAAATAAACTATGACCTGTCGTGAAATTATGTGAAATTGATCAACACAATCATCCACAAATTATCCTATGCCAAAGTACTGCAAATGCAAATAATGGCATCCCTTTACCTAGGTCATGTTTGTAGGGCCTTATGCCACATCTTTGCATGATTTCCTCATGCAAATCGTGTGCCTAGCTTCGAAAACACATTGCGCTAAGTGCCGAATATATACCTGTGAATCAGAACAACAGCACTCACTATTGCTTTCATGAGTGGTAATGGTCAGCTGAAAGGAAACTTCTATCCATCAACTCATAAGTAAAGTAATGACTAATCTCCTTGTTGCGCATGTGGTTCCTTCGTATTTACATGTACCGTAAAGTACCGCCAGAGTGCCCCGCCATCTCGTCCTTTCGGGGTCGTATTGTGGGGTGGTCTCCGGTCTGTAGGTTATACGACACGAACTTTGTACACATATTGCACGTTCTGCAGACAATCTGTGCCTTCGAGCGGACACGAGCTCCACACAAAAACCTGCTTAGTGTGACCTTAGTACACTAAGTTGCTCACACCGTACGAACTTCGTTGCACTGCCATACGATTTTCCTTTCCCTGGCTGTATTATATAAATCTGTCGCAGCAAAATCAAGGTGGGGCGCTCTCGCGGTACTTTACAGTATGTGCGCCTCTCTGTGTTCGGTGAATGATTTTGAATATTTGCGCACGACTTCAGGATAGTGCACATTGTATGCATGTACCTGCATATGTAATCCTTTCATGATTTAAAAATTAGGAGCCGTGCTTCTCATCACCGTGGACAAGTAAATGTCGGCCAGTTACGTAGCGTTTGGAGATTTGCACAAGTACAGTTGCGTGTCGATTATGCGGCAACCGCGGAATAAAATGAATATTCTGGACGACTGAAGCTACAAAGCCATCTTTTGTTAACTTAACAGATCAAAAAGGCAGTACTTCGAAGTACCTGTATTTATCACTAGTATTACCCTGAGACAGTCGTGCTCATCTCTAGAGACTGGCTTGTATTTAACTCTACGTAATGGCAACTTTCATGATGCTGACTGTCTACATTTACTTGAAGTAGGACTATAAATACTAAATATAAGGTCTATAAGCTGTCAGTGCGGTGCTGTTGGATACCCGACATGCCATGTGACTGACCGCCAGATACTAGTAAACGACATGCGAGTGTACCGGTCACAGTGTATCTGGGTTTTCACGAAAATTTGAAACTTATACGATTGTGAGAAAAGTTCAGAAACCACACTTACACATACACACACACGCACGCACACACACACACACACACATGCGCGCACGCGCGCGCGTGTGCACACACACACACCTGTCCTGTTCTGTTGAGCCACTACCACAACTTAGCACAAGGATCGCACCGGCCCTAAAGGGGCAGTAGAGCGAAAGTGAGAGGTGTTGGCTTCGAGTTCACCTATCTCTACGGTGAACGCAACCTCGATCGAAAGTCATGCCAAACGGATTTATCTACCGCGCGCGCGCGCGCGTGGGCGTATACAAAACGGAGGAAGGATTACTTACTCTCCCTGTATGATGTTTCTGTTGTATTCGTGAACAATGTCATTGATGTTTTTCCATGCATGCTTTTGAATATGCGAGCATAACTTCCAACATCAAGCACATTCTTGCTTCTCATCAGCATGTACAAGTTTATGTTGGGCAGTTATGTAGCGTTTGTTTTACCGGCTGCGTTTGTTGGTGCTTGCAGGTCATTGGCATGCTGTCTGTTTCACAGAAGCTCGTGTAACAGGTTCACCGTACAGCTATGAATGCAATGTAGCGTGTCGAAGCCACTTCGGTATGACGTGATGCCTAATTTCCTGGTTGTACCAAAATTGCGAGTATGCAAGTGATCGTCAAGCCTGTCCCCTGTACAGTAGCCGTCTTGCCTTGTTACGCCTGGTTCTGACTCTGCGTTCTCGTATACTCCAGGCAATGTTACAAGGAATACTGCTCCCTTCTCAAGCAATTCATTGGCAACAAAACGCTCGGCTATGCCCTGTAACTTTGCTGTGCGGTTTGTGCTTTGTCAATGTTGTGTACCAGTTCATGATCTGTGCTTGCTGGTCTGTTTGTTTTCTCTCGCACAATTGAGGCGCTGTAGCACAGTGTACAGTGTCGATCATCCTGCCCAGGCTCTGATTTCACGTACCACAGTACGGTTTCTCTTGTTGCTCACTGTAATGTGCATGATACAAGCTCCTTGGTACTCCATCATCACCTGGTGCTGTTGCTGCCATTGTTGGACCCTGCTGATATCCTTCTCGCAATGCCCGAACGTTGTTCCAACAAATGCACAACTCGCTCTTAGTTGTCACATTCGGTTTGGTCTCGTTCCAGTCTTTCGAATTGAGTGAGTGCGTAAACTTGTATGAAGTGGTGAAGCAAAAGCCGTGCGCCGGCAAACATTCAATGTCCGGGTGTAATGACGCACCAAGGTCCCGGGACTTGCGTCCAATTCCTGAGTGATTTTTGTGTGCCTAGCCTCTAGGTATCATACCATATTTGTTTGGTTCAACCGTTTTGGATGCCCACTGCAATACCATTCACTGTATTATGTGTGTATGTTATCCAAGAAATCTCCCATATTTTTGGGTGGACAAACCTCGCCATAAGTCAGTAACCTGGCATTTTGCACTAACAGAACTCCTAGGATATCAGCGCCGTCTCAGTACCTGGGGACAGTTGTAAAGAAAAAGAAAAAATATCCTTGGCCCACAATGCCCCACTAAATAATCCGAAGGGTGTCGCGAAGACTACAATTTCCTTACCTTTCTTTCGTGGACGAAAAAAGACACTTCGCTTCGTCCGTTGCGCATGAAACGAAACATGAGGGTAGTGTTTATCAATTAGAATAGGTATCATGCACGAAGGATTGGCGAAAAGGTACTATGCTCGAGCGCTGGTCGTCGTCTTGTTTGTCAATTTTGAGTCCCATTGAGAATTTTCTTCTCCAGACCTCTCAAATTTCCCGCGGTTGCAAATAAAAGTGCAACTTCTAGACGACTTTTTTGAATTTGGCGCACGGACTGATAGCTGGAGTTGCACACTCTTGGGTTATGTACTCTTGATTATACGCATTGATGTGCAAGCCTTTTTTTGCAGAAAATGGCACTAGCATAATGCATGTTCTTCTGCGGGGAAACATGTGAGTAGTCAGGTGGCGATACTTTTTTTATACGGAGGTCATTCTGTGCATGTTGCTGTTGCAGAATTTCATGACTCTGCCATAAATTTGTCTTGCCTTTCAGATATTTCAGATTTCCCCACCCTCGATCAGATTTATATAGAAGAAATGTAGCCATGCGCCAGGTGCGTTTCGCAGATGTTTTTGTTGATTCTGTGTTTATAATGGTTTATAATCATGGGTTATCGTGATAAGGTCATCCTGCATCATATTGCACTGAAATCGTAATCCTGTTGATGTCGATACAACTCTTGGAAGTAGTTCAATGACTTCAAACTGTTAGTCCACGATTTTCTAAAACACAGCAAAGGAGGAACAATAAACATGTATTAAAATGTAAACAATACATTGCTGAGTCCGACACCTCGTTCTAACAACTACACTGATCCTGAGGATAAAAGGTTAAAGGCTATGGTTGGAGGTACTGATACTGAGAGATAAACAAGGCACTCCATGATAATAAAATCTTACACATCTTTTGGTGAGTATGAATGATATCCAGTCGAACCTCTTTAGGACGAACACCAAGGGACCGATGGTATTTATTCTGTGAGTTTGTCTTAACCTATTTTATAATACATGTATAACCAGTGAATACAATTATTTCTCCAATAGACGCACGAATAGATTTCTTCTACAGCGAAAGATTCTAAGCCACACCGACTCATCTCGTATGAAACAAAAGAGTCACTAGAGAGGTTCTGCAAAATGAAAATGCGTACAAACTTTCGCTCTACATCATGAAGTGCGAAACTTCGCAACTTTGGACGCGAAACTTGCAGGGAACGCGAAATGAACTGTTGTAGGAAATTTCGTGAGATCGGGTCATGGCGTACGTGCACTTGGCTCGCGCAAACTACGAAAATGTGCAGAACGCAAAGTTCGTGCAAAAATTCGTACACACTTTTGCAAGGACTGTCGCGAAACTTCGTTCGAATTTTTGTTTTGCAGAACCTCTCCAGTGAACCTTTCTTTAGCAACATGACGGCAACTGAAACAGCAACAGAGAAAGTACGATACATGTACTGCACATTCTTGCAAGTACTACCAAGAGTACGGGGGGTTATGTACTCTTGGTACTACAAACAGATTGCAGATCGTAATTCTTGCTTTGGCGGCACGAAACTTTATTTGGGGCAGTGCAATCTCGGCAGTACTCACTCAAACAGCCCAGACTCGAGTAAACAAATGCAATCATACAAGTACGAGATTTTCACGAGACGACACTGCACCCGTTGGCTTGTTTCGTATGAAGCAAACAAGTTACTGAACCTCTCCACAATGGAGATTTTCCCTGATATGCGAATTTATTTGGCAAACTCGGTCAATGAGTCCTTGAACCTTTCCCTCCAGATTGGGAACTGCCAACGATAGTATGCTACTGACCAGTGCCTTACTTGTAACGTACTAATGTGCAATGAATATGAGTATTTTGACAACACATCTAACATAAGCCTTACCGTCGAGAAGGGGAACTCGCGTTCTTCGCACACTGTAGGCAAGGGCAAAGAGATAAAAATGGATCTAAATCCGAATAAAATCAGCACACGTTTCCGTAAATGAAAGGGTGAGCATAAGCAAATGAATCGAAGGAAACTGGTCAACTCAGAGATCGCCTGTCATTGAGTATTCCGTAAAAGGAGGCCTCGGCAGCGGAAAAGCTAAATTTAGAAAGGAGATCCTGTCAGCTTTTCCATTATTTATTGCATTCCGCCCAAAATCAGCACACTTTTCGTAAATGAAAGAGTCAACACAAGCAAATGAATCAAAGGGAACTGGTCAACTCACCTGTCATTGAGTAATATTCCGCGAAAGGAGGTCTCAGCAGCACCGAAACGAAATAAGCCAGGCCAGGAGACGAAATATCCGAAACAGCTCATGCAAGAAGCAGTTCCAAAGAAGGAAGTTCCTCGCGCATGCACATCCGAAAAGGCAACAACAAAAAGTCTGCAATGCACCCGCATGCGGCCATCCGGCCGCGCGATGGTAGGAGCCATGGAGTAGCTCCGGCCTCCCTGCAGGACCAGGTACCGAGCATCTTACGTAGAAACTTACGTAGCTACGTAGACAACGTGTCTGAATAGCGGTGTCGTTAGGTAGCGCCATGTGAACACAATAATAGAAAAGCTGACAGGATCGCTTTTCTAAATATAGGGCTTGAAAGTGATGACGTCAAAAACGGCCAAAAAGTAATAAGTTGACATCAGATTTCTATTTTGGATCCACTAAGGTGTGACTTTGCTATTGCCTAAGTATGTGGGTGCATAGCAACCCACTCATGTCGTATGCAGGGGTGACTTTTATTTCGCCACCAGTTGTCACCCCGCCCCCATTAGCCAAATCAGTCAGTTTCACTGGCTACATCACCTTGTTGTGAGTATGACCGCTTGAAATGTGCTTGGATCCATACAAAAACTGGATCCAAGTGGATCCAGTTTTTGAATTTTTGAAATTGTTGCTATGCTGTGACGTAGCACTTTCAAGCCCTATTATCAGATGACCCGCGCTCTGCGAAAACCGACCTTAGGTGCTTCGTAATTTTTTCGAGAAAAAGAACAAAACGTCACGATCTGTCGATTTTTGAAGATTACAAGGTGAGAGTCATGGCGGAACGAAGCAGAAGACAGTCGCTAGCTCAAATTGCTGCGGGCTTCTCCCCAGAGGTTTTAGCCGAACTCCTTCACGATGAATAGTCATTTCTTTGGCCTGGTCCAATCGCAGTTCTGATGACAGCAGTGCCGAGGAGAGTCGGATGTGGAATCGCAGGACGTAACGCTGATCGAGCTGGACGGTGATGCGGAGGAGAATTTCGATCAGGCGTCGGTTCTGCCACCAGCCCAGCCCCTCAATGCCGGCAATATACAGAGTGCACGCCAAGAAAAATCGGTTCAAGTACTGTCTACAATCCAGGAGGCGCGTGACAAGTTTGACAAGCGCTGTAGGTGTTCCGCACTGGTGCTGTTTCAAGAGCGTGACACTTGAAACCTTGCTTGCACTTACAGCACACACAGCGCAGGTCCTGATCAAGACAGATCGCTGCTTGTGTGTAGGCGGAAAGCTAGACGTGCTCAGGAGACGTGGTGAGGCTACCCAGCGCGTCCAGCATGCTGGGAGATGTGATAGATGGGGCTCAACAATACTACTCTGAACTACTGAAGCACAGAGTCAGTGGCTGGTGTGGAAGTCATGTACATGCATGTCAGGAAGTCTTTGTGTGTGCCTCCAGGATCAAGCCCTGGGTGCTGAAATCTACAGGCTGCTGTCAGTGCAAGTGTAATCAGCCCAACACAGAACTCTGGAATGCACTGCCTGTGGAAGATGTTGTGGAGCTGAAGCATTTTATAGAGCATTATGCTATGCTAGTATTATGCTATAGTTCATGGCCTCCCTTAACCTGCGGCTCGACATGGACACAACAAGCCAGTACCAACCTACATGTATTTGCCCAGTATCACTACGAAGAAGCTTGTTCACCAGGCGTTCACAAAGCCTGGTGGCAAAGCTGCATACAGTACGTTTGGCAAGATTTGGAAAAGAGACTGCCATGATATCGCCGATTACGAAACAATGTGTGCGGCTGATGTAGACATAACTAGATGTTCTAACTACCAGTACCAGATAAAACTATCAATATCCTTTAATCCGGCATTGGTCCTAGCTTCTTCACTACTTTGCACCTGCCTCTACGCATCACTCCGGCTGGCATATCCTCAAACAGAGCCAAATACCTCTTCCACCAGATTCGTGAGCAACACCATCCACAGAACAGAGATAGAATGTGTCTATCTCCACAACAGGAAGATCCAATGCCATCATAAACCTTTCCTTTTGAGCATTATGACATACAGATTTATTCTGCAAAGTTTGGTTGCAATCATCCTGCTTGAATTCTTGCTGCATTTGTTCCAAAATGTAGCATAAAATCCTGGATTTTTGCTATTTTTCCTCCAAAAATTGCAAGAAAAGTGCAAAGAAATTGTCATTGTATCTAACTGAATATGTATGCAATCCACCTAAAACTTCACCAGAAGTTGAAGAAAGGGTCCTGGGTCAACAATCCAGCACAAACTCAATTTCGCCAAAATAGCACCTAAGGTCGGTTTTCGCAGAGCACTGGTCAGATTATGAACATTTTAGAGAGGTTCCGCACTACGTAAAGTTGAGCAACTTTACGTTAGTGGGCGGGAAAAACCCGTGAATTCGCGAGTTTGCACTCCACTTACGGAAAGTTGTCTACGGAGAGTACGTAGATAGGGCTCTGATAACGTAGCTGGTCCGTAAGTGGATTGGGGTACAAATTTATGACTCTCTCCCCAGGTCGATCTGGTCGTACACTGCCGCGTTCGGAGTTGCCAAGGGCAGCTTCGTGATTTGAAAACTCCGTATGGCGGAACCCAGATGCGCATGCAGTTTACGTAAGACTTTCCGTAGATCGACTACGTTTTTTACTAACGTAATTACGTAATGCGGAACCTCTCTATTATCTGAGCGAGTGAGCGTAACTTGTAGTTCCTTGGTCCTTTTCTTTGGCATAAATTAGTATAATCCTTGGCTCTCCATCCGAGTCTACTCTTGAATCTCTGATATATTATGGAATACACAGAGCCAAGATTTATACTGAAGGCGGCACTGGCCTAGTCTTGCACGTGCTCAATACAGCAAAGATAAGAAGGTGTGGACAGATACAATCAAGAGTCCATAACCCCCTGGACTCTTGATACAATGTACATGTAGATGCGATTGTGCAGTGGGTGCATGCCTGCATGGCCCTGGCATGGGTGGCCGTGGTTGCCGCACAACGTGTGACCTCGTAGCATTTTTTCACGGTTCGCGTGAGACTCGGCTGGAGACCGAGTTTTCCGGATCCGTAGGAACGCCACCACCCTTCAAGGATCAATGCGCAGATGCAGCTCCTAAATCGGTGGGAGGTGAGTAGATCAGCTCACCAGCAAGTGGTCAAAGACCGAAAATCCCATTCACTGCATCCATGTTCTCCTCGTGCCAGGCCACGAGTTCCCAATTAACTGTGGGTCGCAGCACGGCTGGAAAAATCCTTCCTCTTCCAAGCGGGACTTGAACCTGGTACCCTCTGTTGCTCAATCATGGTCTTAGACCATCCCACTATGCCTGCCTGCAATCCTGGGAAGCAAACGTATAATAATTATTACTAGTGCAGCTGGTTCTGCCACACGGTATAACGTGCCAAAGTACGTATGGAAACTTCGCAGCGGTACGGTATTTAGTTTGATACGGATTTTTTCATACCGTTTTCCGTGTGAAGCGCGGTTCACACGGACCGGACTCCGTGTGAAAAGTGAGCGTACAGAGTACATGTGGCGGGGTGTTCGTGCATGGTTCGAGCATGCTACGTACAGCAGAACCGGTGCAACGTACGAAAAATCCGTGTCAAACTTCACTGCAGTAATTTTTGTCCTTTTCCTTTCTTCATCATAATTATTACTATGTTCTCTTTGTAGAAGCACAGTTCAGCAATTCTCACGTAGCCTAGGTATCATAGTACTGTAGCCCCCAGTCTCAACTGTTAGTATCCTAATCTCAACACAATCCTGAAGAACAGTCAATGACAAACAGCCGGAACGAACAATATGACCAAAAAATTGCAATTTCCTTTCACGAACAGAAACAATAAGTGGGACTTGTTTGTGAATACTATTTATTCACTCTCTAACAGACACATTCGTCCGGTGATAAGTGAACGGAATCCTTAGAAGGCGTCGATAGCTTCTCATTTCGAAAGCCTCGATCTTTTTCACAATTTCAGCAGTAGTAGTAGTAGTAGTAGTAGAATTTATTATTTTGATAGGGAAGGCCCTACAGACGTTGCCGTCTTGTTACAGGGAACCCTAAGTCATGTACTTGTACATTTGTATATATAAATAGGGCCGCTCCTTCCTTCCGGCTTCCATGTACATTGTACATGCATGATGATGATGACGCACTGGCGCCACTGGATGATTTTTCAGCAAGGGACTCAGCCGGGCACGGCAGGCAGGAGCAAACATGCTCCTTGAGCCACGCAGGCACATGGCACCACAACGAACCAGGGCAAACTCAAGGCGGCAGCGCAGCAAGGAGATAACCTGCGCGTATGGCTCCTTGCTTTTCTCAGCCAGGAGAGAGGCGATCCGTGAGAAAAGCGCATTGGCATGCTTGCCATAGCCACCAGAGGCACAACGGGAACGAAGGAGGCATGCTCGACTTCGTGTACTCGCTCTTCGTACTTCCAGCGCTTTTCTTGTTCATGGCGTCAGTAACTAGCAGTAGCAGCGAGGGAGGCGGCACGATTCGAAGACGCAAAAGGGTTGAGCACCCGTACATCGATAAAGATGCGCTCGAATCGGCCACCCCACACACCACTAGCCGCAACATCCAGCCGAGCCTGCTCCTCCGTGACGGCTGCGCGATACGATGGCGGAAGGCCGCTCCGGTGACGGGCTGGAGGTGGGGTTCCACCCTCACGTTATGAGCGACCTGCCTCAGATCTCTGGCGGTGATCATCGACATCCCTCACCTCGTTATGGCGCAGCGTCGGGAAGCCACCAAACGCGTGGCACAGGCTGAGGGCGTGACTGACATTCACTGGCTTGCTGCTCACGCAGCTCAGACAGCCAGAGGCTTGGGAGCCGTGGAGGTGTCCAGCCGTACCTGAGGCGCAGGCCATCCCGGAAGCCCGGCGGTCTCCCTTGCCTTGGCTTTGGCTTGGTGAGGGTGAAACCATACAGCATGGCCATGGCGGCTGACTGGCTGAGTCACTGAGGCGGCAGGTCAGCCAGCTGGATGCATGGCATGCATGGATCATATCAAGAGTACATAACCCTGTCACGTCCAAAAATCCAACCCTACAACATCACTTCCTCCCAACATCTACCCCTACACCCCCAGGTTATAATTTCAAGTTGGTGCCACGTTGCGTATGGGATGACCTGAATGCTGAACTTGCTGATGTCCACTGGAAATGTCACCTCCGCAGCTCGCACGTGGATGACGCTCTTTCGTCTTTCCACTCTATTCTTAGCAGGGCCATGGAGAAGCACCTCGGGTACTTCTCCCGGCGTCCACTCTCCCCCTCATGCCGACGTTTAGGTCAGCCACCTTGGGTTGATGCCCCCCTCCGTGCCGCCATTAAGGCAAAGCACGATTTCTACAGTGTGTGTAAAAAATACCCAACCCAGCTTAGCATGCATGTATATCGATCTCAACGGAACTTGGTGAAGAGTCTGACTCGATCGAAATACCGGGGATACATTCGGTCCGTACAAGCTACGCTGCAGGACAAAAACCGCCCATCACTGTTTCAGTTCGTGAGCAAATTAAAAAATCATAAAGTATCTCGTGACATCCCGACACTCACCATTAGTTCTACACAGCAGGCTACTACCTCTTCAGCTAAAGCCACTGCATTGAACTCTCAGTTCGCCTCAGTGGCCGTGCCTGATGACCCTTCTCTACCCATTCCCCCCATTGCCGAGGAGTCGGGTGAGGCTGACCGCCTCACATCTGTCTTTACTACGACTGCTGCCATCCGACGTTACATTCGAAAGCTCCCGTCTGACAAGGCGCCAGGCCCAGACGGCATCACTAATCTGGTACTAGGGAGGTTTAGTCCCACGTAATCCGTGGGTACTTTACGTGGGTGTACCACGTGACACTCAGTGACCCACGTACAGACGTTTTCTGATTCACGACATGCCGTGTATGGAGGCTCACCCACGTTCCGCCAGAACGTGGGTGAAAATTAGAATGGAGCGCATTGTGCAAGCTGTGAGGGTGCTCAGCTGAAGAAGTTTCCGAAGCACGAAATCAAAATATTGGATGAGCTTCTTAGGCCCGGGTAGCTTCGTCTTTGACCAGGTTTGGGCCTTTCGCTTTATGCTTTTGTTTGTTCCGTGTGACTAAACACAACATTGCAACGTGGGTGCCCTTCATCCACTTTACGTGGATCACCCACGTACGCGTTTCCGTTACGTGGGAACTAAACCTCCCTATTAAAGTCCCTTGCGCCCTCAATAGCATACTCCTTATGTCTGATTTTCAACCTATCATTCCGCACTGGTCGTTTTCCCTCTGCATGGAAAACAGCTAATGTTATACCGATCTTCAAGAAAGGGTCCCGCCACGAAGCATCAAACTACCGTCCGATATCTCTACTGTCCTGTGTTTCCAAACTCTGTGAGCGCGTTTTCTACGACCAATTGTACTGTCATGTCTCGTCACGTTTGAGTTCAGCTCAGTCCGGATTTCGCAGAGGCGATTCTACCACCCTCCAGCTGACGCGCCTGGTGCAATTAGTGTGTCGACATCGGGATGCTGGAGACCTAGTCGGGATCTGTTTTTCGATCTTGCCAAGGCCTTCGATACCGTCTGGCACCGGGGGCTCTTGGCCAAGCTTCGTGGATCGTTTACTGTAGACGGCAATCCCCTGCTATGGCTGACATCTTACCTAACTGGGCGAACGCAGTACGTCACGGTACATGGGACGTCCTCAGCCGACACAACAGTACTATCCGGAGTTCCCCAGGGTTCCATCCTCGGCCCCCTTCTTTTTATCTTATACGTCAATGATCTGCCCGCAGCTGCCCCGGGCACATCACTATTCGCAGACGACACAACGCTCCTACGGGCATCTCCTAACATCACTGGCCTGATGAGTAACCTAGCTAACGGATTCAAAGAGTAATTTCCTGGATGTCGTCTTGGCGGTTATCGCCCAATCTGTCTAAAACTAAAATCATGCTCTTTCCTTCTCAGCCTGATGTTCCGCCCCTCCTCCATCCCACTTTCCCCAAGCCTATAGACATAGTCTCCAGCCATAAGCATCTTGGCATTTTCATTGACTCTAATCTTTCAAGGGAACCCCACATCGATTACATATGTAAACGATCAAGTTCATCTTTAGGAATCCTCTCTTCTCACTGTTACCATCTCCCAATCTCTTGTAAACTCCTCTTTTACTCAGCTTACATACGCCCCATTTTTGATTATGCAGATACTGCTTGGGCTGGAATTTCCACAACCCGTGCTGAAAAGCTCGAAATTCAGCACAAAAAAGTTCTAAAAATCCTCCTCCGGAAACCCCGCATGCTCCCATCTTCCACCCTTTATGCCCTTGCTCACACTACCCCTTTGTCTAAGAGACGTAATTCACATCTTGTCACCCAGTATCCATTCTCTCAAACTCAATCTGTGTCCACCTCACCTCCACTGTTTCAACTGGTTTTCTTCCCGTAGCACGAGAAACTCCCTTTCCCTTCCGAAACCCAAGTCCTCCTTTCTACTTCACTCTCCCCTTTTCACTGCGTACTCTGCGTGGCTGGCGCTTCCCCAAGAAGCTAAGGACCTTTCTTCCCTTCGCCTTTTTAAGAGCCTTGTCGCGCCTTGACTTTGATTTTGTGTTTCTCATTTTGTTGCAATCACTACTTATCCATGCCGGTTCCTTTTTTTCTTCTCCTCCCCTTCTCCCTTCCTTGCCGTGGTTGGCTAACACCCTCTCTCTTTGGCCGGTGTTCTCACTGTGCTATGAGATGCTGCAATAAATAAATAAATAAACCCCCGGGTTATGTACTCTTGATCATATTCATACATGTACTTAGTACTAGATAATGCTGGAGCAAGAGTACATTTATGTCAGGAAGTCGTATATATACGACTCCCTGATTTACTCAATCTGCGGACAGAACTGTTTCGTCCATGATCCAGGGAGCCGGAGTCGTAAATATCAAAAGCACCATGGCCATGGAGTACAGGGCCTAAGGGGGGGGGGCCCGGGGGGGGGGGTTATATTTTACGACTCCCTGGTTTCGTCCTTTGTGTGTACGTGTGTGGACTCGTACCAAGAGTACATAACCCCCGGGGGGTTATCATGGTTATGTACTCTTGCTCGTACATATGTACTCGTCAGCGCAGCACAGAGGAAATGAGGCCTGATTTATGTACTCTTGTCTTGGCTAGCTGGAGTCATTTTACGACTCCCTGGTTTCGTCCTTTGTGTGTACGTGTGTGGACTCGTACCAAGAGTACATAACCCCCGGGGGGTTATCATGGTTATGTACTCTTGCTCGTACATATGTACTCGTCAGCGCAGCACAGAGGAAATGAGGCCTGATTTATGTACTCTTGTCTTGGCTAGCTGGAGTCATTGCACATTGTGCATGCTCTCAGTTTTCTCGTCTCGAGTTTTGTGTGTGTGTTTTTGTTGAGGAGTTTTATTTGAATCAGTTTTTTTTTAGTTGTGATAGCAAACATGCATGAAGTCGACATACGCAGGCCAATGTGAACTGAGAAGTGGAGGCATACCTGTAGAAGGCAATTTGTGTAGTATTTTGTGTTAGTGTTACCAGCCATCATGGAGTGCCCCCTACTTGGCAGGGAGTTGGTCCTGCCCGTGTGTTTGTTGGTCAATTTGATGTCGTCAATTTGTATCGTGGTCTTGAACAAATGGCTGTACACATACCACCACTTTCCAAACATCACGCTGACCGCGCTACATTTCGTAATGACCTGGCTTGGACTAGTAGGCTGTGCTGCGGCTGGGCTCTTTAAGCCCACAAAACTACGCATAATGTCTGTAGTGCCGCTTGCAATGTCCTTCTGTGGATTTGTGGTCTTCACGAATCTGTCCCTGGAGAGCAATACGGTGGGCACGTACCAGCTGATGAAGGCTATGACCACGCCATGCATTGTCGTTATCCACACGTACTTCTACAACAAGCGCTATAGTGTTCCTGTATTGCTGACGCTGGTAAGCTCCGGCCCGATGATAGCCATGCTGTGGCGTAGTGCAAGTCCAGCCATGTATTTGTGTGGTGTATGGACCATGGACTGCCGTTGTTGCACTACCGGTGTGTTCCCGGGTCACGAGCTTGTGAATAGCTGCTGAGCAGGGATGTGGTTTGTACAATTGCCCTACAGTAGAACCTCACTTATCCGGACACCTCAGGACTGATATGTACCCGCATCTCACTGAGAAACGTCGGGAACTTGGAAATACACTACAACTGCACTGGATATGACCATTATTCTCTTCAGTTGGGCTTGCTGAACCTAGATCGATACCATTGATACCATTTGCAAGCATACACAATAGAAACTGAGAGACGTGACTTTTCATGTGAAGTAGTTCAGCTGACTGCTGCGAGAAGGCATTCGTTGTCAAGGTCTGGTTGCGGGTACCTGCCTGCAAGGTACCCGGTTGAGGCAGGTATCTGGATAAGAGATGTTATGCTGGTACTGTATGCACAGAGCAAAATCCAAACTAGCGCCGGGAGGGGGTCTTCACGAGCATAACAGAGTACAAACTCCGAGCTTTCTACTTCATGTAAGAAGTTTCTCATACAAACTTTGACAAGTTTGGTGCACTTTCGAAGTACTGTTATCTGGTTCTGGGATAGCATTTGATTGCCGCAATGCTGCTCCATCTGTTTGATCCTGTTCTAGATTGCACAAACCAAGCATGCATGGTACCCTTAGCCGGAAGTCGTCAGGTGTTTGGCGAAATTCTGGTGGGGAATGGAGGCTATGCATGTGAAGTATGCCGCCAGTGCTGATGCTCAGGACTTCATATACAGTCGTCCCTCTCTAATCCAGCACCCTCGATAAACCAGCACAATTTTCAGTAGCCAAAATGTCCTCTTCATGCACATTGCAGCAGTAAATCAGATTTGTTAATCCAGCACCCTCCCTAATCCAGCACAATTTCCCTGGCACAAATGGTGCCGGGTTATAGAGGGACCACTGTACTGGCCTTGTTGAACCGTTGCTCTGTTGATCTTAGGGATTTGGTAACATGAAATGGTATAGTAGAGTAATGGTGGTTTAACACACACCTGGCGAAATGGCGGTAAATATACACCTGCCCACACATATGCTCTATCTGATCATTCAGCATGTGAAGTTCTTTGTTTTCTCTGCTGTACCTAGATACCTATAACTCTTGGCGTGGTGTGCAACTCCTACTATGACGTTCGTTTCAATGTCTGGGGAACAGCGTATGCCACCATTGGCGTCTTGGTGACTTCAGTCTACCAAGTTGTAAGTGACAGTCATCGTGTGTTGTTCGTCGGGGTGAAACTATTATACCGAATATTCGAGTACTCGCTTGATTTTTTCAAAAATAATCGTATTCGGAATAAATCAGAGTACTCTTTCATACGTGGTTCATGCATTTACCACAGAAATCTGCAGTTGCAGAGCAGCAGTCAGTAGATATTGATGTGCAGACTGTGTGGTGAACATTTGTACACAAGTAGAGAGAGCCCAGATGACCCACCAATCAGTATACGTGTGGGAAATGACTGCCAATCCGTTCAATCAGGGCTCGAATATTCGATTGGAGAAAATCAGAGTACATGTACAAGTACTCGAACTCTGGATCTCAGTGCCAACTTTCACCCCTAGTTGTGCGGATATGTTTGGATGTGTGCATCCACAGAGCTTTGCATGTGTTGTGGCTCCTCAAAGCATGGTATATCGACGGTTTCACGTTTGGTCCTCTACTATTGCGTGCCAGTGAAAATGGATGATCCTGTGGTTTTCCTATGCGGTTGTCTTTTGACAAATGTCGGACTGTCCGTATGTCTGCTTGCTATGCTCTATCTTTGCTTTGTGTAGTGGGTTGGAACGAAACAGACCGAATTGGAAGCCAGCTCAATGCAGCTGCTCTTTTACCAAGTGAGTTTTCCGTGTTGCGTTGGCTGAGCGTGTTGAATGTGGGTCTTCAACTTGTGGGAAGACTCCGTGCAACTGTGTGCCCAGGTGTTAGTACACTCTCAAACGTTTTTTCTAGGTGTGCGGGGAGAACTTTAGATGTACAGAACCTCTCTGCTGCACTTAGCTAACATTTGGTGCCGATAAACAATCCAACCTGATGAATATCACAGCACCAGGATTTGTGCTGTCCTTGCACTACAGATGCTGCTAGTCTGTGTAGTAAACATGGCTTTGTTCAAGTTTGGTGTATTCATGAAGTCTGAATTCATTTGGTGCAGTGTATCACCGTGCGATTATGCAGTGAACTCGGACAATTTCTGTGTGCGTGTGTGTGTGTGTGTGTGTGTGTGTGTGTGTGTGTGTGTGTGTGTGTGTGTGTGTGTGTGACCAGGTGTGCATTGGGGGGCCGATTCACGTGGCTTCGCCAGTTGTGTGGATTAGACAGTTATCTGGCGCTTGTCTTGATCTGTTTCAATCAGAATCAGATCCGCTATCGTTGCTATAAAGAGAAAATCTGTGGGTGCACATCCAGTGCATTTGCAGATTTGCGTGCTTCTCTTGCGACGGGCGTATACATGGTACATGGTGTGTGTGTGTGTGTGTGTGCGCGCGCGCGTGTGTGCATGCACGTCTGCATGCGTGCCTGCTTGCTTGCATTTGTCTGCTTGTGCATGCACATGTGTATGTACATGTATGTGTGTGCAGGCGCCTATTTCAGCATGCATGCTATCAGTAGTTGTGTTTTTACAAGAACCACCGTGGTCATCGACTGGACTGTTCTCTATTCTAACTCTTCGTGTTTCGGTAAGGATGTTTCACAAAGTGAATGAAAAGGGAAAGAAAGGAATTTTCCCATCACATCATGTATCCGCAATAGGGTCAGTCAGCCGGGTTCTCTTTTGTTCTCGAAATGTGGCCAGGCATGCAGGCATGAATGCTAAGCAATAGGCTTCACACGTTGCAGCGTTACGTTTGTTCCTGCACACGACCCAGCACTATCTGAGTCCCACCAGTCCTGGATATCGGCCTGCCAGGTTTACAGGTCTTCGAGAGTTTCCGTGCTTCCACCGAGGGAGTGTATGTCAAAGAGCGACGAGGCGCTAAAGCCAATACCATATATTCTCTATTATAAGCGCCGTGCTTATATTTTTTCAACACCCCTCTACCCCGTGCTTATATTAGAAACCGCGCTTATATTGGAGACCGTGCTTATATTGGAGACCGTGCTTATATTTTTTCAACCAATACATCCATACAGAGAAAGAAGAAATACATGCTAGATATCATGCATGCCGCATTGATTTCCAACAAGACCGTGCTAATAATAGAGACCGTGCTTATATTGTTTCAAAAGGTGCTCAAAGTGTGCTAGTATTAGAGACTGTGCTAGTAATGGAGACCTGTGCTTATAATAGAGAATATACGGTATTACAAGTACGTATAGCCTTTTGTGGTTGCGGGAACACCTTTCTATGGTTGCAAGGAAAAAGCAGGTTGGTCAGATGACCCAATACTTTTGTTTTGTATCACTTGTGAAACCAACGCGTATAGCCGTTTGGGTTGTAGGCTTGCCTGCGAATCATGAGGTTCCGAGTTCAAACCGGCGCAGGTAACAGGGAGTGTGTTTACTGTTTAGTGCTCTCTCAATCGCGTGATGCAGGCGAGTACCACTTTACATGCAATGAACTGTGCCGATGCCCACGGTGAACTGGGTACTCACTTGCTCGGTGTGAGGGTAACAAGGATGCGGTTATAGGGCCTTTACACGCCCGCTTGTTGAGAGGCTTATCCCCTCTCCCCTGACTCACTTGTGAGGTCTGCATTCGACACTGAGGATATATGGGTGAAGTGGTGGCCCGCCGATGTGAATGTATTTGCTTGATGTGTTCCTCAACACGTCAGGTGATGCGGCTGCGAATCCGGCTAACTTTTTTTTTTTTTTTTTTTGTGAAATTCATCCGGCAGAAACTAGTGAGGACTAGACTGTCTGCTAGTCTTTATTGTGCATGAGTGCTATTGATTGCACCCTCATCGGAACCACATGTATTGCCCCTGTGTGCTCAGGCCCTTGTGTTGCTGTCGGGTGTTGTGGCATTCTCTGTGAACCTGTCGATCTTTTGGATTATTGGCAAGACATCGCCTGTTACGTATCCTCTTTCACAAAGTTAGGTCTTACTTGAGATGCTTGCACATTGTAACTGGATTGAGGTACGTGTTATTTCGGTGTAATGTAAATTAACGCAATAGCGAGTTGCGTATATCTTTCTTGTTTCCACGAAAACTTTTGTAAACACTTTTTGGCATTTTTGGTAGCGAAACCAGTTACCTAAATTTAGAAAAGCTTGGGGATATGGGCGATATTTGAATAGATATGCTTGTCACCTAAATCGAAGTTACACCTGAACCCCTTGGACCACGTAAATGCATGTGTTCTGCAGTAGTGGACCTCTGCTAAGCTTGGGAGGGTTAGCAGGTTGTTTGGGCTGGGAGTAGAAATCTTTATTATGCAGCGTATCTTTTGTCGACTTTTCAACCTTCTGAGGGAGCTGAGAGTTCTTTCCTTGACTAAGGTTTTTTTTTCAGCTATAATATGGTGGGCCACACGAAGTTCTGCATTACAGTCCTGTCTGGTACTCTGATATTCCACGACCCAATTTCACTGAACCAGGCTGTTGGGATGTTCCTTACGTTTTCCGGCGTTCTGACCTATACGCACTTCAAGATTGGCGAGCAATCAAGCAAGAACTCGGGAACGCAGCATATGAAAACGAGCGCGTAGCAATTACTGAACTGGTTCGTTGCAAAGCAGACTAGGAAATGTCCTTAGTCAGAGGTGACCTTGGTGGTTTCTTTAAAAAAAAAACCAATTTGATATCGAATTTGTTCAATCACTTTATACCGAACCTATTATCCTGTGTTATTCCTAGTTTCTGTTTTGTTTTATCGTGCTTTCTTGAGCTGTGTAAGTCAGCCATTTTAATTTGTAGGCCTTCTAGCTTCTCTGATAACTTTCTGGTTTAGTACGTCAGCTTTAACATAGCATGGCTGGCCCATGCGCTAATAATATAATTATGCCCCATCCTGAAATACTCAACTCATCCACCGTGTGTGACTAACTATCATGTCACATATTATACATATACTTATGCCGAATTTCCTGCACCCTAATTTCAAGCCATGCTCATTGTGTAAGTCCATATCGTGCCCACGCATCTGCATTATATTCCGATTCATCTTCTTTCACTGGAGTTCGTACAATAGTGCTGGCTAGGGAGTAGTAGAATACCCTGGTGCTAGCTAGTGAAATTCGACCTCTCACGTGTCGCCAGTTGTATGAGGACGTCACGTGACTGAAGTTGGGTACAGGTTGCAGAGCTGCAGGGTGTTTTTCGACTCACGGCTTGTAAAGTGTGCCCATGCCATGGTCGCGGATTCCACTGGCTAACACTGTAGTTCAATACCGTAAAATTCCGTAAATAAGCCCACCCTAAATAATGCCCATGTCCGATAATAAGCCCAGTTTCAGGCGGTGTACACTTCAAGTCCGTTTTAGCGCCCATGCCCGAAATAAGCCTAGGGCGTAAAGTGGACTCAAAATGACCAGCGCGCGAGCGTGCGTTCACGTACAAACTGTAGAACAGTTGTGCCTTGTACTTATCATAGCAAGTGGTTTACCTATCAAATCTGTAATTTCGCTACATTCTTGGTTACGACCAAATTTCCAGCTGTGGTTTGATGTACCTGTACCGCGCTCAGTGTGAATGGTGGTTCACTGAAACTAGTGGGTTGCTGATAGATTGATCTTCTGCAGATTGCATCCGAAATAACACCCATGCCCAAATATACGCCCGTTTTTTGACGCTCTGCAAAGTATACGCCCGGGGCCAAGAGTTATGAACTCTTGCCGGGGCTTATTAACGGAATTTTACGGTAGTGCACGGGTTGACTACTGGGGGAGTACTGGTGAATATCATGCTGGCTCACATGAATTTGGGCGCAGAGTACCGTAAAGTCTTGTATAAAAGCCGCGGCTTCTATGACTTTCTTGGTGAAATTTTGCAGGCTTCTATATGAGACAGGCTTCTATACAAGACAGGTATTTCTATGTATGTCAACACTAAAACCAGGCTTATGTGTGATTTGATGGGCCCACAATTGCGGCTTCTATTCAAGTGCGGCTTTTATACAAGACTTTACGGTATTTCTACTACCTTCAACAACTGTGAGCACACGTATGGTACTGTGTAGTACACGTACATGGCATGGCCTTCCTACACAATGAAATAGCCTTGCAGCCAATAAGAAACAGGATAAAATGTCCAAGTTCAGATATATACACAATTACAAACTACACAGTTAAAAGTTAACACTACACAATTACAAACTACACAATTACATGTGCTTCGAAGTATATACATTATGTACAAAGACGAGATCACAGACTTTGATTGCATGATCAAACGCTTCGAGCACTATACAGCTGCTCGGTGAACGTAACATTTCTACAGTAAGAATAATAGAGTATTGGTGGAATATATAAAGGATAAGCAGTAATTTGTACAGATATGGAAGTTTCAGAATGCTCTCTACAGGCAAGCTGGATATGTCCTCAGATGAAGTGCATAATAAAACACAATATGGTGGAGGTCAAGACACGCAAGTTCAGTCTTTTGCAACAAGGAATTCACGAATGCTGCTCAACAGATCTCTCTTCACATCATCTGGAACTAGAGCTGGAAGGGAGAAGCAAGGCACATGACAAGAGAATAAGCACCCAAAAGGAACATGTTGTAAGGTACCCTGCAACAGATCAACCCGTATGTACCTCCTCTGGAAGAAAAGACTTTGATCCAAGCAATACAGCCTGCACTGGAAATAACAACAGTCATGTACTATATTTGCCTAAAAAATCCGGCCAATGCTGCATGCATCGTAGTCGACTACCATGTGCAGAATAATACCCAGGATTGGTTTGATTTTTTGGCGAGTCTAGTATGTGACAATACGGTCACCATAACAAATTACATGTATGATCGTCTGCGTTGGAAAAAGTCATCACATAATTTCTTACATCTTGCTTTAGGTGTAATCATCTTCACAAGCTCATCTGCAGTCAAGTTCTCAACACCCTTCTCTTCGACAACCTCTGCCAAGCAATTGCAAGATGCAAAACACATATGATACAAGGTTAGTGTTACTGTTCATTGCATGAACATACAAATTAACAGCCCAGATGAGATGGGAAAAGTGGGAAACGGACCAGCGTGCTCCACAGCTGGGCAAAATCAGGGTAGGCCAGGCCCATATTGCAAGAAAAAAAAGGAAGAGTCAAACCCCATTTCTGCCTGATTTTGCATCATAAGCCATCAATCCCAACATGTTGCTAGTGTGCACACAAACAGAAGTTTGCTTTTCTTTCGATTCTTTGTGTATTTCCGCTCATAAATCTACCCTGACATTCCCTGATACCATAGGTATTGCTGAAGTGAATAATCGTAGCAGCAGATGAAGGCTGGAAAGCATTTGTTGTCATAAATCCATAGCACAGTACGGTGTTATTGTTTTATCACTCTGGATACCCCTGACATTGCAAAAAAAAAGGTGTCAGATGGGTAAATTTCGGAAATGTAGTTCAGCCTGAGCTATCTTGACCAAGGAACAATAAAAAAGTCCTTTTTGAAACGAAACGTGCTCTAAACAAGCACAAGTAGTTGGTACGTACTTTTCGCATGCAGTCTCAGCTGCTCTTTCCAGCCGCATTTC
>NC_088644.1:21357058-21467058 GCF_964019385.1 Sycon ciliatum
TGGCTGAGATCAAGTATCTCGAGCTGCCATGCTATTTTGGGGATGATTTGATGCTGGTAGAGCCACAACTTCTGGTGTCCGTACAGTCTGGTCTCGGCAACTGTCTTTAGTAGGCATCTTGTGGAGTTTATGAGGTCTTCGCGTTGCGTTATCTCACCTACTGTATCTGTTAGCATCCTGCCTAGAAACTTGAATTGTTGGCCGTTTAGAGCTGGTATTGGAGTTTCCGATATTCTGAGTGCGGGGTCAAAGCAGGTGTATTTGTTGTTGGTCAATTTGGCTGCGTACGACCTGCATTTGTGAGGGGCCGCCTGCATTTTTGACCAGGCAAGGAAACTATCAACCAGATCTAACTTCTTCTGCGCACCATGAGTTCGATTGCTGAAGACTGCTAAATCGTCGGCGAATCCAGTGTTCGAAGCAGTGACAGTTGTGTCACGGAAACTGTACGAAAGGGCTTGGATCGGTTTGGTCTGAAGAGAATCAAGTAGAATTTGGAAACAGATGTTGAAGAGAATAGGGGAAAGTGGGCAACCTTGAAATACGCCGATGCTGTACCGGAAGGTCTGAGTGAGTGGTCTTTTAATGCATGCTGTCAGACGCTCATAGTAAGAGTAAACAAGGTTCCTGATTTTCAGCGGGATGTGGTAGCGTTGCAGTGCCCTCTGGATCAGATTGTGTTTTACTGAGCCAAAGGCGTTCTTCAAATCGATCCATACCATGGCAATCGAACGCTTGTGGCGTTTGGCGTCTTTCATGGCCTCGTGACAAAGAGTGGCGTGTTCAATACAACCGGACATACCCGGCAAGAAGCCTTTCTGGGTCATGCCGTCAAAATACCCATTCGTCAGCATGTGGCGAGTCAGAACTTTTGACAACATGGCGAAGAAAATCTTGCCGTCACAGTTGGATAGGGCAATTGGGCGAAATTTCGCCGGGTCAGAGTCATTGTCACTTTTTGCGAGAAGCGTTACTGAGGCGCACTGCCAAGACAGCGGAATGGATCCTGTCTTCCAGACTTTCTCGAAGATATTGAAAAGAATGCCGTGCAGACATTTGCACTTTTTCCACACTATGTATGGAATACCGTTTGGACCGGCTGCAGATTTGTTTCTACATTTTTTCAGAGTGTTCTGGAAGGCTTTCCAACTGGGGCTGTTATCAGATAGTGGTGTGGACGGTTTACTCGTAGCTGGACAGAAATCTGGATCCGAGAAAAATGCCTAACTGAGCTCTACATCAAACGCCGTGCACTGCGTAAGCAATATCGAAGGAGAGATAGGCTTGCCGTCCATGAGGTTGAGACCATCAGATCAGACTACAACCGTGTGCAAAAAGACATCAAGAAACTGAGAAAGATCATCCAAATACAAGAGCAAGACCGTGAAGCGCAGAAACAGCGGACGGCCTTTCTTAAGGACCCTTACGGGTTTGCAAAACGCATGTCCCAAAGCAGATCACGTGTAACACCAACTTTCTCGGAACAGGCCTGCTTTGAGTATTTCTCCAAACTTTATGAAGATCCCTCTCTCTCTCTCTCTCTCTCTCTCTCTCTCTCTCTCTCTCTCTCTCTCTCTCTCTCTCTCTCTCTCTCTCTCTCTCTCTCTCTCTCTCTCTCTCTCTCTCTCTCTCTCTCTCTCTCTCTCTCTCTCTCTCTCTCTCTCTCTCTCTCTCTCTCTCTCTCGAAGAAGAAGAAGAAGAAGAAGAAGAAGAAGAAGAAGAAGAAGAAGAAGAAGAAGAAGAAGAAGAAGAAGAAGAAGAAGAAGAAGAAGAAGAAGAAGAAGAAGAAGAAGAAGAAGAAGAAGAAGCTAGTCAGTACAACAACATTTAAACAACGTATAGGCGATACAAGCAGGAGCAGTAGGTGCATTAGCGAGAACAAACAGAATAAGGAGTAAAGCGCTGATTCTCACACACATAGAAACATGAGAAATCCTAGAGGCATGCATCGTAGTGATGTATGTGTGAAGAGGTGTGATCAGCATGATATGCATGGTGATGACAATAGACAATGAATTAAACCTGAGTGTGAATTTCTTGTATGATATTCTGTGGGACTTGCTGCCCACCAAAAGGTGTCATGCGCCAGGTGCCGGATTTAGATCAGTCATGCTTGTTGCAAATCTGTGTGGCAAAAGTTCTAAACCACTACAAACAAATGTCAGAACTTGCAGTCTTCTGGGCTCCAAAATAAATGGTCTTGGTCAAAAAGGGATTTGGATGGTGAGAATTCACAAATTGTGCATGCTCCATACAAGAGTATTGAGCCTATGCCACGCTTCACTGTGGGCACTCCAAAGAATAACTTTCATTGTCTGGTCCAGTTCACCTGGCTTTCAGTTTCTCCCATGCACAGCCAAGCTAGATAGCATGCACAGCCAAGCTAGGTAGCATGCACAGCCAAGCTAGGTAGCATGCACAGCCAAGCTAGATAGCATGCACAGCCAAGCTAGGTAGCATGCACAGCCAAGCTAGGTAGCATGCGCAGCCAAGCTAGATAGCATGCACAGCCAAGCTAGATAGCATGCACAGCCAAGCTAGGTAGCATGCACAGCCAAGCTAGATAGCATGCACAGCCAAGCTAGGTAGCATGCACAGCCAAGCTAGATAGCATGCACAGCCAAGCTAGATAGCATGCACAGCCAAGCTAGGTAGCATGCACAGCCAAGCTAGAAAGCATGCACAGCCAAGCTAGGTAGCATGCACAGCCAAGCTAGGTAGCATGCACAGCCAAGCTAGATAGCATGCACAGCCAAGCTAGGTAGCATGCACAGCCAAGCTAGAAAGCATGCACAGCCAAGCTAGGTAGCATGCACAGCCAAGCTAGAAAGCATGCACAGCCAAGCTAGGTAGCATGCACAGCCAAGCTAGAAAGCATGCACAGCCAAGCTAGATAGCATGCACAGCCAAGCTAGAAAGCATGCACAGCCAAGCTAGGTAGCATGCACAGCCAAGCTAGAAAGCATGCACAGCCAAGCTAGGTAGCATGCACAGCCAAGCTAGATAGCATGCACAGCCAAGCTAGGTAGCATGCACAGCCAAGCTAGGTAGCATGCACAGCCAAGCTAGGTAGCATGCACAGCCAAGCTAGAAAGCATGCAGCAGCAGCTGAAGATGCGCATGGTAGTACTGTATGCTGTCAGTTCTTCCTCACACCGAAGTGCCGTGGGAATATTTGTTACAGGAGCTACCATGTGCCCTCAGCCCTTTGGGTTACCAGAAGCTCCAGCTGATGGGAGTGTTTGCCGGACAGATCCAACACAGCAAGCACAGCACTCTGGACATTATTTTGTTATCAACGACAACCCTGCTCCGGCAACATCAAGAGCATGCACGCCTCAAGATTGGCTTGTTATAGCCCTTGCCCAATGCACCGTCCCCGGTCGACCCATTCTCATTCCAGCCATAGAGACAAGCTCCCTACCAGCCATACAGGCGAAGGTCAAGATTCAGCTGTATCGTAATCGTGATGCATGCTTTACTCATCATCGCATGGCGCCTTACATTATCCTGCATTACAAAGACATGTACATGTACAACGAGTACTAAGTCTTGTGAGTGCCCTGCATATCGCACTAGATGTCAGTTACTCGCTGGAGATGTCTACACTGTTATGCATTCTCTGTCCATGTGTAAGAAATGCTATCTATCAAGTTATTTATACAGTAGGTATCGGTTATAGCATGGGTGTTTGAAAAACGACTTTCTATTCTTATTTCCGATACTTCTTACACACGATAAATCAAGTGTGACATATCATGTGCATGTGCGCAGAGTCAGGAAGATCATCGTACATGCAATGTAGTGCTACTGTGCATGCGGCTGGTCATAGTCCCATAGCCTCATAGGCTTACCATTGTGGCTATGCAACATGAGTTACATGACCACAACAGTTAAACCTGCAGCACTACGTAGTCTACGACCCAACGCGAGTCGGATCAGAACTGCATTGGACAGATGTTATTACTACAGGCGATATTCTTTGTACTAATCTGGTATGTTTTCCTACACAATGTCCATTCTTAGGACCGATATATTCTACTGTCCGATAAAATTGCTTGTAAGAATAAATGTGCACTTGAAACCCATGTTATGATAATAATTATGATTATGAAAACATGAGAGTTCATTCTTGTAGGCAGTATATTCTTTTACACGGCCACGCTATAACCGATACGCCCTGTACATGTATTGCGCCATTCCACAACGGGGCCACCGCAGTGTGATATGAACTAAGCTAGCCATCATGTTAACAATCTGTTATGCATATACACACGATAGGCAGTCAGCCTTTGGGTCATCCTAATACTTTAGTAAAGTTATTTATTATTATATCGCTGAGTGTGGTAGAGAAAGTTTTTACCTGGCAGACATTTCTCCAGTTGCAGGGCGACGATCTCACATCCGAATCCACAAACTACGTGCGGCGCAACGAAAGGCTAAACACTCCGGGACATCAAATTGGTGGAAGCATTCCCAAAGTCAAAAGTGAACCAACACAGTCATTTCACTTTGACAAAGTCAATACATGTAGCAACTCCCTGTACTATACTATTTAGATGTACATGGTAACTGGGTCTAGGTGGCACTCTGGGCCTGGCCATGCACAATTGAAACAGCTGGTCCTTTGCATATCATTGTCATTGATGCATGACTGGTGCAATTGTGCTCTGTAGCCACTGTCTGTAGTCTGTAGATCGGGAGCAGGTATACCATGCATACTACCAGGCCAGGGAGTTGTACTTGTATTGTACTACTCCCTGGTACTATACTAGGTAGATGTACATGGTCTGGAGTCTGGGGCACTCTGGGCCTGGCGCATGCACAATTGCACAGTCATGCATCAATGACAATGATCATGCAAAGACAGACTGTGCACTTTACTTGTGCAGTGTAGACCTACTGACAGGACTGTGTAGGCCAGTGGACAAGACAAGGCTCGAGTCTTGTTTGAGATAGAGTGTGGAGTCTGTATTAAAGTCGTAAGCACATTTGCAAACACAAAAATGCCTGACAAAAGTAACTTCCCGGTAGTCTGTACTAGTATGCAGGAAGTACTCCCGTATGCACATACGTGTGTGTGGGGGAGGGGGTGCTACAATCCCCTGCAGCGACTTCTCCTATTTAGCGCAAACATATGCATGCAAGTGCACACACGCACGCACGCACACACGCACGCACGCACACACACACACACACACACACACACACACACACACACACACACACACACACACACACACTCTCTCTCTCTCTCTCACCGGACATACAAAGTAACAGCGCACCACATTAGTAGCGATAATAGCCTGGAAAGAACGTTGCAATTCAGCGCAACCAGAATCAAACTTCGTCACAAAATGACTGAAGTGCATGTTAGAAAGAAAGGCCTTAAAAGTATAAGCGAAAATAGCATGTGAGCACTAACTGCAGAAGGGTTTGAGCTGCACGTAGCAGAGACATGCGGTTTGAGCTGCATGAAGCAGAGCCATGCCGTGTACTAGTGGCTGTAGAGGAGACAGCGAGCATGTAACATCACCAGGAACAAGAGATGCCTAGAGTTGAGAGCTGGACAGTCGATACGGCGTTCATAGCAGGATTACTTTGCAGTAGCCGCTGCACTGCCTCCTTTCTTCTTCTTCTTCTCCTCGTCAATGGGCGCCGGCTTGACAAACTTGATCTCGTCGCGCAGGCTAGGAGGCATGAATGGCTTGAGTACGTCCGGAATGGTGACTCCCGTCTCCGTCTGGTAGTTCTCCAAGATTGTGCAGATTGCACGAGTAGTGGCACACATGGTAGCATTGAGCATGTGCACAAACTCGGCCTGTGGCAGCAGAAGTAGCAGCAGCAGTAAACAGTAAACACACAGTTTAAACAAAACGACAACCAAGTATGCCAATACACACTAGTAAGATAGGACAGAGAACAGACAGCAAGAAGAAAAACCATTGCAGATCAATTTTTTAAAAAATCGGAACCAAAACTGTCCCCGGTCGACAGAACTGCACACAACAATAAATAGATAGGCTTAGCAGAACCACACAACCACAAGACTGACACAACCGACTATGGTTAACCTTACCGTCGCATTCATCTTCTTCGTTTGACCGAATCGCACCCGAAGACGCCTTGATTGGTAGTCAGTACAGTTGGAGCATGAGACAAGCTCACGGAATGTTTGCGAGCCAGGGAACCAACCTTCGAGATCAAGTTTCTTAGCAGCAGCATTGTTCAGCTCACCAGAGACAATGTTCACAACTCTATACGGAATGCCTGCAGTAGATGTCCATTGCAAAACACAGAAAAGAAATGAGTACATCGCAGCAATGCCTCCACGGTGCTCAACGTTGTACAATGAAGTCCACCGTTATAATGAACACAATATTAAAATGTGGTGGCCAGGTGTTGTGAGCATGAGGAGTACTCACCGAGAGTGCGGTAGAACTCCTCCGCCTTGCCGATCATAGAGTCGAGTTCTGTCCAGCTGGCATCGTCGTGCGGGCTGGTGAGGACAAACTGCTCCACCTGCGCACGTATGGGCGAACACCCAAGGCAAACAACATAATAGAAGCAAGACCACATTCAGCAAAAGGAAAGCTGTGATTTCATGTGCTGGATGCAATGTAGAGCATCAATCGTCCAGACATCAACTGCAGCATGTGAATAATCTAATACACTATATCAAGAACGGCCAGCGGGTAAGATAAAAAGGTGCAAATTGTGAGATTCGAGTGCACGCAGCCCATACATGTAAACTAAATAGTAAATACAGTGCGATGTGCTTCGACGTGTCTGAGCTGGGTCTACTGACAGCTTGACAAATCAATCCAAGTACATCTAAGTAAAGCAATGCCAGCATTCCAAGTGTCGGAGCATCAGCAAACTACTTGGACAAACATACCTTTTCAAATTGGTGGACACGGAAGATTCCCCTCGTGTCACGACCATGAGAGCCGACCTCCTGGCGGAAACACGTCGAATAGCCAGCATACCGGATGGGCAGCTCCTTTGTGTCGAGCCACTGGTCGCGATGGTACGCTGCAATTGGCTGCTCACTGGTGGCGATGAGATATCTCTCCTCGACAGCCGTATCTGCTGCAATCTCACTGCTTTTGCCAACTACCTATAGAGTGAAGAGCAAGGCATACAGAGAGACAGCATTGAACAACAACATGCATAATTATGTACCACATGCGACGTTAGTATGTGCTCCACACACAGACAAACATACATGTACACTGCGATTTGCCAGACTTGCCAAGTGCTACATTTCATTTGGATGGCTGTAGTGGCGCTGCAGTGGCACAATAGAGCAATATATGCCAAAAGGCAGGGTCCTCTGCTGTACAAGAATGTTGTGCATGAGCATAAACTACACGCCTATGTTGTTCTACTTGTGCAAGTATGAAGAATACACCAACACTATACTCTAACGGAACTTTGAACATATCACAATCGGTAAGTAGCTCCCCAGTAAAGTCAGCAGCATTGCACACACAGGAAGCAGTGGTGACTGCAACAGCATGTAGGCACACCTTACCTTGTAGAGTTCGTCATCAAACTGACTCAGCTGCGCCACCTCCTGCATGACCTCCTTGCGCATGAAGAACGGTGTGTACAGCAATTCATAGCCGCCTTCGATGAGCAAATGCTGAGCATACTGCCAAGCGCGCACACGCACACACACACACACACGCACACACAGTACAGTACAATTGTACACAGTACAGTACAGCTGTACGCATAAAAGCAGGAAATACATGTACCTGTAGCTGTGATCAAACAGCCACTGCACAGGAGAGAGACATGTCAATGTAGAGGAGCCCAACAGAAGGACAAGTACACATGAAGTAGAGCAAAGCAAAGTGACATAGATACTTAGTATTTCAAGTGCAATAACAGGCGATGATGGTAAGTCAGGTCCAGACACTGTACTAGATAGACATGCACAGTAGATATACATGTATGTAGTATGCACACACACACGCACCCCCCCCCCCCCCCCCCCCTTCACACATTCACGTGCACGCACGCACACACATGATATATTATAAGTACAACCTGAATGCATGCATGCATAGCTTACTTGAACCAGGGCCTGCTGCAGAGAGACCAGTGGTCCCTTCAGGAAGTATCCTCTGCTGCCAGAAACAACAGCACCTTGCTCAGTGTCCAGACCACCGACCATA
Source organism: Sycon ciliatum (assembly GCF_964019385.1). Taxonomy (NCBI): domain Eukaryota; kingdom Metazoa; phylum Porifera; class Calcarea; order Leucosolenida; family Sycettidae; genus Sycon; species Sycon ciliatum. The sequence continues at coordinate 21,365,245 of NC_088644.1, forward strand.
TAAGACAAGTCGACATGGGAATACTTCTTGGGCTGGGGATCACCAAAGGTGCGTACAATACCATTGTTATCCTGAAACCAGAAAACACAAATCACCACAAGGTCAATTACCCATCTTACAGACCTCAGTGAAAGCACCACGTATGACATAACACAAAATTACATTTCAGAGAATTTTCACTCACGTAGACTACAAACACAGTACATGTGCGATCACCGCAGCTTGGCTGCTTCGAAGTACACAGATCACCACCTCGTTGTAGAGAGGAACTGAGTTTCAGCCTGTATGGAACATATCAGATGCAGGCTGTGCACACCTTGCGCTTTGTAATACATAAATTTCTAACTTTGTGTTTGCGAATTTGTGAGGAAAAAAGATGAACAAAACCGCATGCACAAGACTGATATACTGCAGTGAGAATGTGCAGTCTGCAGTACTACCAGCCAGTAGTGTACACATACCTCGTTGTCACTGACAGGGACACTAGGATGCACCAAGTTGCCAACCTGGGTGACGTACGAGTCACGTATTCTCTCTGTCTCGATACGCTCCTCGTTACACCGTACGATCGCCTGGTCCAGCAAGGTACTCAGTCTTTTGATTTGCTTGACACAGAGTGGCTGCAGAGAAAGAGAGAAAATAGATAGAGGGGAGAGTGAGTGAGAGCGAGCGAGCGCAAGAAAGAGAGAGAAAAGAGAGAGAGAGAGAGAGAGAGAGAGAGAGAGAGAGAGAGAGAGAGAGAGAGAGAGAGAGAGAGAGAGAGAGAGAGAGAGAGAGAGAGAGAGAGAGAGAGAGAGAGAGAGAGAGAGAGAGAATACAGTAGTCATCATTGACTGAGTGTCAACAAAAGATTACTACTCAGACGTTTGGCATGTAAGATGAAAACAAATATGAAGCATTCAAAATCCTGCTAAACCTTCCCTTGTACATAAGCAGTAACACACAGACATTCATATTATACAAAATGTGTAACAGTGCAAGAGTGCAAGCTCAAGCGATGAATAACGCAACTTCCTAATCATAAGCAATGCTCTACTACACTAATGTCAAGTAAGAGACTCACTGCCATCGACTCCACTGTCAAAGATTCGAGCTTCTCGACCAGCTCATCGGTCAAAGAATCTGTATCACCATCTGCCTCCTTGTTCTATATACCAGCAACACATACATGTACATACACACAAGTCATCAAGATCATCCTTGACAGCTGCCCCAATTCCACCACTAGAACCACAGCACAGACACCATTGACTGACTACAGCTGCGGAGTGTTATGTGTGCACTGCCTCCCCCTCCCGAGGTTAAGGTGAACCACTACAAACCCAGTAGCTTTATAAGATGGACTGAGTGGGGAGAAGGGGAGAAATAGAACATTAGAAACCCATCATCAGGCTTGAGACCATTATCATTGATCTCCCGTTTGATAAAAAGATAACTGCAATGCTGGCCAGCCAGGGTCTCTGCTCGAACCTCCTCCCCATGCACGCGCAAAACGCTACAATTGCAGCTTTATATGCGTTGATAAGGCCTCAGGTCCTGCAACAGAGCAGTCATGCAACACGCGCTGAACCGACTATGGTGTGAAAGTGCATTAGAGCTACGTCAGGCGCATCACACACAGTACGACCAGTACCACTATTCGTCCAGGGTGGTTCACCCAATCATCCAAAAAAGCAATAAAAGAGCGCCAAACATGCCTTGCCGGCCCAAAAATTCAATTTTTTCATGGGGGACACCCCGTACCGGGTCATACCACTCCCCACAGCCCTGTGACGCCCCTGTACGCGTACATGTATGGCATATCCAATGTAAAGGTTGTCCCCGTTGATTTGACCTATTTATTAGGATTTAAGTTTTAACTGTACTATGCATGCAGTGTCATTGATACATGTATTGTAAACCAAGACGCACATACACGTGTGTACAACCAACCTTCTTTCTAGCACCGATCTGCTTGTTACACATGTTTTTCAACTTGTTCAGGTTGTCGGCCTGAAATCGCACTGCACATAAAGAAAGGAGGGCCTATGTGAATAACGCTGGCACTGAATACAGTTAGGTCGAACTCTTTGGATACGAAATACGTACATTTTCTCCATTTGTCATCAGCTTCGATAACTTTGTCAACAATGCCTGGATCCTTGAACCGTTTCCTTTGGTTTTCACGAAGCAGGTCGGGATTTCCACCCTTATCTGCACGAAACAAATCTAAGTCGAGTACCATCTTTCTGGTGAACTCCTACACAATCATGAACCAGTAGGTCGACTGCCAAAAGAAAAACTTGAAAGCAACTCAACAAGCTCTCAACAAAGAACTCATCTTTTGATAACAAAGACTTTCAAGAATGAATGCAATGTGCTTGTATTATGGTTAGCAACAGTTGTCATGCAAGGGCACGTTTTCAGCACGCGCAAACCTCACGTATATATATATCTACGTGCATATAATTATGCGCATCACTACTCGTAGTATTAATTTTTTTGTAGACTACACTGTATACTGCATGTACCGCGGGCGCGGGGCCGGGGGGGGGGGGTACTTGTACATGACCAGGATTCCGCATCCGGCCTTTTCCCGGACCTTCTTCGTTGGGGGGGGGGGGGGGGGTTACACCAGGGAGTCGCCGGGTTTACACTTTACACCAGGGAGTAGTACAATACCACTCCCTGCTCACACTGTGTCTGACTCGTCACAGTAGAGAGTACACGTGTATCTGACTCCCGAGTTATTGACCTGGGCAACTCCCCGGAAAATCTCCGCAGCCCGAACCCCCTCCCCCCACGAAGAAGGCCGAGAAATACACCTCCCCTTAAAAATGTAGCACTGTACCAAGATTCCGCACATGCATGTGTACACGAATGGTCTCTTGGCACAGACTCAGCAGTCAGCACAGCCCCGCAAAGAGCGCATGCACACAACAGCCAAGGACGGTGATACTAATTGTACAACTCTCTGTATCCACTCTGGTTTGGAAAGCGCATACGCATGTACCTGGCTACTAGCCATGCTGACGGGATCTTGTATGTTTTCATCCAAAAGCACTTCAATATACGTATACTGATAAGTCAATCTGCGGACAGCTAGCTGTTAGGACCATAGATCTCATCAGCGGAGCTCAGAGTCGTCATTGGCAGATCCGATCGCAATGAAGTGCAGTGAACAAGAAAGCACGCCCCAGACGCATTATTACATTGCAATGAGAGTGTGTGCAATGTGAACAAGATCACCATCTTGTCGATATTGTGGCCAATCAATATACAACAGCCCAAGGCTACATTAAAGTTCACAACTCCCGCGCGAAGCCAAAGTCATGTGAGTAAAACAGAAATACCGGTAAAGTAATATTAGGAAAAAGGACAAACACGATAAAAGAGATGATGAAGCTAAACACTATGTACATAAACAAAGAATATATACAACTCGGGACATCCACATGACATTGTACTGAAGTACAGCAACAAACAATGCATGCGAGTGCATTGAAATTTGAAATATGTGCAATCTGAATGAAATGACTCATTCCTCAGCATTCTACAGCGGGGCAGAAAAGGACAGTCTATTTATAAATTTCATACCAGCGAAGCGAATCAAAATGTACATCAACACCATGGGATTTTAGATGAAATGCAAGGGCCAATCATGAGCGGCACTATGTACAGAGTATCAGGCTGTATGTGTGGGTGTGTGGGGGGGGGGGGGGGTAGGGGTGCGTATAAGAGAGCCTGTGGAGAGAGAGAGAGAGAGAGAGAGAGAGAGAGAGAGAGAGAGAGAGAGAGAGAGAGAGAGAGAGAGAGAGAGAGAGAGAGAGAGAGAGAAAGAGAGAGAGGGAGAGAGAGAGAGCGAGAGAGAAAGAGAGAGAGAGAGAGAGAGAGAGAGAGAGAGAGAGAGAGAGAGAGAGAGAGAGAGAGAGAGAGAGAGAGAGAGAGAGAGAGAGAGAGGGAGAGAGCGAGAGAGAAATGCACCTGGGCATATCTTGTTCAGTGTGTTTAACTTCATCAGATACACATGAGCATTTCTGCCTTGTGTGTGTGTGTGTGTGTGCGCGCGCATGTGCGTATGCTCGAGTATGTGTATGAGTTTGTGAGTGCAGGCATGTGCGTGTGCCACTATAGCGTTCTACACTAATCTACAGCCTAGGATCTAGGAGTCATATATTTGCTACTGTACTAACACTATACACTATGCAGTACTCACTAGTAGTACTAGTAGTCTCTGCAAAGCAAGTTCTGGCTGCATGCAGTACATGCAGTACATCAGACAGCATTGTTACTCTCGTCATCGGGGTGCCGAAGCAGCGGCAGCATTGCCCTGAGGTGTCGTCGTCTCCACGTGCGCTGTGTACCCTATTCTTTCATTCCGCAATATGGCTCGACCTTCGCGGGTTTCCTGCAGCTCCTCAATCGAACTTTTGGCTTTCAACTTTTTACTGAGAAGATTATTCTTCATCACTGAAAACTCCTCCACATCCTCCATGCGCAACTCAATGCGAGTCAACGGTTTTCGAATCATCCTCAAGAGGAAATTTCTATGGGGAAGCGGATGACAATTTTGAAGAGGGTGATTAGAAGCAAAACTACAACTAACGTTACTTTACAAGAAGAGCCAGAGTGAGACAGAAGTCAATCAAGTACAATGTCATGTATTAGTACAGTAACAGTTGAGAGCTGTAATTATTTTTTCTGTTTTCACTTTTCAGATTCCAGCTGGATCATGCATGCATGCAGCTCGAGTCGTTTTCGCGCCACGAAACAAAAATGATGAAAACTCAGATTTACAAAAAAAAACAGTACTCGACTCGATCGAGTCGTAGTATTATTACTATTAGTGCGCGCGCGCGGATGCAGCTAGCTGTGTGCATTAGCGGCTATATAAATATGCTAGCGCTAGCACGACTTTTTATTATTTTTTGTAGCGCAACGAAGCTTGATATCGATTATAATAATTATATCGATCATAATGGTAATTGGTAAATCAGGGTCCAGGGATTCGTGAAAACCCCGACTCCCTGCATGCAGTGATGACAGTGCTAGTGATGTACACGTACATGTAGTCGATCTTATGACGGGGGCCGGCCCCGGGGGCCGGGGGTACTTTAGCCGTCCTTTGTCCACATGGTCCAAGCTTCCCCAGCCCATTCGCGCTCCAGTTTTACCGTGCTACATTTATTTACCATACAGTAGCACATGTACCGCTAGTGCTGCCGTGCATGCACGCCCCATGTCATGACTGCGCAGAATGTGTGGTGCGATACTACTTCAGGAGAGTATGCAGTGCAGTGGAGGGGATGATTGTTGCTTGGATGGACCGGAGCATGCTATAGTAATACATGACTGTAATCATGGTATGCTAGCTAGCTGTGCATGTGGCCTGGCTCTGCACGACGCTGCTACTCACATTTTGTTCTTTTTGCCCTGCGTTTGAAGAAAGAGCAGGTCTGGAGACGTGTGAAGCTGCGGGTCGCGTCTCTGCAGCGTGGAGCAGGAAGCCCGACGAAAGAAACGGCAAGAGAGCATCTGGTAGCGAAGATGGCTTCGCCGTCCGCGTGAGAGTTGAGGCGGCGAAGTGACGACCGGAGAAGTCGCCAACAACGAAACGCTGCTCGGGTACCTTGCACCTTGGGGTGCGAGAGTGCTTTGGCGGACTACAGAACTGGACGTAGGTGAAACAGCTGTTGGAAGATGGCGTACGGCTATAACGACGACGAGCTGACGGATATCTATGCGGATCTCTCGCAACCGCTAGATATCGATTGCCTATTACCAACCGGAGTGCTCGTACCGGTGCGATGCATGTGGGACTCGGCGCTAGAGGACATCAAGGCGAAAGTCTGGTCCGAAGCGAAGAGTTATCCCATGTTCAATCTGCTGAAGGCCGAGGCTTTCTACGTGTTTGTGGGCGTCAACATGGATGCGGAGAAAGAGGAATTGATAGACGAGCATCGTCGATATTGCGACCTGAATTTATTCCACCCCCTACTACAAGTGGTGGAGAAACAGGGTGACCAGGACGAGAAACTGTTCAATGCAGAAGTGGGCAACTTGATCGGTAAACGTCTGCAAGACCTGACGGTGATGGGAGCTGAGGTGCATGATTATCGCTGCACTATGCTAGCTCATAGTAAAGCAGTAGTGGACAGACGAGGCCAGGAAGGATGGCTGCAAACCCTTACTAGGATCTTCCCTCCCGACGTCCATCCGAACTCACAATTACCGGCGTCGATTAGCGGCCGCCTTCGCAAGGATGGCATGGTGGAAGTAGATATGTACGTACTAACGGTCAGCAACCCGCCGCAAAAGTGCAGCGCGTGCATTTCGCTACCGATCAACTCCACTCCGGACACCCTAATCGAGCGCACGCTGCAGAAGAGGCTTGCGTCGCTGACGTTACAGCGAGAGAACCCGCGCGACTACGTAGTGAAGGTGTGTGGCTGCGAGGAGTACTTACTACAGTCAGTGCCGCTGTCACAGTATCGGTATGTGCGCGCGTGCATCGTGCGCCAGGAGCGGCCGCAGTTCACCATCAAGCGCAAGAGCGAAGTCATGAAGCTTGCGCCGGAGAATAATGTATTTCACATGCCAGTCGGCCTCGGCGAGACAGCGCGAACCTCGGTGGTAAGTCGGTATGATACGAGAACCGTGGCCCAGTGCACGTGGGTTTAACAGGCCTTTGAGTGACTCGGGACGGATTCACACACCACCCATGTGCGTGTGCGTGCACACACACATGCACACACACATGCACACACACACACACATACACACACACACACACAAACACACTAAGTTACATTGAATGTGCACACAGACAAACATGCATGACCTACTGTGCAGTGAAACCTACCAATCGCTCGAAAAGTCCTGAAATGCCAACCTCGCACACCACCACAGGTAGTCGTCTTCTTATCCCGGATCTTTTGAGTTTTGACGGAACTGGCACCCTTTGGTCCTGCTGCTAGGGACCATCTGCAGCTGGTGGTTGAATGAAGAAGATTTGGCTTGGAGCAACAATGCTCACCGCCATATTCATGCCCTGTTCTTAGCCAAAGAGGAGCATACGCATACACCTGATACAGCAGTAACCCTTCCTCGGTGCATCCCTCCATGTGTCATTCCAGGCACAATACAATAGAGCTGTTTCAAGGACGTGGCGCTCACCCCGAGATTGTGGTGAACAGGTTGCCCATTGAAAAGTATACGAAATGTGACAGGTTCGTCTCCACCAGCGCTTGAAGCGATTTTGAAGCTTGTTCTTTTTCGCCCAAGCCGTGGAAGGGCTTCCTGGCAGCTGCTCTGACTCAACCCAAGTGTCGGACATGAAGTTGAGCGCCATCCTAGTGCTTTTTCACCTTCGCGCATCCATTCCCGTACAAACTGGATGTGACCTGTGCTTTGCATGTTCACCAGCGATTCAAAAAAATTCTCGCACGTGATCCCGAAAAGTGACTACACAGTGATCATTGGTCCGGTCCTTGAAAAGCGCTATAGATCACACTCGGCCAGACTTGCACACTATCCTAACTTAGTACCGTGACTCGGTGAGGGAGCCGGTACGACTTGCACGGTACTGTAGAAAGAAATTAGTGCGACCAGTACCTTTCGTGGAGTGCCCACCCATGACATGTGAGCATGTGCCAATCGGCGGCAGGTTCACTAACTACCATGTACAGGTACACGGACAGTGCTGTGCCGGTAGTTTGCACTAGGCACTGAGTACTGCTGTGACGTGTTGAGCGGGGGCCACGGTCAACTGGTTTGAGTCCCTCCTTTCGAAAATGGATCATTGAAATGAACTCAGAGTTTGATGTCATTGTTGAGTTGTTGACCATTGTCCCATGGGGACTCTGAGTACAAGGACTGGCTACTATGAATGATTGAAAGTATTGACTGGTTGGACTACAACTTGAAATGCTCATTTGAAGGGATTTTATGGGGAGAGGGCTTCTGGTAATCTGTAGCTAAATCGCCCCCCCCCCCCCCCCCACCACCACCAAACCAGTCAATGATCTTAGTAGTACAACCAATACTGTTTGCAATCATTCATGCGATAGCCAGTCCTTGTCCTCAGAGTCCAGCGACCTTCGAAGTACAATCATGCAAATAATTATGATTGTGCATAATGGGTGATTTTTATAGCTGATCAACCCAATGCATCACCTACTGGCACACTGAAACATCTGTTTCCGTGACTTCTTGTGGTTTGGTACGATCTTGCATGAATCCTGGATGACATCATGCTTCAGCAGTAGCTTCCCCTTCAAATGGATTTCCTGTTGCAGTAGTTTCTAGTATAATGGTGTTCGCAGCACGGAGGCGGAAGTCGACGTCGATGGGTAGTTGAATAGGGAAGCGCATTTTCTGGCACTTGCTGTCTCTATACCTCTCTCTCTCTCTCTCTCTCTCTCTCTCTCTCTCTCTCTCTCTCTCTCTCTCTCTCTCTCTCTCTCTCTCTCTCTCTTTCTCGAGTCTCACTCTCTCTCTCTCTCATTCTTTTCTTACCATATGCTACTTACTTGCTAGGATGCACTCTGCAGTTCTTGATTGCCATGTTGTGTTCTTGTGCGGCATGATGTCTTGCAGGCACCGACAGGCAACCAGGGCATGATGCAACTCTGGGCGGTGGACAACAAGTTCAAGCTCAAGGTGGTGAAGGCAAGCAATGTAAACGCTGATAGTGTTCTCGTCCGGGCAGGGATATTCCACGGTGGTGAGCCGCTCTCGGATATCGTCAGCACTCGACCAGCCTCGTCCAACAGTCAGCTCGAGTCACCCTGGAATGAGAACCTAGTGTTCGACATTGACGTTCGAGACCTACCCCGCTCCGCACGTCTCTGCTTTGTCATTTACGGCTTCCAGCAGGTATGTATTGAGAGCTGACCAAGGCACTGAATACCAGGAATACTGTGAGCCTGCCATTGCTTGTTAATTAAGTTGGCTGGTGGCACATGGGAAACAATGTAGCAATTCAGTGCCGTCCTATTGCTATTTATGGCTTGAGACTATTCCGATAGGAAGACTGGGTGATGGTGTCTTTGTACATGCTGTAATCTTAGCTACATCATTGAAGTCCCTTGGAGTTCGTATACAGCAAGTGTCTCGACTCAGTTCGTATACAGCAAGTGTCTCGACTCAGTTCGTATACAGCAAGTGTCTCGACTCAGTTCGTATACAGCAAGTGTCTCGACTCAGTTCGTATACAGCAAGTGTCTCGACTCAGTTCGCATGCCCTCTACCTAATTTTGCACCGTACAAACATTCAGGTTGGTCAGCCCTGCAGAACGGTGCAAAATCTCCAGCAAGTGTGTGGAATATAGTGTATGTGTATGACATTGTGCTCCTCATGCTAAGTACATCCAATGGTCTCTCTTCCTCCTCCTCCTCTTCCTCCTCCTCCTCCTCCTCCGTGTGTGTGTGTGTGTGTGTGTGTGTTTGTTTGTTTGTATGTGCTCGCATGTGTCATTGTGTGCTGTGGATGACAGGAGAAGAGAGCGACTCGATCTCGCAAGAGGGGCCGCTTGCCTGGGTGAACATAAACATATTTGACTACAACGGCATGTTGCGGACAGGCTCAGAGTCGATGGCATGTTGGCCATGTGAATCAGCTCTGGAAGAGGTAAGTGGATCACAGGCTGGCGATGATGGATGATATACAGCCGTCTTACCTGTCACTTCATCATGCTGTAACAGTGTAACTGCTATGTACAGTCAACTTCGCTTATAACGACACTCGGCGGGGCATCAAAAAGGTGTCCTTATTCGCGAAGTGTCGTTATACCCGAAGTCTCATTATATGTATTACAGTGGTATGGGACTTTGCTCTGGGCATGGAACTTCTGTCGTTATTCGCGAATTGTCGTTATATCCGCAGTCGTTATTAGTGAAGTTGACTGTATCCACCAAGTTTTGGAAACCTCAGTATCATGCTGTAACAGTGTAAATGCTATGTATCCAGCAAGTCTTGGAAACCTCAGTGAAACACTGTGACTCCACGGCACTTACTATCACAGTAGTAATATACATGTACTCAAGTCAAAAGTAATATACTCAAGTCAAACGAGTGGATTTGTTTGAGTTTGTCGAGATAGTTTTGCATGAAGACTTTGGAATGCTATGACATTGAGGTTACAAAGAATGCTGGACTATAGCGGAAGGTGAAAGTGGCATTGCCAATATGACTCCTCGCACATAGCTTGGAAAAAGTTCTTGCTCAGCTAAGCTTCAACTTACCGATACTATGATGCCTATGCACTTGCTGTATGTGTTCAGGTACTGAATCCGATTGGTGGCACCGTAGCCAACCCGAATGTCGGCACATCCATCACGCTTCATCTCGAGCTCGACCGCTACGCAGGCGGGTCCGTGATGTACCCATCGTTGCGGCAGATCGAGCAGTATGCCAACTCATTGGGTCGCAGTCAGAGCACGCACCCAGCGCCCGCCGTCCTGGAACAACTGCATCGCATTGTGGACACGGACTCGCTTGGCGAACTGGACGAACAGGACCAGAAGGTTGTGTGGCAGCACCGCGACTACCTGTCACAGATACCCCAGTCACTGCCCAAACTGCTGCGCTCCGTCCAGTGGAACAGCCGTGATGCAGTGGCGCAGATGCTTCAGGTGTGTACTCACCTACTCCTGCTGTGTTGGATGGAGTCAAGGTTGCTGCTGCTACTGCTACTGCTGGTGGTGCTGCTGCTGCCAACAATAGTCTACAATGTACTAACAGCAGTTCTATTGGGAAATAGGCTCATGTAGCTACCATATCGCAGCCCTTCAAGAGTGTGTTGCATGATGCATTACCTGGAAGCTGCAGCATGGCACTAACTGACGCACACCCATCGCAAACTGCACGTATTGTGTCTGTTCATATCACAGCTAGAATTGACTGAGCCACGCGATGCGCAGTGTAGATAGCAAAACAAAACAAAAAGGCTCATGCAGTTTATTGACACATGCCTGGTATGTGAATGAGCCTATACATGTACAGGCGTGTTGCTCATGTATAGTCAGTGTGGTCAGTGTGGTCCGGTCAGCACAACAGCAAATGGCCGTCATACTCATAGGTACTACATAGGCAGAATAGGCAAAGTGGCGACTATGAGGTTGCCGCTGGTACATGGTCACCACACCGCAGACTATGTACTCTGGTACATGGTCACCACACCGCAGACTATGTACTCTGGTACATGGCCACCACACCGCAGACTATGTACTCTGGTACATGGTCACCACACCGCAGACTATGTACTCTGGTACACGGTCACCACACCGCAGACTATGTACTCTGGTACATGGTCACCACACCGCAGACTATGTACTCTGGTACATGGTCACCACACCGCAGACTATGTACTCTGGTACACGGTCACCACACCGCAGACTATGTACTCTGGTACACGGTCACCACACCGCAGACTATGTACTCTGGTACATGGTCACCACACCACAGATGTGCAAGCTACGCCACTGCTATAGCATTTACCTGTTTAAGTAAACATTGCTTTGGTGTCATTCTACGTGCAGTTCTACGTGCAGTTACTGGCCAAATGGAGAAAGCTAAACCCAGAGGATGCAATGGAGCTGCTGGATTACTTGTATGCCGACACGAGCGTGCGGAAATTTGCTGTGGAGTGTTTGGAAGCGGCCATGACTGACGATCAGCTTTCTAACTACCTTCTACAATTAGTACAGGTAAGCAACATTGCAGGGAGAGAGAGAGAGAGAGAGAGAGAGAGAGAGAGAGAGAGAGAGAGGGGGGGGGGGAGACAGACAGACAGAGAGAGAGAGATAGATAGAGATACAGACAGGGAGACGGAGGGGAGAGAGTACAGCTTACTACGGTTGTATGATGGCATTACAGAAGCTCTCGGGGATGTTTCCCTAGATGATCATCAGATCAGGACATACCCAACATACGACAACGAGCACCTTTTTAAAAAGATGCTCAAAAAAGATTTGCTTGATGTTTCGGGAAGTACTTTTGAAATTTTGAGCAGTTCAGAAGATGATGGCAGGTAGTCTGTATGCCGCATTCCTTGGGTATTGTGGGGTACATGTGTATTTTAGCAGATTATTGTGCTGCTATTCAGGCAGCAGTCCTGCTCACAAGTTGTGCAGCTGTGGTCTGTCAACAGGCTTACTAATTACCCAGGGTGTGGCTGTTGTCGTTACACAATTTATGTCATGGATATGAGAAGAATGGTGTGTGTAGGGGGGGGGGGGGGGGGGGGGGAGCTTTGCCTGTGACTGATGAGATACATGCTACTCTGGTGCTCTCACGGCGTGTCTCAGCACTCCTGTGAAATGCGTGTGTGCGCGTACGATGCTTACGTTCCTGTTATATACCGGTGTACATGACTGTTCTTGTTTGTGTTGTCAGGTATTGAAGTACGAGCCATACCTGGACTGCCCCTTAGGCAAGTTCCTGTTGACGAGGGCTCTCAACAACCAGCTCATTGGGCACTTCTTCTTTTGGCATATGCGGGCGGAAATGCACAATGCAGAGGTGTCAGTCCGCTTCGCCATTCTCCTGGAAGCATACTGCCGTGGAAGCCGTGCTCACACCAAGGTAGAGTTAGATTGTGTTCTGTACAGTTATGCTGTAGGCAGCTAATTGTCATACATGTACATATAGTTCCCAGTGCAGTGTATGCACTGGTGCATTGCAATGAATGCAGATCTGCTTGTGCATACAACAATGCGTTCTTGACTACTGCCTGCTGAGATAGAACAGTTTCATCGGCAAAATATCGTAAAGATATTATGTTCTGCCATTGACAGTGTGTGTGTGTGTGTGTGTGTGTGTGTGTGTGTGTGTGTGTGTGTGTGTGTGTGTGTGTGTGTGTGTGTGTGTGTGTGTGTGTGTGTGTGTGTGTGTGTGTGTGTGTGTGTGTGTGTGTGTGTGTGTGTGTGTGTGTGTGTGTGTGTGTGTGTGTGTGTGTGTGTGTGTGTGTGTGTGTGTGTGTGTGTGTGTGTGTGTGTGTGTGTGTGTGTGTGTGTGTGTGTGTGTGTGTGTGTGTGTGTGTGTGTGTGTGTGTGTGTGTGTGTGTGTGTGTGTGTGTGTGTGTGTGTGTGTGTGTGTGTGTGTGTGCGCGCGCGCGCGCGCGCGCGCGCGTGCGTGCGTGCGTGTGTTCATGTCTGCATGCTGTACCTTTTCCAGGTGTTAACCGTACAACAAGAAGCTCTGGTGAAGCTACGCTCCATCACCGAACTGCTGCGCAGTCGACCGATGAAGGACCGGCCGCGTGGCTTAAAGGCAATGCGCGACACCCTGCAGCAACCTGCGTACATGGATGCCCTGTCTAAGATCCCATCACCACTCAACCCGATCTACCAACTGAATCGCATCATACTGGAGAAGTGCAAGTTCATGGACTCCAAGATGAAGCCGCTGTGGTTGGTGTTTGAGAATCAAGACGCCATGGGCAAGAACATCTACCAGATCTACAAGAACGGCGATGACTTGAGACAGGACATGCTCACGTTGCAGATCATTCGCATCATGGACAACATCTGGAAAGCGGAAGGTCTCGACTTTGAGATGACGCCGTACGGCTGCCTGTCATCCGGTGATCAGGTGGGACTGATTGAAGTGGTCCTGAACGCGGAGACCATTGCCAACATCCAGTGCCAGATCGCCGGCGGTGCGTCCGGTGCGTTCAAGGCCAACACGCTCTACATGTGGCTGCAGGAGAAGAACAAGGACCCGGCGCAGCTGCAGAAGGCCATCCAGACGTTCACAAACTCCTGCGCTGGCTACTGCGTGGCCACGTACGTGCTGGGCATCGGCGACCGCCACTCGGACAACATCATGCTGCGGGAGAATGGACAGCTGCTGCATATCGACTTTGGCCACTTCCTGGGCAACTTCAAGAGCAAGTTCGGCGTCAAGCGCGAGCGTGTGCCGTTCGTGTTGACGGACGATTTCGTGTACGTCATCTCGGAAGGCCAGGGAGACAAGAGTCGCCAGTTTGAAGAGTTCAAGGCGAAGTGCGAGAACGCGTTCATGCTGCTGAGGAAAAAGGGCAACCTTCTACTCAACCTGTTTGTGATGATGCTGTCGTGCGGTATTCCCGAGCTGCAATCCCTCAACGACATCATGTACGTGCGCAACTCTCTAGCGCTGGGTATGAGTGATGCCGAGGCGCAGAACTCATTCCGCTCAAAGTTCACAGAGGCCATGAAGAACTCATGGAGCGTCTCCTGGAACTGGTACATTCACAATGTGGCGCACAAGAAGTAAGCTCAGCCGAGTGAGTAGTCACGCTGCTGTGAACACTACCTCCACCATCCGCTTGCCTGTGGGTGATGTCAAACACCTGCCTCGCTTGGTGACCTTGCGCAGTTGAGCTCTGTTATCCAGTACCCCGGCTTGGTGCTGCGACTCTAATACCGAATACCGGAAGCTGTTATTTACTGTTGCTGTGTCCGTGACTCAGTGGCGTTCTTGTTTCCGCACTTTCTGTTACTTCGTATCTAGTTGTTACTTTTGTCAATCCGTTCACTTACTTTTTCAGTTTTGATCCTATTCTTTGATTTCGCTATGAGTGAAAAATCATTATCTATTTTCTTTATTACATGCGTGACTGATGCTGTCGTTGCCCTCAAGAAATGAAATGCTAATTTGGTTCAGTGGATTTTGAAGTATTTTCTGCATAAGCCTGTGCCCCCCCCCCCCACATGTTTCTCATCCACATGTTTCATATTTCTGCATCATCTTACGGCCTTTTTGTTGTCAATTTAGATGGTATGGAATAGCATGGTGGCCGCACAGGTATGTTGCCTCTCTGCTGTTCTAGGAGAAAATGCATGTGTAGGTAGATGAGTCGCCAACGTCTCACATGCCACTATCTCAGTTCTGCCTCATTTAACAGCAATCTTGATTGTTTCTGCTGCAGGAGACAGCATAGAAGCTCTCTTTTTCCTCTTTGGCCCCTTTGTTCTCCTTTTGGTTTTTTGAGCAGCCTCCTCAGTTACAAATAATTGTACATTTCCCCCATAGCAAGCAATTGCAATGTTGAACTTCCAGGCGCATACGCTTTGCAGATGACTTATTTTTTTATTTGTGCCACTGGCGGGTAACATTATATTCCACGGTCGTTTATTCGTGTTGTTTAATGGACTCGTCAGAAACGAATGCAGTCCGCATGTCAGCAATCAGTCCGGCGGTAGAGCCGCTCATCTTCCTGGCACGATCTGAGTCGGGGGATTTTGCCATTCTTCATCCTGTGTGAGAACGCACAGGTGTGCTGGCCAGGTGCTAGGCAACTGCTTTTTTCAGCATCAGCAGATGGCGGGCGTAGAAACCCGCAGCTGTTGTGCAACAGTGCACTTTCAGACTAGCTGGTGCCCGTGCTGGCTGAAGGTGCCTGGCATCTTGAATAATGCATGCCTGTACCAGTGCCGGTTGTGAGAGGACGAGTTAAAACGTTCCACGAGGTAACTGGTTAGACATGCCTCGAGCTGTCGAGAGTATACCGCTGGTGAGATTAGGAGCGCATCACAAAATACAATGTACAGTGCTGGCAACTGAAATCCGACCCCCTGAGCGGTGGGTACACATTCTTTGCGATGTGAGCAGGGGGTCGGATTTCACTTGCCAGCACTGTAGTTACTTCCATGTACGGTGCTGGTCGATGGAATGGATCAAGTGAGGCGAGTACACGCCGAGCGCTGTGCAGCCCTAGACCTGAAAACACTGGGCTAGCTAGCTGGACTGTGAACCGGTGCAGCCCTAGCTAGACCTGCGAACACCGGGCTAGCTGGACTGTGAACTGGTGCAGAGCACACACTACCAGACTCATGTAGTCGGATTTCATTGATATATGAGCAGCACCGCAGTTACACGTTGCTGCTATCAATGTGCAGCTTATCAAATTAGCTCCATCTTCATTATAATCACGGTGGGAGTACAGGAGCTTTTCATGGATGTGATTTTGCAGATTTGCTGAGCGGTTGAGTGCTCTACCGGGCGGAAGATCCGTTTTTGATGACCAACATCATGCAGCATGAATGAAGAAAATCCAATGTAGCACTGAGGCTGCATTCCAGAGAGGGCCTGAGAGGCAACCACCACAAAAAGAACCACCAATCCTCAAATATTCTCTGGCAGTCTTCCAGCTGTCAGCAATCAACGCCACTGCAAGCATTGTGCCACACACAAACAGACATCCCAGCAACACTGCTGCAGTACAAAGGAAGGAGGAATGTGTTGCCCAAATACTTCAAAGTACAATGCCTGGTGTTCATTGACACCGAGGCAACATGGGACAGAGTAAAAAGCAAAAACATAAACCTTTAAAAAAAGGAACAAGCACAGGACTATTGGAGATACCGGGGTCACAATGGGAAGAGGAAGGGGGGGGGGGGGGGAGAGAGCGTGTGTCCTCGCAGAGAGTACTGGAACAGTATGAATAAACGTCAGTGTACAGTGAAGATAAAATGAAATACGCTGGAGATAGAGCATGGCGAGGATTGACAGAGCCAAGCATCCCAGTGGGAGGAAAATAATGGAAAACGACAAAGGAATATTCACTAGACACAATGACAAAAATGACAAATGATAGAAGAAGTAAAAATATCTTTAAAAAAACAACAACAACCAGAATCGCCGTTGACGTGAAACAAAATACGTTGGAGATACAGAGTATGGTGAGAGTTGACAGAGTGAAGCATTCCAGTGGGAGGAAGCCTAAAATACGAATATGCGTGGAAAAGACAGATATCTCCGAAGAAGAGAGAAAGCGGTTGCGGTGAACCGTGATAATCGCCCCGTGGGACTACCGGCAAGACAAGACATGAGCTATTGGGATTACTAGCGAGAGAGAGATAGAGAGAGATAGAGAGAGAGAGATAGATAGAGAGATAGATAGAGAGAGAGAGATAGAGAGAGAGATAGATAGATAGAGAGAGATAGAGAAAGTTCGTGTGTGCATGCATGTGTGTGTGTGTGTGTGTATGTGAGAGAGAGAGAGAGAGAGAGAGAGAGAGAGAGAGAGAGCACATGTGTGTGTGTGGGGGGGGGGGGGGGGATGCGAGCGTTTGCATGACATCCCTATAATCATGATTAAGAAGATGGTCCGATGTACACAGCCAGAGCAGTGACAAGCAGGAAAACGTTGAGAAGTCAAGTACGGTAAGAATATCCGGCTAGTTTGGTCCTGGTGATGATATAGACCAAAAGATTCAAAACTCGAAAACATATTCAAAAAGCAAGCATGAAAATTAATAATACTATAATTGATTTAAAGATGGATGTCTTTTCTCTACAGACCTTGCTCATGGCTATCTGTGTGTAGACTGTGCATAGTGTCCACATAGGTTTGGTACACCGGTTGCAGCAAGTCATCATTCTGCACAAGAAAAAAGGAAGATACGAAAACCAGTAAACCATCTGGAGAGATGGCGATGAAAGCATCCAAGGAAAGATAATTGTGGCCTATGGCGCGCGCGCGCTCGTGTGTGTGTGTGTGTGTGTGTGTGTGTGTGTGTGTACATGTGCGTACTCAATGTACTCAATGCACTATTTTGTTGTGTTGTTCTACGTAGGACACATCGCTCTTAGGGGATAATACATCATTACTACTAATTCTACAATTAATAGAATTGCTGTGAAAAAGGAGAAGGACAAAAATGTTACGAGTTATCACTAACTGTCCACCAACGTAACCAGATCTTATACAGTCAGCGAGTGCGACAAAATGCTACAAAACTGACAAGGAGTACTGAGACATAGAATTGCTCTTCTGCTCTAACTTAGAACCTCCAAGTTGGAAGGCTGTTGGAGTGTGCATTCAAGATGTGCTGGAGCTGTTAGCCAGTTAGTTGTAGAACGTCAGTACCGTCGGTCAGTGTCGTGCAATGTTATTGCATGAGCTGATTGTTTAGTAACTGGTGGTGTTAGTGGACATTATAGCGTAACTTTTAGTTCCTTGGTCCTTTTTATTTTCTATAAATTAATCCTTGACTCTCCATCCCAGTCCACTCTTCGACTTCTTCGTGTTTTTTCAGTCCCTTGAGTGATGACAACCACTGAAGACAGCCACGAGAAAATGTTCTGGCTAACCCATATTGTACTCCGTTAGAATGTGTGTGTGTGTGTGTGTGTGTGTGTGTGTGTGTGTGTGTGTGTGTGTGTGAGAGTGTGTGTGTGAGTGCGTGCGTGTGTGTGTGTGTGTGTGTGCGTGTGTGTGCGTGTGTATGTGTGCACGTGTGTGTGTTAGAGACAGCACAGCTCATTTTATTGATAGCTATCAATTATTATATACGCAACACGAAACAGGCAAGCACATTTACTACTCACACGAGCAAGCTGTAGGAGGCCGATTCGAAATTGCTCCAGAGTGAGCGGAGCGAAGCACGGCGGAGACAGGTTGCCGTCAATACCGGTAGCGTGATCCAAACCGCTGTCCACGTCACGCTGTACAGCAGCAGCAGCAGGAGCAGTAGGGCTATCCTGGCACACTGGGCGAGCTAAGTTCATTTGATGTGCAGATGTAGTAGTATGCACTGTATGCCGGCTGTCCTGCAGCGGAGTAACAAATTGCACACTGCTCCCGGCCGGTAATGAGGCCTGCGGGTGGAGTTGAGCTCCGTCAAACTCACACGGGCGCATGAGATACTCCGAGCCTGGTGCGGAAGTGGACACTTCATTGAGCAGTGGGTTGTGAAAAGTACTGTCGGAGGAGGATGCACTACTTGCTTGCTGGTGGCGACTCACTGCACTGCCAGAGGCCTCATCCACACCGACACTCTTCATCCGCACCACACGAGGACCACCCGTCGTCTCATCAACCGCTCTCACCATGCGCGTGCCCATGGGGATCGGTGCTGTGTTGGACCTCAGGCGAACTTGTGCTGAGGCTTGACCGGGAGCGGATGAGCGGCGATGGGATGTGTTGCTGCCTCGCTCCACCGCTGGCTGAATGTGGACACCTGCCGGAAGTTTGTCTGCTTTGCCGGGTCTGTGAGGCTTTGCAAGATTAGAGGGCTTATCACCGGGACCACCACCATCATCGCCTCTGTGAGTAGTAGCGTGACTAGGGGGAAACGGAATTTTGACTGGAGCCATAGAGGAAGGTAACGTTTGAGTAGCCAATTGGTTAACAGTACTGCTAGGTGTTACGTTTATGTGTTGCGAGGACATTGATCCATGAACAAGCTGCTGAGTGAGAGTTGGCTGAGCGACAACTGACTGTGTGAGCGTCGCTTGAATGGGTCCTGGCAGAGCGGCTTGGTTTGAAAGATGCTGCTGCTGCTGCTGCTGCTGCTGTTGGGGATTGTGCTGGTGCTGTTGCTGGTGTGGGTGGTGATACTGTTGCTGTTGTTGCTGTTGTCCCGGAATGGTAGCAGGGTGGCGTTGTGCAGCTAGAGGCACAGAAGTAGGTCCGGCGGACGTTGATTGCCCGGCCGTGACTCTGGGCACATCCAGACCGAGGACTGCATTGAGACGCGACGTAAGATCAGTGAGATGGAGTGCATCACCGGCACCATCCAAACTGCGGTGCTGCATCTGCTGCAAGGCATGCGGCTGGGGACCGGTAGATGTTGCGCCGTCCTGCAACGTCAATCAACGCCAGATGAACAGCAGACATCATCATCATCATCATCACCATCATCGTACAGCGCTTCCCTGCTTGATGAGAACAATATACAGTAAAACCTGTAACTAACGACCACCCCCTGGTGCCAGCAAAAGCGGTCTTTAGTGGCAGGTGGTCTTTAGTTAGAGGTTTGCACTGCGCGACCATATATGGATCCCGTATATGATATGTATGTCAAAATGCAGCTACATGTAATACGATTCCCCAGGACTTGCGCAATGCCATTCTTCTTTCAGGTCAAACAACACTTGGAGAGAGAGAGACGGAGAGAGACAGAGGGAGAAGACTACTTTTTGCAGACATCAAATTCAGCTGCTACCTCTGAAACCAGGAGTGTAGAAGTAACTAGTTTCATTTTACGCTGGGCTTCAAATTTGTTCAAGTGATCAATCGTACCGACTGTCCTTGTTGTAACTTCTCGATTGCTTGAACGCGGTCCTTCAGCATCAGGACCTTGCGGTGCTGCTTGTTTCTGGATTCCTTGATGCCTTCGTCGATTCGTCTGTATGACTGGGGTGTCAGAGCTGCTCTGTCTTTGTTAACATCGATCAGAGAGCGCTTTCGATGCGCTCTCCAAGACGTTTCCAATCGTGTTTATTCTTGACAGAGCTTGAAATTTGGACAGGTGTAGTGCAGTCCACACCGATTCCACAGTCAAAATGACCTGTGTCCATTTGTTCAGCTGTAGTATCGAAAGAGTCCTTTCAGGACCATGGAAAATCAGCAAATTTTCAAGAAGGAGCTTCGAGCAACATTTGATTTCGTACATCGCGGTCGCTAGTTACGGGTCAATATTCGTCTTTGGGGCAAGAATAGGCGGTCGCTGGTCGCGTTCAGCAGGTAGTCGCTAGTCACAGTGCATTTTGAATGTGAGACCGTCCGTGCCTGGCGAAGTGGTCGGTAGTACCAGGCTGGTCGCTAGTCACGGTGGTCTTTAGTTGCAGGTTTTACTGTACCAGGCTGGTCGCTAGTCACGGTGGTCTTTACAGTCCATTTCAAAACTATAGACGCGTACCTAGGCAAAAACCGTTATGCCAGCATCTATACCACATAAAATCTGTGATCACTTTGTGCATAAAATTTTCCAAATTGGGCGTCTGTTATCCAATCCTTTAGAAACTATATGAGAGTAATTGTGGAGCGATCCTGAGCATTATTCCGAAAACTATTCTCAAAAGGTTCCAGCCAAATTTGAAATATTTCAAAAACCCTACGCGTCTATAGTTTTGAAATGCACTGTAGTTAGAGGTTTTACTGTACTGTACTGGGACGGTAGCTGGCTTCAGTGTTCATGACTGTGAACGTACAGTGGCCATTCGGACGTTGTTGTGTCCACATAGAAATATTGCAACTGGCGGTATGTGTATGTGGGTGTGCAGGGGGAGCAGGTGCGCGGTTAAACGACTATGCAGGCATGCAGAGGTGATTTTCACACACGGATGCCAAAATACATGTACAGTCAACTTTGCGTATAACGACACTCGGCATCAGAAAATTGTCCTTATTCGCGAAGTGTCGTTATACCCGAAGTCTCAGTATATGCATACAGGTAGGATGGACTTTGCTCTGGGCATGGAAATTCTGTCGTTATTCGTGAATTATCGTTATATCCGCAGTCGTTATTAGCAAAGTTGACTGTCGTTGAGAGAAGTCTTCACGCAATAGTACTACTAGTCCATATGATATCATAGTAATACCTGCTCGCTGAATCTTCTTTGATGAGCTTTGCTAAGAAGTTCCATGACGTTGACAGGAGCTGGAGTAGATTCCTGTGAACAACACACACACACACACACACACACACACACACACACACACACACACACACACACACACACACACACACACACACACACACACACACACACACACACACACACACACACACACACACACACACACACACACACACACACACACACACACACACACACACACACACACACACACACACACACACACACACACACACACACACACACACACACACACACACACACACACACACACACACACACACACACACACACATCAGCGTATCGATTTCACCCTACGGAAGGTATCTACCCGGCGTAAAACAGAACCGTGGCGCGTAACACTCTGCGTGACCACCACCAAGTCATAAGAGCAAGGATTAAGGCAGAATAAAATCATACGACAAAAACAATTGTACCGGTAGCATGATTTTTATATTGCGCATGCCAGTTTTTCTGTTCACATCAGCGGGTGGAAAATGGTCTAGGGACACTGAGTGAAGGGTCAACATATCATGGCCTTGATCACTATCGCGTGTTCCATACTACAGTTAATCAAGGATCAGGTAGAACCTCCAAATCCGGGGTCTAAAAGTCCATTGTTTAGGGTACACTATCGGTGTCGTGCATGTGTCATCTCTCTAGATGCTACGACCCTCAGGTAACCATGTGCACATACCTACACATACATGTGCATACACATACACGTGCACACACACACACACACACACACACACACACGCACCATATCCATAGGCATACAAACCACGCACGCACGCACACTCATACTCCTGCCCATCGCCGAAGCGATGATAGCGAACAAACTATGTTAGACATAGCAACTCGAGTGGCTTTTTCTGGCCAGTGAATCCCTATTTTTCACACACACTCGTGCACACAGTATTGATGCTCACCTGTTGGACTGGCTGTGCAGGACCTCCAATTTCATCCACAAGACTAAGTGAACAACAAAAACATTGAACATCATCACAGGGTACGACACCGCTCTCAGCCATTGAAGAAAATGTTGAGTCGCCTCCACCGTTATACTGCGCTCTTAGCCGACTAGACCCTCCAGTACACAACTGTCACCACTACGAGGACACTTTCGTAGACGATATTGAGAACTCCTTCAGACTGCTGTTTCGCTAATACATAGCTCATCAGTGAAGGTAGATGTTGAATGATTAAAATATAGACCAAACTGCTATTATATAGGGGTTTTCACATACAAAACTGGCATAGCTGAGGTGATATCGCGGGAAAAGGAAAGTGTGAAGTACTGTTGACGCGCATGGGAAATGCATGCAGCGTCAGAAATTCGGCGCGGAAAATCAATCACTATGACTATCAATGCAGAAATAATGTGCCAGAATCAGTGTACTGTGTAGCGAGTGAGAGTCTGTGTATTGCACTTGTCCAAGCGCCATGAAGGCCTGCAAACTCACCTTACGACCCGCCGAAGTCGACAGCCACAGCCTCGTGAGGTGAGTTTGCAGGCCTTCATGGCGCTCGGACAAGTGCAATACACAGACTCTCACTCGCTACACAGTACACTGATTCTGGCACATTATTTCTGCATTGATAGTCATAGTGATTGATTTTCCGCGCCGAATTTCTGACGCTGCATGCATGTCCCATGCGCGTCAACAGTACTTCACACTTTCCTTTTCCCGCGTTATCACCTCAGCTATGCCAGTTTTGTATGTGAAAAACCCTATAATTATAATAGCAGTTTGGTCTATGTTTTAATTTTTAATCATTCAACATCTACCTTCACTGATGAGCTATGTATTAGCGAAACAACTGTCTGAAGGAGTTATCAATATCGTCAACGGAAGTGTCCTCGCAGTGGTGACGATTGTGTGCAGGAGGGTCTAGTTGGCTAAGAGCGCAGTGTAATGGTGGAGGTGAGTCAACATTTTTTTTACAACATTGAACAAATACAAAGAATAGTTTTAAAAAGAAACAGCACACACACATGTCAATGAGTCTTGTACATACGGATATCAGAATTCCAGCAGGACATACTTCAGTAGCACCATGTTTCTGGGGCCAGAGCCACAACTTTTACACAAAAATCCGAGCCAATTACACCGTTGCGCTACCTCCATAGGAACTGGATGTAACATGTGGTTTATACTCTGGTGCGGCTGTGACCCTGGAAAAAGACTTTTACTCTGGTGGCTACAAACCTCACTCTGAGCCCAGAGAGGCATGGAAAAGCACTCATATGGTTTCCCCGGTATGAATTTCCATTATTGCTTGATCGGACTCGCTTGAAAGCTTGCAAGCAATCTTGGGCGAGCTAGAAAGACATGTGTTTTGTACATGCCGTGTGCATGTAGTGCACGGATAGATTCAGTCCGATGTACGTTTATCTCAACATACACGAGAGGTCTTGGTTATAGCTAACGTTACATGACCTAGTACTGCACCTGTTTAGTTTCTCTTCCAGTGCAGCACAGCTCCCTGGAGAGGCTATCCAGATGCCTTTGAGCTTGGAAACACCACTCGGGTCTGCAGTAGTGACGCAGAGCAAAACACACACAAAAAAGCCCATCACTACAGTGCAGTGTACTGTAGGAATCAATGGCACCCAACATGACTATCAAAACGGTATCAGCTCACAACAATGACCTTTAGGATTAAGATGAGAAACAACAACAAAAAGCAGCAGCAATATCAGTGGCATTGGCACTGACTCCTGCTTACAAAGGCACTCCAGCAGGCTTCCAGCCCGGAGACCAGACACATGGAGAAACAACAAACAAAAGGGAGGATGACAGGACACCTGTGTTCATACTAGGCCTAGTTCATACCTGCATGAGACTGGTATGTGATGACGTTCATTTCATTTGCTTTGGAGAACGTCATCTGCGGCGAGACGTACTCAAAGAACTCTTGCTCTAACCTTTTCACAGTGGATAATATCATGAATGCATACCGAGGCAAGCTATCCCCACCTCTGAACAGGGCAGAACACCCACAAACAAACACAACATGTTACAGTAGCAACACAGCAGTAAGTAGAGTCCCTTTAAAACTAAACCAACCCCCCATTTTCCAGGAAAATCTTCTAATTAACCCAAACTTCTATTTGTCCAGTAACTGTTATACACAAAAATCACGATAATGTTATACATGATGGTGAGCCAAGGAAAACATTGTATTAAACATGGACAAATGTGGGCACAAGGTAGGCGATCGAGTCCACCAACTAAACCAGAGTTCGAACAGTCAGACGGTGGAATTAGCACTAATACCCCTGAACCTTCCAAGTTGGAAGGCCGTTGGCTAGCGCTATCGAGCAGTGCTCAAGCTGACTTTCATGCCGTGGAATATCTCCATACTCCTTGTCAGTTTTGTGCTAGATTGTGCACGTCTGACTGTTCAACAATCTGGTTTAGTTGGTGGACTCGATCTCATAACTTGCGCCCACATTTTTCCATGTTACAATGTTACATTAAGTTCTTCATTTTTCACAGATGCAGTGGTATGGAAGTATGAAATCTAGAATGGTGCAAGGCAACTGTAGTTTTACTCAACATGGAAGCTGTTTGACTGTACAGAGCTGTACAATTGACAATGCACACAGCTACACGTGCTCAAATGTATACAAATGCACGCAACCGTCCCCAGCAGCTACAAAGCACAGCCTCTCACAATATTCTCACGGGCATGTGGCTCAACCGACAGCAGCAGCGTACCTTTCATATACAAATACAGGCCCTGCAATTGATTCTTGTTTCACCTGCAATAACACACAGCGAGAGAACAAAAACATATTTCCTCGTTGGGATAGATAGGGTCAGGGCTTGATCCTCATGCTTGTGTCGGCCTTCTCAAACGTGATTCAGATAGGACAGACCAGTGAAGCAGACAACATTGGCCCGACCCGATAAAGAATTGGTCGAAATGCATTAGTAGTATGGGCAGTTGGTTTTGAGCCCACGCATATACCGTAAAGTACCGCCAGAGCGCCCCACCATCTCATCCTTTCGTGGTCGTATTGTGGAGGTGGTCTGCTGTCTGTAGGTCATACGACATGAATCTTGTACACATATAGCACGTTTTGCAGTCAATTCGTACCTTCGAGCGGACACAAGCTCTACACAAAAACCTGCCAAGTGTGACCTTAGTACACTAAGCTTCTTACATCGTACAAACTTCGTTGCACTCTGCCATACGATTTTCCTTTCTCTGGCTGTAAAATCAAGGTGGGGCGCTCTCGCGAGACGGGGCGCTCTGGCGGTACTTCACGGTACAGTAGAACTTGGTTAAGATGAAACACCCCTCCAGTGTCTGCTCTAGGATTGTAGGACAGCCGGGTACACGTGTACCTGGCGCAACCATTTCAACCGGGTCGGTAGCCTGGTTGGTTGGTTTCTTTTAATTCGGACAATAAACGGGAACTAGGCCCAATGATATAAAGGCGAATGGAAAAAGCCGCATATAGAAAAGAGAGGACAGGAATTAGAAAATTACGAAAGAAGAAGAAGTATCTGACACATACAAGCCATGTAGTCAGTCCTTTCAAAGTTCGACAGTACCAACCGGGTCACAGGTGACCCGGTACTATATTTTCAACCGGGTCCAAGCGCCGCCCAACCGGGTGGATTACCCGGCTCACCCGGCGCTGGAGCAGACACTGCCCTCGAGTGCAGGGGCATTGCGAAGTACTAATTTCGACCAGATGCATGCTCGGCCCCGGGAGGAACACCCGATTGTTGTGTTCAGCAGCCTCCAAATAGTATAAAACAAGAGGGTTCTAGAACAGTTAGGCTCATCGCGGTAGAAGGGAAATGATCACAGAAACCAGTCCACAGCGATTTCCCGGAGCCGCGGCCGACAAAATTGAGTGAACTGCAAACGCTGAGAAGCGGTGATGATGAAAGCGCGTGTTGTGGAAGTGCGCACGCATGCGCAAGGCATACATGCGCACGGCATGCATGCGCACATCCTGTATCGCCGTGCACTTCTGTTCACACCCACATGTACGCAACAGATAGTGCAGTGCTGGAAGAAAACCACACCAGCCCCATTCATGCTTGTACTGCTGTCTAGGACTGAAGAAATTGTCAATTCGCCGAATTCAATCGTCCATAACTGTGGATTGCTTTGGAGTTTTGACCATAAACATTTAAAGGGGAAGTATACCCTAAAATCAAATTTTCACCAGTTGTAGTCTTCTTGGTGCTGAGTCGAATGGTCTTGGTCCGAGGAAGCTGAGACGCTCCCTTCCTACTTGAATCCCAATCGAACTCGCGCACTTCCACCGAAACTGGGTGACTGCGCCCTACTAGATGGGGATTTGTATGCAAAATGTCACTAAAAGCGCCATTTCGTTCTTATAAAAGCACGGATGACCGCGATTGGCCCATATGTTGTAGTCTTTTGGACGCTGAGTCGACTGGTTTTGGTCCGAAAAGGTTGCGATGCAGCGTTCCTCCTTTATTCCCAATCGAACATGGTTGAAGAAGTGGTCACGTGCTCCTGGGTGCCCAAATCACCTGGTCACCGCGCCAGCAGGCGACAACTTTCACACCAAGGTTCAACTCGAGTTCAACTCGAGTGACAGGACTGCACCCAAAAAAGGTCAAACAGGCTAGTAAGTTGTACCCTGCAGGCACGGTGACCAGGTGACTGGTGTACGCAGGAGCACGTGACCGCTTGTTCAACCATGTTCGATTGGGAATAAAGGAGGAACGCTGCATCGCAGCCTTTTCGGACCAAAACCAGTCGACTCAGCGTCCAAAAGAGTACAACATATGGGCCAATCGCGGTCATCCGTGCTTTTATAAGAACGAAATGGCGCTTTTAGTGACATTTTGCATACAAATCCCCATCTAGTAGGGCGCAGTCACCCAGTTTCGGTGGAGGTGCGCGAGTTCGATTGGGATTCAAGTAGGAAGGGAGCGTCGCAGCTTCCTCGGACCAAGACCATTCGACTCAGCACCCAGAAGACTACAACTGGTGAAAATTTGATTTTAGGGTATACTTCCCCTTTAAAGCTTATTTCTAGCATATCCCTATCTCAGAAAAACGAGCGTTTTATTAGGCCAACTCTCAAATTTGACTTTCTTGGTGAACTCCCTAATGCTAGGTTCAAAAGAAGTTCTACAGTCAACTTCGCTTATAACGACTGCGGATATTACCGTATGTCCGCACCTTTAAAGTCATGTCGGTATACTGGATTATAAAGCCAGTCTCAGTTATAAAGCCATGGGCTTCATAAATAAAATGACGTTTGAGGTACGTTTAGTAAAAATGAAGGAATAAGTACCATGCTAACAACCTTACAGCCCAGCAGGAAGGGTGAACAAGTGGATTTCGATTGAAATTTCTGCGTGGACTTTGACTTTTATGGCATGGCGTAGTGGGTGAGTCATTTCGCATATAAAATATCTAGGAAAGCAGCGGCGTTTCGAATATAAGGCCATGGCGTTAAAGGCGCTGACATACGGTATGACAATTCGCGAATAACGACAGGAATTCCATGCCCAGAGGAAAGTCCATTCTAACTTTTTACATATACATTCTAACTTTTTACATATATTGAGACTTCGGATATAACGACACTTCGCGAATAAGGACACTTTTCTGATGCCCCGCCGAGTGTCGCTATACGCAAAGTTGACTGTACGTCCTTACAGTCCATTCATAAAAAGATCGGTTCCGGCTATGGTGAGCTGTATTAAAATATTTTGGAGATTTTTCGTGATTTTATTGTACATGGCAGTGCGGCAAAAAGGGGATATTTGAAAAGGGTCCAAATAGGTACCTCAACTGGTGTTCGAACCAGGGAGTAGTACAATACCAATTACTCTCTGGTTCAAACCGCATAGTTCACGTACTGTTGCAAGTGGAGTAAAACGGCCTAGATTTCATGGTTTTTCCCAATTCAGTGCTTTTGGGGCAAATCCAGGCCGAAATCCTATTCTTGTTACCATGGCTACGGCTTCCTTGTTGGAGAAATAGACTTCAGAAAGAAGAGCATTCCATGGCCGATTGCAGGAAAAATTCTGAAAACCTCTAACAGTTTGACCAAGAGTCCATAAACAAGAGTATGGCAACTGTGATCTCTTTTCTATGGGCCAGATACGCGGCGCGCTGCCTTCATTACATCATTCAGCTGCAGTCCGCGCACTGCGGAAAATCAAACACTGCACTTTCCCTCTGGTTTGAAATAGACTTTTGTACGGAACTGGAGTTCACGCGCTAAAATCTAGAGATGGGGTAGGTACTGGAACGAATCGAGCAAAAACGGATGGGCTCGTACGAGAAATTGTGAGTTTGAATGCATGCTCTCAGAGCGTGATGAAGGTAAGTTACGTAATGAAGGCAGCGCGCCGCGCACTGACCCATAACCACAGTTGCACACTCTTGTTTATGCAC
Source organism: Sycon ciliatum (assembly GCF_964019385.1). Classification (NCBI taxonomy): domain Eukaryota; kingdom Metazoa; phylum Porifera; class Calcarea; order Leucosolenida; family Sycettidae; genus Sycon; species Sycon ciliatum. Next base: position 21,393,995 of record NC_088644.1, read on the forward strand.
TCTTGGTTTGACCCATGTTTTATGGCCAAAAGCTAGAACTAGTCTGTAGTTGAAGTTCATCTTTTTATGAATGGACTGTAGCTAAAAGAATGAAGTTGAAGACACCACTGCAGCTGTACTTATGGTTGATAAATATGGTGGTAAAGACACACCTGGCAGTATGGCGGTAAACACACGCCTGCCCACACACGCTCTCTAGGCTGCAAAGTTCTGGCACAGAGCTCTCCTTCTCACCACCAGCACCATCAGTTCGCGCCTGGCGCCTGGTCGATGCATGGCTGGCGGTATCCGGCATAGCAGGCTGGTACATCAAGTAGCGCATGGCACATAGATGATGACACAGCAACGACATAGCTCGATTGCGACGTACGTTTCGTCCCCGCTGGACTCATCAGGCAATCTTCTTCTTGCATGTCTTCATACGGAGCTTGACCCGGGAGAATGAAGTTGAAGACACCACTGCAGCTGATGGTGGTGGTGGTGAGAAGGAGAGCTCTGTGCCAGAACTTTGCAGCCTAGAGAGCGTGTGTGGGCAGGCGTGTGTGGGCAGGCGTGTGTGGGCAGGCGTGTGTGGGCAGGCGTGTGTTTACCGCCATACTGCCAGGACTGTATCTACTTCGAAGTAATATAACCCCAAGGAGTTTTATATGTTGCTGCACATAACTCACCCATACTTCTGTGTCCGTGTTGAAGATAAATAGACAGGAGCTGTCAGATGTGAAAAGTATTTTTCTGGCTAGTGAGTCAGTTCGTTTGATGACGTCCAGATTAATACGATCTCTAAATGCATCCTCGCTTTCCTGACTGACCGTAGATTCTCCCGTGGTGTTTTTAGCCATTCTCTTTCCAGCGCTAGTAAACTTTAAATTGTAGCACGATACGATGCAGTGACATTCATTCAGGACTCGATCAGGAGTTGTTCTATTCAATAAAGGTATCTAGAACTTTACATCGAAAAGTTTAATTACTAGTATTCTATTCAATAAGTTATCTACAACTTGACATCGAAAAAGTTCAAAATGAGGACGAGAAGACCTCTTCAGGAAGTCGTTCAGAAGCAAACACAGAGGTGTACGAAAAGATAAGAATCAAGCATGGCGAAATCGCTATCTGATTGCATTGCTTTCAAGCAGACGTCTGTGAGTGAGTGACTGATACTGAAAGACAACACCTGTGAACTCCTTCATTCTTATCTTGTCAAAGTAAAAATCCCAGTTTCGAACCTGTTCGTGTATGTTTCCTGAACATGAATCCTGAATGGGATTCGAAATAAATCAGGTGTGGTGTGACTGTGATCATGGTGATGTGGACGCCAAGGCGGCTTCGCAACAGCCTTCGCATTTTTGGTTTTGCCGTCATTCGTCATTCGTGTGTCACAAAATTAAATCCACAAACCAAACAATAATTATTTGAAACTTTTTACAGTACTGATTCAGTGATTGTAGGTTTGTTTTCGAAATGCTCTAGGAGCGATCATGGGCGAAGGCCTCCTCTCTGACATCCCTCTGGGTAATAGAATACTGGTGGTGTATACGAGGAGCACGGAAAGGACTGTGTTTTTAAGATTCATGTGTTGCTGGCTTGACCATTTCAGGATTCTCGGCTGCTGCAGAAACGTTGAACAAATTACCTCAGGATTGCTTGGCTGAGCTGGTAAGCCTGCACGGCAAATAAGTAGTTGATTTTATACTGTTTACTTTACACCATCGTATAATGTACAGTCCTACACTGGTTATACGAACACGTTCGGGCGAGCTTTCTTGAGGGCATGTTCTGATAAGGCGCATCGTTCTGATTCTGATCATCTATGCCCAACTACATAACTCGTACATGTATTTTCACTCTTTCAATGCTTACTTGGAGACAAGAAATGGATTATGGAAAGGAACACAGCGAACTTCACTCGTTTTAGTCTCTCAACAGATAAATATAATCTCAACAGTACATGTGACAGATAGCACCGAGGAACTGTAATGATAGTGTCACGAAGACCTATGATTTCAATACTAAATGTCGAACAGATGGAGAAGACGATAAGCAAGTTCCCAGTCCTCCTAACTCACAAATACCAGAAGGGCCACGTCCGTGACACCACATGGCAGCCGTGCGACTGCTGAGCAGAGCGTGAAAAGCTTTCGCACACCAGTACAGTTGATGATTGCCGTTCTCTTCACCAGGATAAACTCCCATATTGAAAAGGCGCAGTGAGTCCCTGCAAACTCCTGAATGAAATGAAATCAAGTTAGCTTTGCTTCGAATTGTGCAATGCACAAATCAGGTTCAGTGACTTGTTGGCGTTGGTCAGCTAGAGGGAGTGCACTGCAATTAGCATGGTGAATGAGAGGGAGTGCACTGCAATTAGCATGGGGGAATGAGAGGGAGTGCACTGCAATTAGCATGGTGAATGAGCGTCTGAATGTGTACAAGTACAATGTGTACGGTGCCAGGAACTACCTTTTAGACAGTTTACTTGCTAGTATCGGGCAGTGTGACCGTGGGGCTCCTTGTGAATCAAGCAGCCCTTGTGTAAATAGATCCGATCTATGAGCAGTTGACGGCGACTCACTGAGCCTCTCTATTTGCCGATTCTCAGACGTTCTCCAGATGAAAGGAGGCTTGCAATGTGATGGTGGTGTTTGTGTGTATTGTCTGTTCTTCACTCCCATTGCAGTGTTCTGAAGTTCTCCGCTTCCTGCAATACAAAGTGGGCACCATTAACATTGTGTCATTTCAGCAGGTACACCCTTGTGACTATAATTATCTGCATTCAGTGTGCCTGTGTATTACACTATAGTGTTTTGAATGCGTGGTGCACCGATGTCGCCCACCCAGTGCATGTAGCACTGTACAATGTATGAAGAACCAAGTGATCAAGTTTGCTCATGCTTGGGGCATCACAGCAGTTAGGGCCCGGTCGCACATGCACTCGAAAGTAGCGTATACGCTGAAGCGAGGTCGCAGGAGCGAAAAATACCATGGCAACGGCGAAAAGCGGAACTTCTGCTTCAGCGGAAACTCCAATCCGCTTCCTCCAAAATTTTCGAAGCGAGACTGTCGCTTCTGCGGAAGCGCTTCAGCGGAAAACACCACGGTCTGCTGTTTATGGACTTGCTACGAGAAATTTGTATGCGTATGATGTCCATGCAACAAGAATGCGTGCAAGTCATTGACCTCATCTACATGTATTCTCCGTACCGTATGCACCACAGTCCACTTTACTCTCACTTTCTGCCAAAGTAAGAGTTGTGCCCTGTTTGTATGTGTGACCATACACACGCGGTTTCGCTGGAGCGACACCAGGCTCGCTGCCGCCGAACCTCGACGCCGAAGCGAACCCCAGTGCATGTGTGACCGGGCCCTTAGAGAGGTGATGTTTTGCAAGCAAGAGCGGCGATAATGGCTACTAGTGTTCTTTTCTCCTTCTTTTTTCTAGACTCTGGAGGAGAGACAGTGCTCTGTTAGTAAAGAGGCTCTGCAGAGTGGTGTCAATGCATTGACCTTCGTTTTTCGGTAAGTGAAGAAACAGCAGACAGTGCAATGCATATTGAGCAAAACCTATCTAGGCACTGCAGCACATTTCCATGATCCAGTGGTATGGGTTATTATTTGCAGGGGTGTAGGCTGACTGGTTCATGCCATGCTCGGGAGCCAGGTAATTCAGATGAGTTTGTCGCCGAACATTGTGAAACTGCCGTGGGCGGATACCAGGCATGCTCCACCCTGATAGCCGGCAACCACTTCGAATGCACCCTGGGCTGTTCCCCTGAGCTCCCTTCTTTATTTTTATCTTTATTCCCGTAGCTATGCAGAAGACGTTACTTCAGTAACGTCTGGCGCTAGCCAGGGTCCACACAGCTTTAATTTGATGTTTGTTTGTGGCGGGCGGACATCCGTCTGGCGCTATCCCGTACCTGTCCCGTATCATCAAGGTGTGTATTTATGCCGCCGGCATGCCTGGCGCTATCCCGTACCTGTCCCGTCCCGTATCATCGATCCCAGGTGCCTTGGGGCGGGATCCCGGGTGCCATGGGGCGGGATCCCGCCTCGCAGTGCCAGCCCGCTTGACATGTAAACGCACAACAGGTTTTGTGTGGATTTGTGTGCAAGGCCGAGATCCCACTAGCAGGCTGGCTGGCCCGCCTGTCGACCAGCCCGGGAAGCGCATGTAGGCCGATAGCATAATAATATATAACGTATATAGAGAACTCTCGCTATTGTGTGTAACGTATATAGATGTATAGCAGGGAGTCGTATTATGTATACGACTCATTTGGTGTTTGTTTGTTTGTGCCATCCATCTGGCACTATCCCGTACCTGTCCCGTACCATCAAGAGTACCGTACCATTACGAGAATGAGTATGTATGCGAAGTGTATCGGGGGAATGCATGCAGGCCGATAGTGCAGTGAATCGAGCATTCAAGAGTTGCGTAGTGTAGACACGATACCGGTCAAGCGAGCTAAGACAGAGATCCTTGTCGTTAAATCTGTCGAACCAGGCCTTAAAAAAGCGCCTTAGTCAAACTGGCTGTTTACGAGTGTCCAGGTGCGCGCCGCGTGTCAAGCATCGCATCCTGAGAGAAATCTGCATGCACCGCCGATAGTGCAGTGCATCGAGCATTCAAGAGTTGCATAGTGTAGTTGCGTAGTGTAGACACGATGCTGGTCAAGCGAGCTAAGACAGAGATCCTTGTCGTCAAATCTGTCGAACCAGGCCTCAGTCAACCGCATCTGATCTGTCTCGATAAGCGGTACGGCTTGGAATGTGAGTATTTTCCGTTTGGAGACCTGCGCTGGTACATGATGAGGGCGGAAGCTACTTACAACAGGCGCGCGTCAACCGCATCTGATCTGTCTCGATAAGCGGTACGGCTTGGAATGTGTGTGGCATTATGTACCTACATGTACATAGCATCGGCGTTTTGCATGGAAACATCAAGCCGTTGAGCTTTGCTGTTGGCGTATCGCAGAACGGCACGCCCAGCGCCAAGGAGATTGACTTCGGCTCGGCCAAGCGTATCGGGCGTCAGTAACAAAGGAGGCGTAGGCCTGTTCGCGGACATGCTGCAGTTCCGTTGTCCCGAGGTGGCCCACCTACCGAGGGGCGCCGAAATGGAGGCGTAGGCCTGTTCGCGGACATGCTGCAGTTCCGTTGTCCCGAGGTGGCCCACCTACCGAGGGGCGCTGAAAGGAGGCGTAGGCCTATTCGCGGACATGCTGCAGTTCCGTTGTCCCGAGGTGGCCCACCTACCGAGGGGCGCCATGCATTCGGCCATCAGCAACAGTTAATTAATTAAAGGGGAAGTTAAGGCAAAAATCAAAATTTCACCAGTTGTAGTCTTCGGGGTGCTGAGTCGAATGGTCGTGGTCCGAGGAAGCTGAGACGCTCCCTTCCTACTTAAATCCCAATCGAACTCGCGCATTTCCATCGAAACTCGTATCGTATTGTATGGAATATAATTTTACTTCATTGGCTCAACAGGTCAATGTAATACTACAAAAAGCCAGAAAATCCGATTATATGGAGATAAAAAGGAAAAGAAGGAGCAAACCGAAAGTGGATGAAGTGAGAGAAAAATAGCAATCCGCAATAAATTCTGCAAATACTTTTGCCTAACTCATTCAAACTTATTGAAATGTTTTGCAATACAATGATGTAGCCAATCAAAGGAAAACACATTTCCATCAGTTCTAATAACATGCACGATTAGCTAGGCAAAAAAAGCATAGTGAAGGGCCCTGAGCTTCCAAGCTCTCTCGTTTGAGGGATGACCCAGAGGCGGGTAGCCTATCCAGGGGTTCTCCACTTGTGCGATATTGAGTGGGTAGCATAACAGGGGGGGGGGGGGGGGGGTTCTGCTTGCAGTAGTTCTTCAGGGGGAGGAGATATTAGTATTGTGGTGTTTTGAATGTTCTGTTGAAACTATCTGAGCTCTTACATGTACCAGTACTACTGTAAATGTATCTTGCTCCTGCTTAAAGTGAATGCATCGGACATGGCACTGAAAGGGAGGCGCAATATAATGTGGCAAACCATGCCAGGTACAATGTACATGTACTAGATTTACTAGTGAAGATCCTGCAAAGCGTATTCTGCATGTATGGAGTAATATTGTGGTCGAACGCATGTCTGTGCCAGGCAGTGTGTGTCTTGGTCAGATGTCGCCATGTCAGTCTGCCGTCCAGGCTTGGAAGTTTCCATGTACGGTTCTGTACGTCGTATGGATGTTGCTTCTTTTCCTGTTCCCAACCATCAGGTCGGCGGCAGCAGGCCAGGCCTCTCCTGATGACTTGCTTGCTGCATTGCAGGCTAGTCGGATATGGAGCGACGCCTCACTCGCTGCCATCAAGAAGCTATGGCATGTACAGGTAAGACACAACTCCGATCGCCCTCATCTCATGGGCTGAATATGTACTGACACGTTTTTTGCTTCCGTATCTTACAGTACCGGTACCGATATGCGTTTGGTGTGAGTACCACCGTGCATTGCACTGATTGCAGTGACATTAATGCACAAATTTGGCAAGTCGTTGGGCAGGTGGTTCTTAACGCCATTAGGACCATATTGGCTTCCCATTTCAGCTCAGCTACTTTGCATTCGCTAGAAAGATGTTTATATTCAGGCAGATTTTAAGGAATTTTGAAAACGTTATGAGCTGGTAAACCATGGTATTGGGGATTTGGGATGCATGTGTTGTGCAGAGTGTGTTTGCATGCTGCGCTGCAAGAGTTCTTTGAAAGTTTGGGGAGTGTAAAGAAGAGCATCAGTAAATGAAGCCATCAATAGTTCTTAAAAGCGGATGGAGCACTGTGCTCTCTGGGCTATCTCTCTGCCCGAGCAGAATTGTATCTACTTGGAAGTAATGGCATGCATGTATGTATGTATGTGTGTATGCCTCTAGGGTAAGCTTCTCATGGAGGGCTCTGCTGCCAGCAAGATTCTCAATGTCGGGCAGGTAAGATCTCCCACGCGTCGCTCCTTCCTAGAGCAACGCATGTGCAGTAGTATGTATGTATATAATAATTATTACCTGAAGCCGAGTGAATATGGGCGAATATTCACGAGGCTGAAGGTAATATTAGACTTTTACCTCTCCATATTCACCCTCTCGTCCCTAAAACCCAACAAACGAGTCCTGTTGGTCATACATGTACATATACGCAGAACTAACGTAAGTCGTTGTTGCTTCACTGAGCCTTCAGACCGACTGGCGTGTTCTTGCCTGAATCGGAGGGCGGCGTGTTCAGAATCTTGTTCAATCGATCGTGTACACGTACTGGTGCATGTGGCATGGGAGGTGACGACCTTGGAGAACACGCTCGTGCCAATCACCATGGAGAACACGCTCGTGCAGCTTTGTGGCGGAAGCCAATCATTAGAGAGGTTTCGTTTCACGCGAAGATTTGACCAATCAGAGAGAGGTTTCGTTTCACGCGAAGATTTGACCAATCAGAGAGAGGTTTCGTTTCACGCGAAGATTTGACCAATCCGCAATCATCGCGCCAATTCGGGAGTCGGTTTATAACAGCGAGCCAAGCTGTTCTACCCTCACTTCTTTTCTTTTTAGGCAGCGCTTCGGAGCTGTTGTGTGCCCCAGGAAAATTCTACGCTAACGTCCTTGAACAGGGCTGTTCCGAGTACAAACGAAATTCCTGGCTTGTCGCTTGATCCGCAATCATCGGGCCATTGACATGTTGAGCGTCCAAAACCTTGTTTGCTCGCTGGAACGCTCCGTCTGTGAAGATGCTCACTGTCAGCACCTGGTCACATGCGGATCCAGCGGCAATGGCAAGCAAGGAATTTCGTTTGTACTCAGAAAAGTCCTGTCTGCGGAAGTGTGCGTAGACATTTTCTAGGGCACTCGACAGCTCCGGTGCGCTGACTGAAGAGGAATCAAGCGCAGCACCGAGTACTGCTCTCTTTACAGTACAATGTAAGTATCGAAAAGTGGTGAATATAAGTGGTGAATATAAGCGGTGAATATTCAGCAATATTCACCACTTATGTAGATGGCCAATTGTATGTGGGTGAATATGGAGTGAGGTATAAGCATGTATATATGTACGTGATTGATTGCAGAAAGGGCAATGTATCAGTGCTGTTTAATTTGATGTGTATATTGTGGTGTTCAAGCGTGGTGCACGCCTTTGGCCACCCGTACATCCACCACCAATACTCTGGCAATAGCATATGGGTCATGTTATTCGAGGCACACCGCCTGTATTCACCTCTACCTGATGCAGGGAGTGGTCCGACTGCTCATCAGGATAATGCGGAGAGGATGTTTGATGGTAACATCATACTGGTCTTTACGTTACCACTCAGACTGCATTTCTTTTCTTCTTCCGAGTTTATTCACGTACGTGTATCACTTATGTACTCGCATACCGAGGCTGGGATAGCAGGTGCAGGTACCAGCAATGGCCAGCCCTGGTAGTCCCTACTCATTTAAATCATGAAGTGGAAACGCAGACAAACAGTTCAGGCACACCTACCGGCCACCTACAATGTGTGTGTGTGTGTGTGTGTGTGTTTTGTGTGTGTTTTGTGTGTGTTTTGTGTGTGTTTTGTGTGTGTTTTGTGTGTGTTTGTGTGTGTGTGTGTGTGTTTGTGTGTGTGTTTGTGTGTGTGTGTGTTTGTGTGTGTGTGTGTGTGTGTGTATGTGTGTATGTATTCACATGCTGGTGTTGCAGCTATTGAACATTGACTGGAAGTTGGGTATGGCTGTATCCAGTAGTTCATGCCGCGGTCTCAATACACCATTTGTAACACTTCTCCTGCGAGTAGCAGAGCCGTCTGGCAACATCATCGAGCGCTCCGTGGAAATGAGCGTGCCAGAATTTCAGGTCAGCTGGCGTTAACTTGTTAGATATGCTGCATTGTGCTTGCTAATACGTGTCTGTACAGTTGTGTTGCGTGAAATGGCTTGATCAGTTTGTAGGCATACACTGTGCTCTGCATCAGTTGCAGCAGCAGCAGCAGCAGCAGCAGGAGTGGCATAGCAAAGTCTGCTGTAGTCTTAGTCCAGTGCTATGCTTATTTTGATCATTCTACTTGCATGGCAAGTCTCGCGGACGGTCTTTGTTGCCAAAATATTATGCCGTCATAGATTGTGCGGGTGCAGTCGGTGCATGTGTACGTGTACATTTGTCAATGCCTGGCACTGTCTCCGTCTTCTGTACAGAACTTTGCACAAGAGATGAAGTCAATGTCCGGAATGTTGGCCACTGCTTAGTTTCAACTCCTACACTCCACTCCGCTGGTAATCCTTTGCAAAGGATGTTATTGACAATGACAAAATGTTTACTGTCCTAAGTTTGACGTCTATTCACGTCACACACCGTTCAGGTGCATCCTTTTATTTTGCTGCTGGGAAGCAAAGAAATTGTACTTCTAATGCATTTTGATCACTACTACTTATACATGCGTGGGTGTTAAAAGCCTCTTCTTTTGCATGTTTGACAATCATGACTGTAATGCAGCCAGATCTAATAATGAAAATGTTGAATTCGATTTCCACTCGCCCAATGTCGTTCTTCTGCTGGGAGGTACCATGTAGCACCGCTTGCAGTAAAAATACCAGTCTCTTTCTGCAGTGCTGCTCAATGAAATCCGATCGCGTAAATCAAGTTTGTACTCTACACCAGTTCCCATCGCAGTGTTCGCAGTACAGGTCCAGGCTTGGCATTCACTTGCTTACTTGATCGGATTTCATGGAGCAGCACTGTAGTAGTATTCACTGCAAGGTACATGTACTTGTAGAGAGAGAGAGAGCGTGCTGCACTCAACAAATGTATGTAGCTGCCTGCATAGTAGGTCAACACATCACATGATGCACACAGAGTACTAGTAACTAAACTCTTGAGTTGTACAGTTCGTGTTGAGAGAAACTCAAGATGCACTAGACAAGAACTCGTGCATCAGCAGAACTTAGTCGGGTCAACACATCACACTGCTGTATACGATAACATCCGTTTCCCTGCACGTGTTGCCTTTTGCTGAGCAACACACGCACGGCATAGAAAAATGCTCCACAAAATGCCAAATGCACACAGGTACTAGGTAGGCACATACCGGTACATTGTATGTGAGTGAGGCCTTACACATGTGTGCAGTAGACTGTCGCGAGTTGTGCCACTGAACTTTTTTTTCTCACCTCAACACACACTTGTCTGCCCAACGCATGTGGTGCACAGACAGTCTCTACTATTGATTTGAATCAGTGAGCAGTAAAACTGTATTTTACTTCTGCCTGGTTTGAACTGTGCCTGTAGGTTGCATGTGTTACCTCCCTGCTTTGGGTTTTGCTAACAAACTTGTCATCAAAACAGTTCCCCACTTGGATCACTGGGCGCAAACATTCTACAGTGCTGGCCGGTGAAATTCACTCTCGTGAGCACAGTAGCGCCAAGTGCTGCATGGCCAAAGCACCATGACTGAGCACTGCGTGAATGGAATGCACACTTGAACGCTGGATTCCCTTAGTCATGGGGGAGAATTGCACTGTCCAGTACTGCAGTAGTGACTAGGGAGTACAGAGATGGGTGTATCTCTTTTTCCAGGAGGAAAATTATAATTATACTTGTAGTGGAATAGTATTTGAAAGCAATCAATAGAAACTCAGCTCAAAGTCAAAGATAGATGTACAATTATGATGGTCTCTATGCAATATGCACCTTCAGAATGGCATGTATGGGCCAGGCTATTCAAAAACGGTGCATGCGCGAACACCCTTGTCTTAAAAATCAATTGGAAAAGGAAAGCAAAACGATTGCCTATGCTTGCAGGGAGGACAGCAGCCATTATTAAAAAGAGAATACACACAACTTCAATGGTAGGTGACACATCAGTCACAACTTTGTTCTGAGAGCTAGTGGATTGAGATGGTACAGTGTGGGTGTGCGCCCGTATGTTGGTATGATGGTATCAGCCCGGCAGATAAAAGCACATTCGTCAGCATTGACCGGGGAAAATATAAACAATTCTGAAATCGTTGGTTGGTATGCTTGAAAGTAGGTTGAAGAGACACAAAGCAACCTTGACACAAGTGCGTAAAACCACACAAATACTTGGCAATGCAAATAAGACAATCTAATCCTGGCGCCTTGCTGGCTGTCGCTGCCGATTGGAGGCCAACCTGCACTCAGCACATCCGAATGTTTTGATGCGAATCAAACAGGGATTTCCACACTTGGTGGTTTGATGCGCTCAGCGGCTGATGATCTTGATGGTACTGTCTTGCAGAGGTTAGGCAGCTTCAACCCATTTGGCACAGCCACGTTCCACCAAGCTGCGGTTGACAAAGACTTGCTCCTAGCGAGGCACACAATTGAACAGAGAGAACAAAAGCAGTCGATTGTGTGACCACCCGGAGCAGTCACCTGCACTGCCGGGAGCCGCACGCTCCCAGTAGTACTTGCTTCACGGATATGTCAACGGAGTATGATGACAGGAAGTCCAAACATTCGGATATCGACCATGAGCATTTTTAAAGACAGAACGTGCAAGCTTCCTAGAGACACACTAGATATCACTGACTAGTACCGGCATACGTATCATAACAGCGAAACTTCAACCTATTCTCTGCCCAACCTATAGTAGCGAGGTATTCTTCCCACTATCATTCCAAACATATCGTACTCACTTGATTAGAAGCCCCTCTTGAATAATAGCCCCCCCTACAAGGACTGTTTGAAAAAATACAAGCCCCTCTCGAATAGAAGCCCTGACTACTATTCGCAAAGCATGGGGTGACCAGGTAGTGCCATGTATGAAGGTCAAGTGTGCAAAAAACATCTCGTGCATGTTCTGGTCGACGTGTGTGCAAACAAACTCGGGAACGAGTTGCTGTGAATATGAAAGTTTTAGAGATTCGATTGGAATACTGGAATGGAATGAAACAATAAAAGCCCCCTCAAAATTGGTATTGAAAAAATAGAAGCCCCCGGCTTCTAATCGAGTGAGTACGGTAACTACATAAGAAGGCGAGGGTTCAGAAGAATCTGAAACCAGACACAGGTAGGAATACATAGCACGGAAACAGCCTGCTATACATGTACGTGGACGAATGCGAGAATTAATCACCAACCTCCTGCTTATCCAGTTTGAGATACATCTCAACACAGATAGGTGTGTCGTTGGCGCTGTCGAGGTGTCCATTGCTGCTTGATGTGGTAAGCTGGCGGCACTGGATCTCCTTCACCATAATGCCTTCTGTCAAGAGTTGAAAGACCTGTGTGGGCAGCTTGTCCCAGGCATTGCCATCACCTTTCAGCAAGGCAAGAAAGAAAGCAGGGTAAACAAAGTTAAACTGTGCAGCTTGCAGCTGGAACTCACGCACAAGAATACAGGTTAATTGGTCCGATCCAGAACATGATTGAAATAGAACAGGGGTGGTGTTTGCTTGGCGTGCACTGGCTCTGATGTGTACAGAACACGTTCTGTTCTGTACACTTATGCTCAGCCGGGGCTGGGGCAGCCAGAGACGGTTGCAAACAGCGAGTGGTAAAGTGCCGTATTTTACTACTCCCTGGTTGCCCAACCCAATGAAAACCACGTCACGACATTACAGCACCATTTCTCGCCCACAACACAAACATGCAGTTCGAGATGCTCACACCGTCACACAGAGCTGCTGTGATATGCAGCGTGAACACAGATTACACACACTCTGAACTGGCCAGTACAGTCTGCTTGTGCACTCTGAACTGGCCAGTACAGTGACAGTGTACAGTGAACAGTGAATTTTACTTTGTTGATTTCGAATTATCAGCAGGAATCCCACACATTCTCTATGAAAGCGGATTCCGTGGGACTTCTAATAAGCCGTACTTGTCCAGTTCGAGGTTCGAATTATCAGACACAGTTACTGTTAAGTCTAAAAAATTCGGCGCTCTTAAAATTCAGCCTCCGAGGGCGAAAACACATTTCGGCCGCATTAAATGTTCAGCCTGTACTGCTGTTGCCGGTATACGCTGTCACGCTGAAACTTGCAAACCAAATTTCAGCCGCGGCATATTTTAGGCCTAGACGGCCCAGGCCGATAAAAGCCAAATATAAACACCGGTATGCACCGAATATTAATTTTGTTGATTTACAGTATGCGGGGATCGCATTGGCTGGATCTCTAAAGTGGCACAAAAGTCAAACTATTTAACGAGGTAAACCTCCATCGAAAACATCAGAAACGTTAACTAAAACTTTTCCTTCTCTCCTATATTCTAGAGCTATAAGAGATGAGTGTGTGATGACATTGTTGGATCCGCAAAGTGAGAACTGCTAATTGCTAAATTCGAGACTCGTTAAACTTTCAACTCTTACAGTAACTAAGCCAAATTCGTATTATCAGAATTCCACCTGTATACAACTGTCAACTCGAACTGTCCCAAATCCATCTTGTGGAAATGTGGTGCCCAAAGCTGGCAGCCATCTAAAACAAGTCCCATTGCAGCTACACTCATACTTTGCTTATCCGGGCGGTCCGGGACCGGGCACTGCCCGTAACTCCGAATCACATACATTTTGATGGGGAAAGGCCAGAAATATGGCATATGACGTCACTATTTCCACGAAAAGTGACAAAAGACTGAAAAGAGTAGTAATATTTCCACTAAAACTCACCCAAAGGGTGCCCCGTAGGCCGAAGTGCTCGTAACTTCGGGTTCCGGATAACCGAGGTATGAGTGTACTAGTACCAAGAGTACATAACCAAGAGTGTGCAACTCCTATCACGAGCTGCGATGGGTTCACCCACGGCGGAATTTTTTTATTGCGTCATTCTTTGGCTGAAGTATGATCAAGTGCGTATGCTTTCCCACGCATTTTTAGTAGATACGGTGAGAGTTCACCAGGTTCAGGACACATCGATCTATAGTCCGTTGTTCTGCTTCGACTACCGTAGCTGTGATGTACAAATTCTTTGTACTTTGATCTCTGGCTACGCATGATGGCATCAGCGAGCCAAACAGCCGCCAAAGACTGATGTCATAAAAAATTTCCGCCGTGGGCTGGGGGATCGTCGAGTTGCACACTCTTGGTTATGTACTCTTGCTAGTACTCACAACCAAACACAGAGCGAAAGTCAATCTTACCAAAGCGAGGTCGCACATGGGCTAGCTGACACTTCACGGCCTGGAAAGGCACAGCACAGAACTCATGCCTGAGAAGAAACAGGAGAAAAAAACAATTTAATAATTAAAATATTGATAGGCACACATAACCATAAACTGGAAACAGCAAACATCTGCACACTAGAACATTGCAGAAATAAGCCGTACCAAGTCTCCAAACCTAGTTACAATCCGCGACAAGCTCAATTTGATAGCGGTCTATCAATGGCTAACATCACGCTGACCCAGAATCCAAAAGGACTTTGCTCCCTGCTAGTGGAAACTCCATTTTTTAGGGTGTGCTTCCCTGCTAAAATGCCCTTTTGATGACATTACTCGAACAGTACATACACAAGCTTGTGCAATAGAAACAAACAACTCAGTTCCTGGTACCCCAATACATTATGCCTGTTTCTTCTAAAAAAAAGCAATTTGGTCTTTGAGAAAATGGCATGTTTAATACTTTGATAAGGAGATATTCTCCTTCTTTCTCATGCCTATACCGTGGCAATGATTCTGTGTAGAAGTGCTGGCCTAGTGACATCATAAAAAGGCATTTAGCAGGGGCTGCACACGCTAAAAATGCAGGTGCCACTAAGCAGGAGCAACATTCTTTTGGATTCTGGCTCAGGGTGCTTTCGACCATTGATGAATCGATCCAAATGGACGTGGACATTGAAAACTGGGCACGCACAATATTAGTTTAAGGGGAAGTTAAGGCTAAAATCAAAATTTCACCAGTTGTAGTCTTCGGGGTGCTGAGTCGATGGTCTTGGTCTGAGGAAGCTGAGACGTTCCCTTCCTACTTTAATCCCAATCGAACTCGCACACTTCCACCGAAACTGGGTGACTGCGCCCTACTAGATGGGGATGTGTATGCAAAATGTCACTAAAAGCGCCATTTCGTTCTTATAAAAGCACGTATGATCGCGATTGGCCCATATGTAGTAGTCTTTTGGATGCTGAGTCGACTGGTTTTGCTCCGAGAAAGCTGCGATGCGGCGTTCCTCCTTTATTCCCAATCGAACATGGTTGAACAAGCGGGCACGTGCTCCTGCGTACCCAAGTCACCTGGTCACCACGCCAGCAAGCGACAACTTTCACACCAAGGTTCAACTCGAGTGACAGGAGTGCACCCAAAAAAGGTCAAAACAGGCTGTAAGTTGTACCCTGCAGGCGCTAGGCTGGCCCGGTGACCAGGTGACTGGTGTACGCAGGAGCACGTGACCGCTTCTTCAACCATGTTCGATTGGGAATAAAGGAGGAAAGCTGCATCGCAGCTTTCTCGGACCAAAACCAGTCAACTCAGCGTCCAAAAGACTACAACATATGGGCCGATCGCGGTCATCCGTGCTTTTATAAGAACGAAATGGCGCTTTTTGTGAAATTTTGCATACAAATCCCCATCTAGTAGGGCGCAGTCACCCAGTTTCGGTGAAAGTGCGCGAGTTCGATTGGGATTCAAGTAGGAAGGGAGCGTCTCAGCTTCCTCGAACAAGACCATTCGACTCAGCACCCCGAAGACTACAATTGGTGAAATTTTGATTTTAGCCTTAACTTCCCCTTTAACTTAACTGAGTTTAACTCTGTCCATGCAATACTAAACAACGTACCTCAGTGGCCGTACAACAGCTTTGGAGACCAAGATCTCTGCACCAAAGTCAACCAGTTCCACCTTCCACATTTGTTGCTCGTCCTCGCCGACAATTACGCCTCTCGCCCATTCGGCCTTGACAGGAACAGCGCAGTAGGACCCAACAGTCAAGTCCTCATAATCAGCTCGGCTTCTCACAGCCTGATTGTAGAAGGCAGTCATGAACTGAGACAGTTCGTTCAAGCGGCGAATCGAACCGTCCTTGGACAGGTGGACGCAGAACAGGCTCGGACTGTCCAGGTGCACAATAGCAACATCGGTCAGGCCACGCTCCGCTGTGCTTGGCCACTGTGCATATCCTGGGTGAGGGCATCGGTCACGCACATACTCTTCTTTGTCATTCCGGAGTGTGATTTGGATCTCGGCGATCGAAGGGAACCGCTCCCCGATCTGCTCCATGACTTCCTGAACGGCCGCATGACGACCGGAAACGGTACATATCTGAGCATCATTCTGTCCGTGCTTACCCTGGCGACCCATATCAACCGATGCACCCATCTGCTGCAACTGCTTGATGTTGCGTCCATTCCTGCCGATGAAGCGCCCAAGCAAGGCGGCATCCACCAACAATTGAGTGCGAACGGTCGAGTCTTCGGTTAACGGTGTTGTCCGCTCGTAGCGGAATACACCAGGTAGATACTTGGTGTGAAGAGGTGATGTTGTTAGGCCGGACGTGCTAGTACAACGAGGGGAAGTCATGCTGGATGATGGAGATTCTGCAGTGGGCATGGCGGCGGTAGCTACAGCTGATCCACAGTTGTCTTCTAGTTCTGGCATTGCATCAGTTGTAGAGTCTGCAGCTGCAGCACTGGCTACTGTTTTTGTAGGTGCTGGAGTAGGCTCTTGGGCATAGTGTACGCTTGGTGAGCTGCCAGTATCACGTATCGTGGGTACATTACCGACATGAGCAGCACCTGCACCGCTAGTATCCCGTGATGAAACAGGCTCTTCGTCCTCAGATGCCGGTGGTTCAGCAGATGCAACCTGAACATCGGGAATAGGCTTGGGAGCATCGGTGTTGCCAGTTTGCTCACCACTACTGTCGGCCGCAACTTTTCTCCGCACTGCACTGCGCTGTGCAGGTCTCCTGGCACGGCTTGGTCTACTTTTGCTACTTGTTGAGTTGCTGCTATACAGCCAATAGAACAGTCCAACAACGCCAACTGCACTAATGGCAGCGGCTACTACTACAGCACGTTGCTCCATGCTCTGAAGTACGAGTACTGCTGCAGCATTCACTTGCCAAATCCTGATGAAGGAGAATGCTTGAGAAGAGCTATCAAAGCACCTGTCCAAGTATTGCCAGCTCAGCCACCAGCTCTCCCAATTTTATCGCCAATCTATGACTGATAAATGGGAAACTTGCCAATACCAGCACACTAACAAACACTACAATTGTAAGACATTTGACCGGCACCTGGAAAGTTAGTTATGGTATTTGTTAGTTCTGGTGACCAGGCAGGTGACAGCAAGCGTTTGTTTGTGCTTTTTTGAACTCATTTTTTTTTATTCTTTCAAAGAGCAGCGCACGTGCTTGGGAACGATTGGTTTCCATGGAATCCGACAAGCGCCGCACGGTGACCATGTGACGAGTGGTCAAAAGGTCGAGATCTCTTTTTCAGTTTTTGCGCTGGCGTAGCGTGAGTTCATGACCCACTGCACCGCGGCGTACCGGTGCACCATACACAAGTACAGTGCCGTACCAGGCCTGGTAGTGGTAGATCTACCGCGTACCGGTACCTGAGTGAGGCTGGGCCAGGAGAATCTACTGACTGACTGTCTAGTCTGTAGTGTAGACTCTACTGAGTTATTGAATTTTTTGTTTTTCGAACTATTAGTATTACTTTGTTGACATTTTCAGGTCTGACCGACGAGGCCAAGTTAGTTTCTTACCATTGGGAGTTTGGCTGTTCGTCCTACTGCTCTGTTCTGTTGTTCGTGATGTGATGGCGTCTGCGGAGGCTGGAACTCGTAGCGCATCTTCCAGCTCAGATGGAAAACGTCGAAGAGCAAAACCTATTCTTTTGAATAGATTGGAAGGATGTTCTGGCACGGTGAATGCCGCCATGGCCATTCCTCACGAAGACGCTGTGATCAGTGTATCGGAGGATGCGTGAGTTTAATCACTATGCTCGATGTGTACATGCCTTGTCTTGTTGGCACAGTCTCAGTACTATTGTACAAAGTGGAAAATAGTATTTACACAAGAATAAGCATGTTCAACATGTTCTGTTGGCTTTGTACTACTTCATCCAGGACCATTCGTGTTTGGCTGAAACGGGACAGCGGTGACTACTGGCCCAGCATTTGCCACGCATGTCCATGTAAGAAGCAAAGTGTTCCATCATTTCCATCATTTTGTGCGTGAAGGAAAACGACTTTTTTTGGGGGGAGGGGGGCATTTTTTGTTTTGTTTGAAGCCATGCTCAGCTTGCATCTCTTGGTACTGTAGTACCAAGAGTCCATAATGCATAACCCCGAGACTATGCAACTCTGCATACGGGGTTTGGTACGGCGCACTGCCCACATTACGTAGCCACAAACTGGGGAATTAGCTGGGGCATTGCGTCAATATTGATCTGCTACGGTTTCCAGCTACCAAGTTCGTTTTCTCTGAGACTTTTGGATAATTGTGTATGTGATGCCTTGCACACAGGCATTGCCTTTAAACCTACCGTGTTACATGTGAAATCATTGCGCCTAGAGTCCATCAAAAGATGAACTAGCTTTTGGCTAAAAATGGGTCAAAGTAGCGAAGAACAGGATTTCAGCCAGGTTTCCGCCCCATGTTATCATGGAAAAATCGAACACTGGGCACACAAAATGCATTTCTTGTTGTGGTCATCTTAGTGGAGGCACAAAGGGTTAACGTATATCCCAAATCCGTAGGTTAATGAGAAGGTACATGATTGTGCTATTGTATGCTAACAATCTGGGACTTCACAGGCATATCCCCATGTAACATCAAGAGTACATAGCCGTGAGTATGCAACTGTGATCTCTCTATGCGCCAGATTTGTGGGGCGCTGCATTCATTGCATTATGCAGCTACATTTGTGCACTGCGGAAATCATACACCACTCTTTCCCTGTGGTTTGAATCCAACTTTCGTACGGAAATGGAGTTCATGCACCCGAAATTTAGAGGTCACATCAATACTCGAACGAAGCAGGGAAATATAGCTGTGCTGGTAGAAGAGATTGCGGGTTTTAGTGCACGAGTAGAAGGTGTGATGCAGGCGAGTTATGTAATGAAGGCAGCATGTCATTGACCCATAATCACAGCTGCATACTCTTGGTTATGGACACTAGATAACACTTAGGTGGCAGTACTCTAGTCCCCCCCCCCCCCACACACACACACACTCGCCCAATTATAAAAAATAATATTGTACTTGAAAATATTCATTGGTTTGAGGGAAAGATGCGAACGGGGAAAGTCTGAAGAAATGTTTTACTGTCACCACCAGGACTCGAATCAGGGACCTTCGCCTGAGGCCAACGTTGCTCTAACCACTGAGCTATGGTGTAGCTGTCATCCCAGCAGAGACCGTTCAACATCTTCTTCAGACTTCGAAATTCATGTTTTTGAAAATACCGTAATAATCCCGGGGCTTAATTACAGGTGTCCCCTGGCTATGCTGAGTTGCATCCATGGTATACCTCCACTCTGTGTCTCACACAGGTCCAGCATCGAGTATGGACTATGACGGAACATCGAAGAGGTTGTTTGCAGGCCTCGAGACAGGGACAGTCGTGGTAAGGCTGGAACATCTCCTCTCTCTCTCTCTCTCTCTCTCTCTCTCTCTCTCTCTCTCTCTCTCTCTCTCCCCCCCTCTCTCTCCCCTCTCTCTCTCTCTCTCTCTCTCTCTCTCTCTCTCTCTCTCTCTCTCTCTCTCTCTCTCTCTCTCTCTCTCTCTCTCTCTCATACACACACACTCACACACACACACACACAGCAGAAATGTTCATGTGTCAAACTGAAACAGATATACCCAGGTTCATTCTGGCTCTGGGCACTATTCCTAGTTTTATTCCTAGTTTTGCACAGGTTTAGGACACTTTGATATAATTATTGTACGAGTTGCAAGTGAAGTTCCTGTAATGGAATATGCTGTTGGATCGTAAATTCCCACTGTGATGGCGCAATACTGACTAGTTTGGGGTTAAACTAAACGCAAACGACTTTGAACTACCGTATCTTCCGGAGTATAAGCCACACGTTAAACACCAGTAATTCACCCTTTTTTTCTTTTTTTGAAGTTTTTGAAGGCTTTAGTATCTACGAAGATCAAATTAGATGTCTGCATTTCGTGACAAAAAAAATATGGGTGCGGCTAATACTCCACTGTAATCCGGAAAATACGGTAATTTGCAGACCTCCAAAAGGTCCAGGAGGATGAAAATGTAATAAGTGCCAGCCTGGACACGCTGTAAGTAGATGACATATGCTGCAGGCAGTCTCCAACAAACGCATAGTCTCCATTATAGGCTCGGGGTATAGGGGGGTTACGGGTATTGAAAAAACTATGAGCACAGTGCTTATACTGTAGTAACGTTGGAGAAAAGGTGTCTGGTAAGTCACCGTAAGTGAGTTGAATATGGGTTTGCATTTGGTGGTTCCATGCTGTGTTATGTTGTGTCATCTACAGGAGTTTCTGTTGGCGGATGATCTCAACCGTATGACATTGAAGCGCAGCTACTCAGGTGAGAACGGGGTTTACAGTAGTAGCTTTCGGAACAGTATGGAATTCAAACGTATCATTCCACACCTGCAAAGACCTGTAAAACTAGTCAAGGGTCTGGGATAGTTTTGAAAGATGATAGCTTTGCTCGTACTGTATTATGATAATTACTTTTCAAAGCGAATACAATGGTGATTAACACGGCACCAAGTAAGTCCTTATAACCGGCACTTTGGCGGTCAGGTATTCGACTTGAAAAGTAATGGTACGGAAGGCCTACAGTCCATTTCTAAACTATAGACGCGTGAACTCATACGTACGAGTCGTACGTACTGTAGCGCACGACAGCCGTGAGTTTTGCCTGAGTGTTTTCTGGTTTTCAGATGTGTTTTTCAGGTTTTTCTTCGTCGCTGCGGGAAATACAAAAGATGCAAAACACGCAAAGTCGCAAATGAAAAGGTGTGAGGAAAGTCTCAAAAGAAATGAAAGTCTCAAATGAATCTTCTTCTTGTTTGCATTTTCTGAGTGCCTGACTATAATGGCTTCCAAGGCCCGTAAGAATCTCAGTGATGCCGAGAAAGATATGATTAGTCGTGTTCATTGTTTCTTCGAACAAGAGCTAGATTTTGATCGAAGCTTGAGTATCCGAAATCCTCGTCGTCGAACTCACCTTGCAACTGGCGTGAGTGAAACCACTGTCACTCGTTGTGTCAGGCGAAGGGAACAGGGAGGCTCAAATCATATCAAAAAGAGAAAATATAATTATCATCCCTACTGTATTTCACCCAACAAGATCCAAAACATGCAGAGAAGAAGAGAAAAAAAGGCAGGAGGCGTGATGGGATTCGAATGCCCCACACTTGTACTGGAAATCACGGATCGAAAACATGAGGCTACCAGGACCCGTACAAAAATGCACCCGCGATGGTCTGGGCGCAGCACTGTCTCAGCAGGAGCAAAAATCCGAAACAAACTGGTCAAACCCTTCAAAACAGGAATTACATGTAAAACCGGAAAACCTGGCCTAAAAATAGACTTCATTTGTAGCGAAAACAAAGTATATACAGTGGTCCCTCTATAATCCGGCACCATTTGTGCCACGAAAATCTGCTGGATAAGGGAGGGTGCTGGATTAACAAATCTGATTTACTACTGCAATGTGCATGAAGAGGACATTTTGGCTACTGAAAATTGTGCTGGTTTATCGAGGGTGCTGGATTATAAAGTGCCGGATTAGAGAGGGACGACTGTAGCCAGAATTGTGAAGCGATGCAGAGACGGAATCTGGAGAAAAACTAATTTTTTTAAATGAATCCCATCGAATTTTGCAAAACACTACGCGTCTCTAGTTTTGAAATGGACTGTAGTTGATTCGTGTGCTGAATTCTTCATACTATGATAATTCTATGCACAGAACCACTGCAGTACTGTCCTTTTTTTCTTATCTGCTTACACGATCGATTGCGAGCTGCGGCTACTGCGGCTCTGGCCTGCTTTGTGTTGCTTTACTGTGGTAGTATGTGCTGTGCCGTATAACAATGTGACTTGTATAGTAGCTCTCAATGTGCGTGTTTTTCTCTCACTCCTTATGTCGGACAGCTCACATGGCTCGTGTGACGGATGTGTCGGTCTCCTTGGACATGAACTATCTGCTGACTGCTGGCCGCGACAAGTACTTCCAGTGGCACTGCACGGACACTGGACGGCGGCTCGGTGGCTTCAAATCCGATGCTTGGTGCACCGCTGTACAGTATCCTCGCTTCCGCTCCTGTAGCAGGGGGGGGGGGGGGGGGGGTTCTATGGCCTTCATGAGCTCTCCAGAAGAGCAGTGTATATTGCCACATTCCGTGTACATACGCACTAAGTTTTTCCGACTTTTAAAATGGGGTGTGTCACTGCAGAGTTTTAAAATCACAAGGTAGGAGTGTGGGTGTTCTGCCGGCTTGCAACACCCTGGCCTCGCTGTGCGGTAGACGTCCATGAATGTTATTGGGAGCTTCTGCGAGTCCCCCGTCTAACTGGAAACACTGCCATTTTGCATTCTGTGCGTACTCACTCACCGACAACGGCTTGGTATCGCAAATGACGAGGCTACACCTTTGATAAAACAGACAACGGATAACTTGTAAACCTTTGGTCCTTCTTTTTTCACTACACCTTTGATATTGCTTTCATTTTTTCGTGCTATAATTATTAGCTTTTGTTGCTATGCAGAGCTGATATGTTTCCTTCACTCGGGTGCCTGTCAGATTTGACCCAGTCACCAGGTATGTGTTCGTAGCAGACTATGCTGGACAAATCAACGTTTTGAAGCTGGAAGAGCAAAACCTCTCACATGTAACTACCCTCAAAGGGCACTCAGGTACGCCATACCAGTATTCATTTCCGTGTGTTGATGTTACATTGTATTGTTGGCATGCTGCATAGGCCGTACGTACACCTGTAAAATTCAGCTCATGTACTAGTACTGTATTGCTATTTCTGGTTATGTGTATAAGGATGACTCTTGGCGGGCGGAAACTTGTTGTTTTTCTACAATGTAGATGTTGGCCTTGTCCACTTATGTGCGCATTGTTCACCTTCGTTGCTTGCAGGCAGTATTCGCAGTCTTGCCTGGGATCCCGACAATCGGTTACTGTTCTCAGGAAGCTTCGATGAGTCCATTATTGTCTGGGATATTGGCAGCCAGAAGGGAACAGCTTTGGAGCTACATGGGCACGTGTACGTTGAATACTATAATACTGCTTGCTGTGCTGAATCTGATTGAAGGGAGTGCTTTTGGAAATACTGCATGCATGTGTGTATGTGTCCATCTGTTCAGATACATCTGTTGAAATATTGTGTGTGTACGTGTGTGTGTTTGTGTGTTTGTGTGTGTGTGTGTGTGTGTGTGTGTGTGTGTGTGTGTGTGTGTGTGTGTGTGTGTGTGGCAAAAAGAAAAGAAAGAGAAAAGAGAAATAGGGCTTTATTGGCCCAAAAAAGCTGCTCCGCCCAGCTGTGTGGTGCAATACCAGGCGAGAATAACGTTAGTGGTGTGCTGCTCTGCCCAGCTGTGTGGTGCAATACCAGGCAAGAATAGTGGTGTGCTACTCTGCCGAGCTGTGTGGTGCAATACCAGGCGAGAATAGTGGTGTGCTGCTCTGCCCAGCTGTGTGGTGCAATACCAGGCGAGAATAGTGGTGTGCTGCTCTGCCCAGCTGTGTGGTGCAATACCAGGCGAGAATAGTGGTGTGCTACTCTGCCCAGCTGTGTGGTGTGCTGCTCTGCCCAGCTGTGTGGTGCAATACCAGGCGAGAATAGTGGTGTGCTACTCTGCCCAGCTGTGTGGTGTGCTACTCTGCCCAGCTGTGTGGTGCAATACCAGGCGAGAATAGTGGTGTGCTACTCTGCCCAGCTGTGTGGTGCAATACCAGGCGAGAAAGAAGAGAAAAAAAGTCAGCCTTGCAAGCTGTTCAATGCTGTAATCCCAGCACTAGTTGCCATGTTTAACACAGCGCGTGACAATGGGCCATGCCCGAAAAATAGGTGAACCTGACGTGACGTTTACAGGCGAGAGACCATGTGTGTGAGTGTTTGAATTGAAACAAGTAACATACTGTGTTCATATACAATGTAACTGTTAATGTGTGTAAACTGCGCACAAACCTCCAGCGAATACAGTAGCCTGATGTTGTTGTCTTCGGTGGTTATTCTTCTGCAGTGAGAAGGTGCGTGGCCTTGACTTTGTGCCCCATGCAAAGAAGCTCTTCTCCAGTGGAGATGATGCTATGCTGATTGTCTGGGACATGACTGCCGACAGAAAGGAAGTAAGTGCTGACAAGTGTGATCCTTCTCCTTCTTTTCCCAATTCACGGTAGAATGCTTTGTCCGGTATTTGGACTTGTATTCGTTTGTATTTGTGCAGGCGAAGCAGCGAGTCTTTTTGTGGGAAAACCGAAATTTCCACTGTCATACTTTGCTCAGCAGAGGTCCTTTGATTGGCTTGCTAGACTTTCTTTCTGCCTTGTTTTGTTTTGTGTTTTGTCAAACTACAGACACCGGAGTGGACAGAAAGTGACACGTGTCAACGTTGTGGATCTGCCTTCTTCTGGAATTTCAGGGAGATGTGGGCAACCAAGCAGCTTGCAGTAAACCGACAGGTGTGCAGTGTGTTATGCATATGCGCTTGTGTCTGTTGGCCAGTCTACGTCCGTGCTTGTGACTTGTGTGCCTGAGCTAATGTGTCTGTGTCTGTCTCTCAGTCTGTCAGCATGTGTGTACGTGTGTATAATGTGTGTGTCTGTGTCTGTCTGTCTGACTGACTGTGTGGTTACTCTTTAATAGCCAACACTGCTATCAAAGAGAATCAGCTGGTGCAGTGTACAGTCGCTCCACTGATCTGTTTCACATATTTAACTTGGCTCTGTCAGCTGATCTACATTGTGTTGTTACTGTGTTTGAATTCATCAGCCAGGTTTGTTGTGTTGTATATGCGATGTGCTTGACCGATGCTTGTGTGGTTGGGCATTTCATCTTCCGTGTTCCAGCATCATTGCCGACGCTGCGGTAAGGCCATGTGTGATCCCTGTACCATGAAGACGTCGCCCATTCCTCCGCTTGGCTTTGAGATGCCAGTCCGTGTGTGCAATGATTGCTTCAAGGATATGGATGATTCCGAGTAAGTTGAGATGGCGCAAACGAGCTGCTTGTAAATCTGTATTTCTGGTATCATATAAGTGGACACTGCCCAGTCCCTGTCAGTGTGCAGAGTAGTTCACTCACTTGGGAACAGAATAGAACAAGTTGTGTGCTTTGACTCCGAGTTTCACACTGAGTCAATCGTCAAACAACACTAGTAACTGATGACAGCTGAAATACAAACACTGAAGGAGATCAATCCACTCACTGCGTAATACAACATATTATTACATGTATACTGTATAGCTGCAGTGGCGTCCACTGCATGACTGTGTCACTGGATCTCTCGCATCCAGTGTTGATATTTCAGTTCTCACCTTGTCTCCGGTTATTATTGTTGTCTGATGATTGCCTAAGCGTGATATTCGAAGTCACGCGTATAGCTTGTTCTCCTCTGCTCTCTCGGTGTATGTTCCTGGTTATGGATACCGCAGTGTAGTTGAGTTGTGTGTATTTGTTTGAGAATAGCAAAATGTCTACAAGAGATGGCACTGAGTATGGCTCAGAATCAGTCTAGTTATAGTTGCAGACAGCTTCACTGCATGCGCTGTTCTGTATCTGTGTGGCTGATATACTTGTACAGTAAATATCGGATATAACGTGCCCCTTTGATTTTCGAAAATTTATCACTATATCCGGTGCATCACTATAGCCGATTTGCATGTTTGACCGACACATGGCACATGACTCCACATGAAATGATGCGTACACGCTGGAAAAAGCACGCCGAAAGTGCATGCATGCTCCGCGGACTGTGTACCAGTGCATGACACAGAGCAGTGCATGGCAGTGCAGTACGAGTACAGACTGTACATTACTTCCATACATCATGTGGCATGGCTGCTTCTTCAGCGTGTTCTCCAAAAAAGCCTGAGCTGGATCCGTACTCACGTAGATCTACTCCGTGTCCAACGAGTTGCGTAGAGCCAGAAATAGACATGAGTGGCTGTGTACGTGAGTTGGCAACATCATCGTGAGATGCAACACAGCCAGAAACGGACAAGATCATGCAGAAAGATACAGAAAAGGACAAGACCATACAAAGGGAGCGAGGGGTAGCGCAGCCAGAAAAGGACATGTGCATACAGAAACGGACAAGAGCATACAAAGGGAGCACATTGCAAGGGGTAGCACAGCCAGAAACGGACATGTGTGATCATCACTCTTGATCATCATGATCATTATATGCGATATTTTCCTGTACATTTGATATGGTTTGCTTCCTGAAGTCCATCACAATAAGCGATATATCGGTATAGCCGATAATAGTGTATATAGTGATATTTTAGCTGTATTTTTTCTGATTTGATTTTGATTTTGACGTGTTCTATCACTATAACCGGTATATCATTATAATTATCCGGTCACTTTATAAACGATACTTACTGTACGTGTATGCCCTTTTTACCGGTATGTAACGTTCTGACTGGACCTTCGCTGCTATGTCATAACTACCGTATTTCCCCGTAAGTTAGTTCTCCCCAATGACTTAGTACCCCCTATAAAAAATACACTTTCCACTGCCCAGATTATCACCCCGAAAGACAGTTCCCCCCGAAAGATAGTAAGTTCGTACCCGTCCTACATGTACAGACACCGTACAGTACATACATCATATGCACGGACACTAGAGTTGCGCAGGCTTCCCACTGCGTGTCATTTACCCCCGATAAAAAAAGTACTCCCCGAAAGATAGTACCACCCCCGAAAGTTAGTACTCATGTGGCTGCTAAGTTCAGTACGTAGTAACTTACGGGCAAATACGGTAAGTTACTTGTTCTAAAATGTGCTAAAACGAGCTCTTCTTTGAACCGTTTTACATGTACTATTTCTACCATGCCATGTCTGTAGGAAAGTGTCCAAGGCGCAGTTCTTTGAGATGAAGCATCGTGTTTCATATCTGCAAGTTGACCTTAGCAAGAGAAGATTGATTACCAGTGGATTCGACAATACCATCAAGGTTCGTACCAGTGGAAGTTGAGAGTGCTGTCAGACTGCACAGTGGCCTGCCATGTGGAAGTGCTCTTGCTCTCTTCCTCTCTCTCTCTCTCTCTCTCTCTCTCTCTCTCTCTCTCTCTCTCTCTCTCTCTCTCTCTCTCTCTCTCTCTCTCTCTCTCTCTCTCTCTCTCTCTCTCTCTCTCTCTCTCTCTCTCTCTCTCTCTCTCTCTCTCTCTCTCTCTCTCTCTCTCTCTCTCTCTCTCTCTCTCTCTCTCGCTCTCTCCCTCTGACACACACACACACACGCACACGCGCACACTTGTGTATGTGTACATGTGCTCTCCCCTTTTCTTCTTCTCCTTTTTTTTTTATCTAGCAGTGAGTTTGGAAAGACAATGATAAGTTAGATCCCTGGCTCAATTTTGTGCCACCGCGCAGCACTGTTGCGCCTTTTTGAAGGCATGAGTCACTTGTATGTAGTGTACAGTGAAATGAACTAACTCTTGTCAAAGTTGTCATCTTCGTCTATAATAGGGACTGTGTTAGTAGTGGAGGCCTTTGTGAGTTGTACTAGAGAACATGCGCTATTCAAAGTGGCACTGTCGGGTTTGTGTCTGTACAAGTGGCGAGTATCCAATAGTCAGAGCAGAGGGGAACAGCCTTGGTCATGGCTGTAGTTTAGTGATCGTACATTATCTTGGTTTAGTGTGTAACTGTACAGTGGTACACTTGGCGACTTTACCCTTTC
The DNA here is from genome assembly GCF_964019385.1 of Sycon ciliatum. NCBI lineage: Eukaryota > Metazoa > Porifera > Calcarea > Leucosolenida > Sycettidae > Sycon > Sycon ciliatum. The sequence continues at coordinate 21,421,805 of NC_088644.1, forward strand.
TTTCCTGTCATCTCCTTTGTGCCTTGTTTCTTCTGTGTGTGTGTGTGTGTGTGTGTGTGTGTGTGTGCGTGCGTGCGTGCGTGCGTGCGTGCGTGCGTGCAGATATGGGATATAAAGTCACTCCTAGATCCAGTCCCCTCCAACTAATCCTTGTCTGTCCATACGCATTTGCCAGGCAGTGTTCATATAACTTCACAGATATTTCATTACCAAAACGCGCTTGCATATTGATATTGAGGCCACACTCCTGCTATGATCTCTAAAAAGTTGTCTGTAATGAGTTTTGCCATTGACCCTTCCCTGCATCATGTTCTCCTTACTGATTTTACAAAACGTTTCTGTTTCTGCATGGTGGCATTGAAGCTGGCCCATGAAATTATTCTCATATTCCTCTGTCATGTTGCTGATCGGGGTGTCAGCAATATCTGCTCTGTAGTCTCTCTCGGAATACTAGCTCATGCATAAAACGACTTCTCCATTGGCAGAAGGACGAGTTGCCTTCATATTTTTTCAATTTATCATTTTGAATTTGCCCGAAATTGTAGCCTGCTTGGGTTATGTGACATTGTTGTTCTTGTCTAGTTTGTATTGGCTTTTTGCCATTTTTTATCACGTTCTTCTTACTCTTACATTTACTGTCATTGGTATTTAACCGACAGCGTGTTGTCTTTTCTATCGTTTTGTCACTACGCACACAGCAACCATTGAAATCGGATTGATTTGGCTGTACATGACTTTGTTCTTACTCTCTTCTTTTTTTTTGAACTGGATATACTTGTACAAAATTGTTACCCTTGTTGGTCCACTGAATGTGATCTGCAGTCTTTTGCTTGAGAACTGGCAGAGCCTTCTCATAGTGTTTATGCTGCACTTCTACATGTATTTGTAGTCAACGTCACAGAAGTTGCAGCACATGTGTGCAAACACACTACTACGCAATATAGTAGTTACAGAGCCCTCTTATTATAATAAACTTGCACGTAAAAATTGAGGACTAATTGTTGTGTATTTTCCTCGGTCAAGCATATTATTAATGTGCTTGACCGAGGCTAGGAACCATGCAAGTGTCCACGCGTACATGTGTTGCAAGCAGGGAGTAGCGATAGTATTACTCTAGTAGTTTTACTAGCACCGGTAGTACTTCCTGGTTGCAAGCTTTGCTTTGAGTGTGAAGCACTCTCACAAGTCCGGGGCACATTAAATTTTGTTGTGTGCTGATCATACGGGGTTATTTGATTCATTTAGACTTTATTTGAAGAATTCTCCAAACGTAAATTATATGCATGCAGTTCTTCTCATCCTGCACCCACACTGGGCAGTCAGTGCCACACGACAGTGGTTTGGCCTTGGGTGTATGACTGTCCCTCGAGGAAATTGCGATTCCACGTATGCAACAAATTTTGCGATTTTGGTCCAAACCCGCAATTTTCTGTAATATTCGCGATTTCCCGCGTTTTTTTTGTTGTTTTCTGCACTTTTTTCTACACGTATTGGTTGGGAGTCAGGCCGCTACACTTTCTGCACTTTTTACGCAGTGCTTTCCATAAATCCATAATCACGTAGGCTATTTGACTTGTATGTTCGCAACAAATTTCGTGATTTGGTCCAAATCCGCAATTTTCTGCAAAGAATTCCGCGGGTTCCTGGCAAGTAACAGAGTTCCACACTTTTCGCCGCATTTTTTGTTGTTGTTTTCTGACGCAGTTTCTTGCGTAAGTTTTCGAGAATTTTTCCTCAAATTCCCGCAGGGACTAGCAAGAGTACAAAACCGGGGGGGGGGGGTTGTACTCTTGGTACTAGGTATGACATGATCCTTTAGAGTTTAGTATGACCATCATACCAAGAGTAGATCTACTCTAGTCTTGATAATACCGATGATGATGAAACAGTGCATGAATGTGGGCGGCCCAACAACCTTTTGCATCATGTGAGAAGTATCCACATGACGAAGAGAACATAAACCTTTTGGTGTACTCTTGATATGACCAAGGGGCAAGAAGTTAGAATACATGAAACTCAGAGTGTTGAGCTTCTGACCTTTTCTGCATGGGCGACATTCCTGGATTACACCACACATGTAGTTGGTCTAGAAAAGCAATGGGAAGTGGTGTAGCGGCAATCGTGCAGCAGGACACCAGCTTGATTCCTGCTTGTACGCACAATATCACTAAAATGATGTAATCCAGAAATTTGGACATGGCGGCAACCAATCGACCTGCACATTCTTGGTTTCATGTACTCTTGCTATAACCATGATGACATCCACCGTAAAGTCTGCTGTCACAAGTTCACTCCAGAATTGTGCCAGTGAGCAGAACATCTACCGGTAGCTATGATGCGCGTGTCTTTCCAGTGAGATGTCACATTATCAGACTCGAAACGTAGAGCTGCCAAAGCAAAGATCATACAAGTCACGAAGGTGACGTTACAATCCACTAATGCACAAATGAGGCAGGTATGTGTATAGACGTTCAAGGCGTAGCAACAACAGAACAAACAGCAAGAAAGAAGTTTCAAGACAAGTTATTAAATTTTGTTGAAAAAAAAAGACGAAAACTTGCAACATGCCAGTATGTAGTTGGCAAGGAAATCATACTACTGGTATGAGCAAGCACATGAAAAGAACGGAGCAAGACGCCTGACAGATTCAAAAATGGTGAATTTCATGAGTTCTTGGTGTATCAACACTAAGTTTAATGCGGATCTGTACTATCAATGTGGGCAATGAGTTTTCAGCTTTCAATATGAACATTCTAACATGAAAAAAATATTTTGATGAAAAGTAAGCATGCTTTGACTTCTTTGCATCTGTTACTAGTGACATGCTGTAGACTAAAGAACTTGGTAGCGGCCACTGGATTGAGGTTGCCGCTGATAAGCAAGCGTGCTGGCTTGACGACGGATCTCTTCTTTAATGATGCGCTTGATCTCCATCTTCGCAATCATCACCGCACGCTCGTTTGGACCCTCAACGTACAGATGCAGCTTCCTCTCGTCTTCCTTTGGCTCCTTGCCGGGAGGGAAGTGCACACCACGCACTGTGACAGCGCACTCGGAATACTCAGTGATCGAGTCCATGGAATCTCGAGACGTCACCTTCCAGCGCACTTGCTGCGGCATGTCATTGATTTCCACTTCGTCCTCGTAATTCACTTGCTCCTCCGTTTTCTTCTCTTCCTCAACCTTGTCAGTAGTCATAGCGGTGGATGCTGACACACCAGACGTGTTTTGCGTGGTAGCCAGACCTCTTTCCTTGCTGATCTGCACGGCACGCTGAGCAGCCAGAGCCACGCCGGACACGGAGCGCACCGCATCACCGCGCATAACCTGCCCGATGGTATCCAGGCCAGACGAGGAACCACCGGCACCCAGCTGAGCTCCCAGGCCCCTGTCCGTGATGATATTGCCAGCAATTGCCTGTGCTCGGCGCAGTGCTTCGGTTTGCGGCGCAGTGGACGAGGCACCACCCGCCTGGGCATTGCTAGGCAATAGCGAGGACTTGTTAACATTGTTCTTTTGGTGACGACTCTCCTTCGGCCGTGGACGCGATGAGAACCACTTTTCAATCTGCTCCTCGAGGTCATCTGCAGCTTTACCTGCTGCTGCTTCTTCTTCGTCGGAATCACGGAGTCCAAGAGCTGCTTTCTGATGAGCACGTTGTTCTTGTGCCTGAGCTTTCTCGGACTCGTCAAACTTGAAGCCTTTGCCTTTGAAGCCTTTGTTTCGCATCTTGATGACGTCACGGCCCATGCACTTCTGCTCCTCGACGTAATCGTCCCACAGCTGTGTCAGCTCCTCCGGTACAGGCGTTACACTAAGCTCCAGTGCTTTGATGATGTCGCCAGCATAGCGGCCTTGCTCTGATGTGATAAAGGTGATAGCATAGCCTTTGTTACCAGCGCGGCCAGTGCGGCCGACGCGATGAACGTAATCCTCATAGTGGTTGGGGCACGCATAGTTGAGCACCAGAATCAACTGCTTGACGTCCAGGCCACGCGCCGCTACAGACGTGGCAATCAGCAGGCGGGTGACACCTTGCTTGAAGTCGCTGATCACACTGTCACGGTCTGACTGATCCATACCACCGTGCAGGGACATGCACGGGTAACCGGACTTGAAGAGTTCCTTCAGCAACCGATCAGCGTCTTCCTGCTTCTCAACGAAGACCAGGACAGAGCCCATTTCTTGGTACTGTCCAAGCAGTTCCAGCAGCTTGAAGTACTTGTCCTCTTCTTCCATCATCATGATAGTCTGCACAATGTCAACGCATACAACGCTGCGGCCGCCCACTTGTACCTCCACAGGGCGCTTTAGGATACGCCGTGCCAGAGCTTCCATCTGCCGGGGAAACGTGGCGGAGAACATGACTGTTTGCCGGTCAGGTCGAGTGTTGTCAATGATCTTCATGACCTGCGGCTCAAATCCCATGTCGAACATGCGATCAGCCTCATCCAGCACTAGATACGTGACGCGGCGCAAGTTGGTCACGCGGCCATTGTTGGCTGCCAACATATCAATCATACGTCCCGGAGTGCAGATGATCACCTCAGCGCCGCGCTTCAGCTCGGAAATCTGCTCACTGATACCGGTGCCACCGTACACACACGCACACGTCAAGTTCAGACCCTTGCCAAGCTTCCTGCAGTCCGCATAGATCTGCAGCGCTAGCTCTCGCGTTGGAGTCATGATAATAGCGATCGCACCGTCGCCCGTCTCCAGTTCCTCCTGATCTAAAACATGCCTGAACAGAGGCAGCAGGAAGGCCACCGTCTTGCCACTGCCGGTACGCGCAATGCCAATCACATCGCGGCCGGACATGATCGCGGGGATGGCCTGCGATTGGATAGGTGTAGGCTTGTCGTACTTGAGCTTCTTGATATTGTCCATGACACGTGCACTCAGACCACACTGGGACCAGGTCTTGGCCGGTGTCGGGCAATTCTTGCCTTTCACTTGAACATTGCCGAGTTCCTCGCGGAATGCATTCACCTCTTCCTCAGTCATGCGCGACAACTCGGGTACTTCGACGTAGAAGTCTTTGCGGAACTCGCTGTACGTCACTTTACTGTGGTCGACAATGGCCAGCTCTTTCTTGCTGCCCTTCTCTTTCTTCTTCAGTGCAGCCATGTTCTTCTTCAGTTCAGCATCCGAGTCACCTTCCGAACTGTACTCTAATGCATCTTGGTTGTTGTACATTAGCTCTCCTTTCGTACTTTTCGTCACGACTGGCTGACTTTTCTGCACCGTCGTCACCACTGTCTTGACGATAGTGGCAGTCTTTCCGGACGTTTTCTTCTCCGAATCAACATCGACTCCTTTGATCTTGCGCACTTCTTGCTGTACGCCCTGCATGAATGCATCAAGAGGATCAATGTCATCCTCCTCGTCATCGCCTTCGGTTCCCATATCCACTGCTGTGCTTTCATCATCCTCAGACTTTTTTGATTCACCTTCCTCACCAGCATTTTCTTCTTCTGCCTCATCATCATCGTCCTCATCATCCAATGTCCAGCCTTTCTGCACAACTGGCTCAGATTCTTCTTCCTCCTTCATGGGCTCTTCTTTCACTGTTGCTTCCGACACGGGCTCTGCAGTCTCTGCAGTCCCGTCCTTGGCTTGCCGCTGAGCTGCACGCCAAGCTTCCACTTTCTTTCGCCTTTCCATCACCATATCAATCTGCTGTTCCTCTCCCAGGTTGCCGCTATCGGTACGCTTCGCAGGAGGTGGATCAGAACTTGCAGAAGCACTCGGTGCATTGTTTGTGGATGCTGGTGTTGTTGTTGTTGAGCTGCTGGTTGTTTTTGTCTCAGTCTTGACAAGAGGAGGTGCAGGTGATTGTCGCTTTCCAGTGATAGGTTCTGGGCTCTTGCTGGCATGACGGGAAGCACGCTCTCTACTTCTGCTCCTCTCTCGACTGCGCCTCCTGCCTGGACTTCTGCGGCGGTATGGGCTTCGGCTGCGACTCCTACGCCTGCGAGCCCGGTCTCTGTCTCTATCTCTGTCCCGTTCACGATCACGGTCTCTTCTAGGCCCATCTCGTCTATCCCTGTCGCGGTCTCGGGCCCTCTCTCTGTCTCTGCTTCGCGATCTCCTCCGCACTCTATCACGACTCCTGCTCCTTTCTCTACGATCACGATCACGACCTCGGTCATCTCTCTTCTTGCGGCGGCGATCTCTGTCACTGTCAGAGTCACTACTCCCCGAAGACGGGCGTCGCCCGCGACCCATGGCCTACCAATTTACCTTTCGTTTGCATATAACGAGAAACATCAGGAGCTGAGTAACGAAGTAAAAATAATCTGAAGTAATTTTATGCATAATATATTAATAGTTGAAAAATCTGGTATCTTGTTTTTGAAGTCGAACTGAACATCGCCGAAACGTTGAACGCCATTCCCGATTGCCATGGATGCAACCAGGAGTGAAGTCGTCATTTGACGACTCCTGCAAAAGTTGACGTACATCGCGTATCGACGTCTTGTTTTTGTACAAACGTTTTTTGAAATAACGCGCCACCCCACATGTGCTACCACCACTCCTCTGGTCTGGCATGTTTGATTTGTTTACAAACACCGTCTTTGATAGTTTGAACAATCAAACATCTTTTGTATTGGTTCTTTAGACTTTACTTCTAGTTCTTGACCTTGCCTTATTACTTTGTAAACGCATAGCAGCTTTTTGTCTTTCCACTACAGTTCTTTGCCATGTAAAAGTCTCCCTGTGGAGGGTGTGTTCTGTTGTGATTCCAGTGCAAAGGAGCTCTTTGCACTTGTGCTCATTCATGACGTCGAGAAAGAAGCCTGGCCAGAAGGCCATTGACCAATTCAGACAGAGAATTGAGGAGAAGGTAGCGCGAGTAAGAGAGGGCCGTGATAATGTAGACTCGTGTCGCCGTGTGGTTGCGGGCCTGACCACTTCTGTTGTGACTCATCATGGACCTCGTATCGTGGAGCAGGGGATGCGTCTCATCGATTCCACATTCGCAGAACTTGACTTGTACCTTGCTCAGCTTAGACAAGACAGTGTACAAGTGGTGAATAATATTGTATCGTCAATTCAAGGCCGTCTGGTGGGCATGCTAGAGCGACTGGAGATACTAGAGCAGTCAATGCGTGAGGTATGATTGCGCCCTCAGTGTTCTGTCCTGACGAAATTTGAAAAAAATGTGCTTGTAATTCAAACTACTGTATTGTAGACGGTGGCAAATAACACATGATTGAAAATATCCACTTGCGTGTGCTGGGGATATATGCACACACACCTTCATGCATCTTTGTGCATGCGTTTGAACTTTGAACTCTCTCCCCTCTTCCTCTCTCTTTCACTCCCCCCCCCCCCTCTCTCTCTGTCTGTCTGTCTGTCTGTCTGTCTGTCTCTCTTTCACTCACATACACCACCACAGCCACCACCAAAGTCCTAAAGGTGTTGTGTTTTGACTGTTTTCTTTGGAGTGTATTGACTTGTCACTGAGCTCTTGCTTGGTCTTGTTTCTACTGTTGTCTGTGGCAGGCCGAGCAAGAAGCACTGCAGCTATTTGAACTTGACACTAAGAAGTTCCAGGCGAAGTATCCAGCAACGAGTCGTCAGCTGGAGGAGTGCCTGGACTCATCTGTGAATGTTTTGGCAGAGTGTCCAAGCTCAGCTGATATCCTTAGCGGCTCCTCTGGCTTTTGGGAGTTGGACCTGGTATCTCTGAAGACTACTTTGAGGCAAAAGGTTTTGCCTCAGTTTGTGGTGCCAGATGGTACGTATCATCAGTCTTTGTTTTGAGTACCCATGTATTGAGCTGCAGCTCTGCTTTTAACACTGATTAAGTGCGTTTAATGTCCATGCACCTCGTGTAGGTTAGAGACACCAGTGGTAATGAGGATGTTGCCAACGTAGCATCCTTGTCAGCCAAGAATATGTGCCTTGGTCGAGACGTGCAAGAAGTTCAGGAGTATCAGCCTCACTGTATGTAGCCCGTGGGAGCAGGAGGTCTCCACGACCTACTGCTCCTACAGTCGTTATTTGCTATGGGCCTGGCCTGTACGTGTACCTAGGATATTGATTCCTACCACCACCATAGTCAACCGCTGTATGCCATGGTGGCAGGCACATCCGATGCGTAGTTGGCCTAGCTGCTGCTGGTGATGAGGTTGCTGTTGCTGTCACAGGCGCATTCTCGATCCATCGGCCTGACGCTTGTTCGTTCTCCGAAAGCCTTGATGCCTCCAATCTCAGACTGTTGGATGGTCTCTCATCAGCTGCTGGTATCGGTGATGCTGTGTCCATAGCCGAAACTGTGCCCGGTACTTCACTCGACACCAGAGCACATGGTAGCGCCAGCGCAGGAGACGTCGTAGGCAAAGGATTTCCTTGGTCTACCGTGTACACCCGGAGCTTCAGGCACGAATGGTACCAAAACAGCACAGAATTGATCAAGCTTGTGTAGAGCGTGCAGCGTGCTCAGGAACCCCTTACCATACGGTGTAAAATGCATAGAAGAGCGTATGCGTATTCCAGCAAGACAAATGGTGCTACCTTTGCAGAGGTGAGAAGCTGACCATCCTCTACAATGCAAAGAATCCCAAGAACCTCAACAACAAAAACTGAGCTGGTAACAAAATGTCAACGTGAGAGCATATTTTACCTTTGAAACTTCAAGCCTGGCGTGACCTGAATGACATGTTTATTGCCAGTCGCAGCAGCACAATCTTCCGTGCTTGGTAAGGACTGGAATTGCAGGCGTCGGTTGCCCCACGCCCCTGGGAGCTCCTCACCTACATCTTTGTGTTTTGCATTTGGGGCGCCGCCTGGTGTGTCATCTTCACCAATGTTTGCGCCATGACTCACGCATAGTGAGTATTGTAATGATCAGTCTCCGGGTTTTTGTTATCAGTTTTCTGTTGATTGCTTTGGCATGAGACGTTTAAAAGTGATAATGCACTCCGGCAAACTTAAAGGTGGCAATGCATTTCGACTGGACCTCGTCTCTTCATATGTGTAGATCCTGCCATATACTTGACTGGATGATTGATTCAATGCATTGCAATTTTTGTTGGATATTGTTGACACGGCGGTGGGTTTCGCATGCCCCTGAAGCCAAGGACATTCCTTTACCCATTTGGTTGTACCAACGTGTGTTAACTACTCTGCTTTGTGCAGCATGGGGCGAGGTCTTGCCCAGCGACCATGACGAGGATGATGATGATGGAGAGGACGCTGAGGAGCAAGGCAGTGTTGTTGGCCATAGGCTGAATGGCACCGAACAGGTATGCTATGTGAAGAAGTCGGTGCACTGTCTGTTTCCTTGTGTAGGCGGGCACCTAGCCAGGCTGTCAGCAAGGGGGGGGGGGGTACCATGGTTACATGCTGGTACATGTGCTATATTACATTGTTGTCAAGGGTCATATTCGCGCCGGTACTCAGTTTATAACCCCCCGTGCAGTGTAAAGCGACAACAAATACACACCACACGGTTCGATGTCAGCAGTCAGGCCGGGGAAACTGCCACTACTGCTTGCCTTCAGGATGGTTTCCAATGTCCGTGGTTGCTGAGATTTTCACTCAACATGTTCCAATGTCAGTGGTTGCTGAGATTTTCACTCAACATGTTGGGAGCCTGTCGGTGAAACCATGTGATTGCCTACATCCCCTTGGCTGCGTGCCTGGGCGTGGGATTGCTGGTGGGATAGGGACCACCGTCCGTTCAATAAACACGTTTTCTTAATTATTGTGTACATGTATTTGTCGTGTTCTCAGTCAACTTCTCACTCTATCTGGTACGAGTTTCCATGTTTTGTCATGATTGCCAACTCAACGTGTGTGTGTGCTTGCGTGCGCGTGTGTGTGTGTGTGTGTGTGTGTGTGTGTGTGTGTGTGTGTGTGTGTGTGTGTGTGGTGTGCATGTATATTTGTGCACACGTGTTGTTATGTGCTAGGCCAGTGCTCATGCTTTGCAAAGAGCACATGCTAACGGGCAGAGCGCACGGCCTGCACCAACTGCAAAGAAAGTACCAGGTCAGGCAGCACTAGCACCAGCCATAGCTACAACAGCATGTGCAGCAGCAGCACCAGTAGCAGCAGCAACAGCAGCAGTTGTAACAGGAACACCACCACCAGCGGCACAGGCACAAGATGAGCGGGTCAACCGTTTTCCTGAGAGCCAGCTACGCCAGGTTGCGTATATCATTAATTCTAACAATGTTAGGGACCGCCAGGCTAACTCATCGAAATCAAGGCAATCTGTTGATCAAACACACCATTCACCCACCAGTGAAAGTCGTCCTCATCAGCAATGCCGCCAACAGCCAAAACAGGAGCAGCACGGGCAAGAGAGGTCACCGGTGCCTTCCGTTGGTGTGCACCAAATCACGCCACCAGCTCGCACAGTGGCTTCTAGAAGTGCTGTCTCCGTGTCAGAAGTCTCCTCGGCTGTATCAACAAGTACCAGTTCGGCGCTTTCAGAACCGCAGCAGCGCTACCACCCAGCATGCTTGCTGCTGGGAGAAACACACGTCTTCACCGGTCTCGTCATAGAACTGAGCAGCCCTAATGACTTCTGGGTACAGATAACCAGTAGTCAGCTGGATGACTTTATGGCACAGATGAGGTAAGAGAGCATGTTTTACATCATTTAATATACGCCGAGCAGTATTATGCAGCTATGAACTACATGTTGACTGCCCTCTGTACACATGTTTTATAACTAGGCTTGCTCACATCCATGTGGTGTGTCTCCTTTATCAGGCTTGGGCTTCAGAGTCCTTTGTACAGCGTGCATGCGCATGTGTGTGTGTGCTTGTGTGTGTGTGTGTGTGTGCGTGTGTGTGTGTGTGTGTGTGTGTGCGTGCGTGCGTGCGCGCCAGCTACTTTAGTTGATGGGTACACTTGTGCCAGATAGTATTGGGTCTGTTACCATCGGGCTCGGCTGTGTAATGTTGTACCTGCCACCTTTGTCACACATGAGCCCATGTGTTAGGGCATACTTTTTAGTCCACTCGTAGGCTGGGGGGGGGGTGTCGGCTGTTTTGCAGTTCACTGGCCAATTGAGTCATCTTTCCACGATTTTCATGTGAATCTCTCTCCCTCTCCCAATGGGAGACCCACGCGACCAGTTTCCGGCGGTCAACAAGTACAGTATGAGAGTGTGCATGTGTGTATGTGTGCTTATTTCTCTCTCTCTCTCTCTCTCTCTCTCTCTCTCTCTCTCTCTCTCTCTCTCTCTCTCTCTCTCTCTCTCTCTCTCTCTCTCTCTCTCTCTCTCTCTCGCTTTTTCATACAGCGATCACTTTGAGAAGAATGGCCCTAGGCAGCTTGGCAATGCAATCATACCTGGACAGGTGTGTGCTGCCCAGTTTTCCCAAGACAATTCCTGGTACCGCGCTATTGTGACTGAAGTGCGGCCCAGTAAGATTCCATGTTTGTTGATTTATTCTCTTGGTCTAGCCTTTGTGCACTGTCAACTCCAGCACATTATCTTGTATAGAGTCCCTGTGTGTCTTGTAGTATTCAAGTGTAGCCATCGTTTTACTCACCTGTGTGTTTGTATGTGTGTTTGCATGCGTGCGTGCGTGCGTTCTTGTGCGTGTGCACGCTCGTGTACTTGTATGTGTGTGTGTGTGTGTGTGTGTGTGTGTGTGTGTGTGTGTGTGTGTGTGTGTGTGTATTGGGTGCGGCTGCAGATGGCCAGTGCGCAGTTCTGTATGTGGACTACGGAAACACTGAGCTGGCAGCTGTTGCCAGCTTGGCGCTACTGGACGAGAAGTTCCAGCGAATTCCTTTCCATGCTGTTCACTGCCAGCTGTCGGAGGTTCGGCCTCTGTCATCGTCTTCATCAATATGGTCACAAGAGGCATCCCAGCTCTTTGCAACGACTGTAGCGGGAATCACGGTGACAGGCACCATCCTTAGCCGCCGTGACACTCCACTCATTCCCACACATTGCGTTCAGCTGCGCACTCCACCAGATGACGCTGCTCCTAGCGGCCTCTCTGTCGGAAATGTGCTTGTTGAGAGTGGCCTTGCGCTGCTGTCTCGAGCGGCTGAGCAGAAACTGGCGGAGGACATCGCCTCACTGAGCAGTGACCAAGAGCAATCCTCTTCTTCCGCTCCGTCGATGCACCATCACGTAGCACATTCACCTGGTAAGCACACTCATTTCTTTATACTACAAGTACATGTATATCAGCAGCATTGGTAAATAACAGGCACATTGTGTCCTCTTGGAAATGTTATAGTATGGTGGTGTAGTCCGCTGCCTATGTGACCTTATGTTACAGCCAGTTTTCCTTGATTCAAGTTTCTCCTTGTTACTGCTGCGCCGCCTCGGCACGCTGCTCATTCACTTTGGATTTTCTTTCGCGCGTGCACACACACACTCTCTCACACACACACACACTCACACACACACTCTCCCATTAGCACTCACACATGTGTGTTACATCATACATGATACTTCAGCACTTATTTATTGAATTGACCAGAAGTTATCAAAGGGCAAAACTGACTCCTTGCTGGGGCTGTTGGCCTGAAGCCTTATTTTAGTGAAAGCTGAGAACACGGGTTTACCTGAGAACACAGTGATGCCAGGGCAGCTGGCTCGCAAGCATGCACATACTCGCGCATACATGCAAACATGCACACTTAATTATCATCTTGCCCTTCACCTCTGTTCTCCATTGTCTGCTGATGTTTGCCACTTATTCCATGTAGATATAGCATCGACCCACAACAACCTACAGCAATCAGCACACACAAGGGAGACCGCCGCCACCTCACACACTGTGCTCTCTGAATCACCTACTAGCAGGAATGTGACAGCCGGCTCAGTAAGCCAGCATGCTGCTGCTGCTGCCGACTCACGCGCCATGACAACACATACCAGGGACCCAAGCACTGGTGATTCCCGTCACGCGCAGCCAGTTGCCTCTGCTTCTGCCTGTCAACCCACCGGCTCTCAGTCGCAGGCCTCTCCTGCGCAAACACGGCGTCGCAGCAGAGGTGGCCGTGCAGGTGAGCGAAAACGGAATGCGCCGTCGTCATCCGATTGCAGTTCCCAGGAGGTATGCAACAGGTCACCAAGCCGTGAGAACCTGACTCAGAAAAGTCGAACCGGATTATCACCGTTATCGCGAATAGATCTCAGTAGAGCGGCGGTGCGCAACAGCACAATTGATGTTGAGAAGCGATCTCAGAATCGCCTAAACTCTATTGAATACGACAGTGCCAACAGTGGAGAGTGTGCGGACAGCGAAGGCAGCAGTAATGTTGATTCGGCGTCAGGGTCAAACCTTCCATCCTACCAGCCTCCATGTCTTCCTGTTGAAAATGGCAGCTTGAAGGTGATGATGTCGCGGGCTGTTGGCCCTTCGGAGTTTTACCTGCATGTTGTTTCGAAAGAGCCCGTTGTGCAGCTGAACATGGTGACGGAGCTGCTGTCAAAGCTGCATGGTGACAGTGAGGTGGACATGTTTACGCCGCAGATCTTTGAGCCGTGCTGTGTGTTCTGCACGGAGGACGATACCTGGTATCGTGGTGTGTGCATGGGAATTGAAATGACCAGTGCGGTGGCCGATGGTGGTGATGTGACACAGTCGGTGGTTGAACAGCTGCGCGTACAGCTCGTCGACTACGGCGAGGTGTTGACTGTTGGAGCTGGGCATGTCCGTCGACTACCTGATGAACTGCTCCGCATCCCCATTCTGGCTGTGCGCTGCTCACTGGCAATTCTTTCTGATGAAAACACTGCGGACTATGGGGTGTCGGGCACTCAGGTAGGCCATGCGCTCTTTGAACTCTTCTTTCTTCTGTCTTTATTTATTTTTTGGTTAAACCCGGTAATACTTGTAGCAAACAGTATTTCAGACTGTCTTGTACGGTGTTTTGGATGGTCGTCCACGGGCGCAGGCATGGGCTAGCTACTCTCTTACAAGTAGCTTGCAGCTGCCCTCCCCCTCCTCATCCGATATGCGCTATCAGTAGTGCGTTGACTTAATATGACTGTAGGGTGAATTGATAGCCTCGGGCCTATTCCCATACCGGGATGCTGATGTTTGTCAGTACAGCTGTACTGTACAGTATTACGGCCCGTGCAATGAGACACAGGGGGAGCACATTGGGTAACAGTTGATTTGTTTGGCGTGTGTGGTCATGCTTTCCTGTCATGAATTACACTACTTGTCCTTTTACACAATATTGATATATTTTTTGCTTTTGTTTGCTTTTTTGCTTGTCTCATTGACCAGGACATGTCAGTTTGGTGTGATAAGGCCACACAGCATCTTGAGGATTATGTCAGCAACGGCCGTATCCTCATTGCTCACTTGATAAGTGCCCACAGGAACACACCATCATCAACATTGCAAGACAAGACGTCCGTCGCCTATTACTATCCGAAGAGTTCCACTCGCCCGTGGCTGCACTCGATTGACGTGAATCTCTTCGATACCAACGCCAACGACTTCCATTTCAACACCAAACTTCGCCGTGACCAGTTTGAATTGGACCAGCTCCTGGATGATGGCAAGCGTGAGTTTTTGCGAGTGCTTGTTGTGCTGCTAATGATTAGTAAGAACTGTAGAAATGTCGGGCACTAACAAGCCATAAGGTCCTCCCTGCCATGCACTAACCTATAAGTAGGACTCTGTACGGGTACATACAAAAAACTTGACCGCCAGATGTTGATGGACATGCATGCACTCAAACATTCGTAACTCACTCGAATCTTGATGGGAGTCCGTGTAGGTGCCCTAATTCCGCGCGTATAAGCCCACAGGCCTATATCCGGATATAAGCCCACCTCCGTTTATAAGCCCATGGGCTAATAAACAGACACAAATGCAACTCGCGTGTCAAGTAGAAGTTTTCACAATATGGACTCTTCCTACCATGGTACAGCAGGTCAGTGCAGTTTACCAGTAGAGTATGGTAGACCCACTATGGCCACGGACTTGTACTTTTTCGTGAACCTTCAAAATTCGAATATTGGCCCATGGGCTAAAAAACGAACTTGTTCTACGAGGTGAATAGCAATTTCTGGACATGAAAATAAAATAGAGGCCCACTGGCTGTGTGTTTTACATTTTTCATATCTTTTTGTATCTATTGTATGGCCTAATCCTTCATCTTTCCAAATATGAGACAATTGCTCATGCTGTGATCCCAGAGACTTTATGGCAGGATGTTTTCAACAGGCCAATTTGTTGGCCTAAATTTCAGTGTATGGAAATCTGGACATGAAAGTAAAATAGCGTCAATGGGCATCTTATACTGCACCATTTTTGTTATTTTTTCTATTGGTGGACTGCAGTTGGCCTCTTCACACTTCCAGCCAACAGGTCCAAGACTATACAGCGTCTGATGTGAAGTGCACATGGGGACGCCAATGATTCGTCCATCACTTCTTATTTTACTCAAAATTCAAAATTCTCATGCGACATAGTACCACAAAACTCGTTGAAATGCCTCCCAAGAAAAGGCTATCAACAAGGCACCGACACGAGGAGAAACTACAACAGCCCAGCTGTCAACTACAACAAGAACAAACTTCATCAACCTGACTGACTTGACTCTACACGCGACGAAAAATTATTTTACTCGAAATGTCCAGAAATGTACAATGTCCAGAAATAGCAATTCACCTCGTATTGGATATTTTATCCCCAAACTGCATTACTTCACATATAAGCCCATGGGCTTATATGCGCGGAATTACGGTAAGTAAGTATATCTGCTGGCATGTGCACGTTCTTATCCGAATGCCCTGTTTTTGTTTGTTGTTGTTTGTCATGTGTTACACCCACAGCGGACGTAGGCTTTAGCAGCGCCGCACTGGCGGACCCAGTTGTTCAAAAGGCTCTCGTAAGCTGGGACCCGATGGGCGAGGACTTTACGAGCATGAGCAACAGTTACGGTGTTGATTTGTCCAACGCTGGACAAGCGGTGGCTGGCTATGGTGAGTCAGTGATTTGCCCTCTTTGTAGTACCGTATTTCCCCGAATATAAGTCGCACCTTTTCACACTCAACTTCTCGGGCGAAGAAGGGGATGCGCCTTACAATCCAGTGTGACATCCTATTTATGTGAGTATATTGAAACGATATGGCTCCAACCTAAAAGTGCGGGTGCGGCTTATAATCGAGGAAATACGGTGCGTCTCTTGCCATGTTTTGGAAGTTGCTGCTCTGACTGAAGTACAGTGGTCCCGCTATAATCCGGCACCATTTGTGCCGCGGAAAATCTGCTGGATTAGGGAGGGTGCTGGATTAACAAATCTGATTTTCTGCTAGAACATGCATGAAGAGGACATTTTGGCTAATGAAAATTGTGCTGGTTTATTGAGGGTGCTGGATTGGAGAGGGACGACTGTATTCTATTAGGCTAAGATTCTTGCTCTTTTTACCCCGCTTGTCGATGTTGTTAACTGTCGTCCATGAGGGCCATGACTGAAATGGTCTGGAGTCATCCCTGTGTGTTGATTTCGCGCCGGCTTGTTTGTGATTTTAATAAGGGACAGTGTGTTTCTGTTTGCAATTGTGTGCGCATTTGTGCTGTATATATCTTTGAAGGTGGAAAGCAGGGCCGTGCTATCTGCCGTAACTTCATGTCTGGCCGTGGATGTGTGCGCGGCAAGTCTTGTCGATTCAGCCATGACGCCAAGGGTAAGCGTGCAGATTCCACAAGCACGATTGATTCCACACCACACTGTATTAGGGATCTCAGCGCGTGAACTGCGCAGCCAGTCTGCGCAGGTGAGATTTTCGATCCCAAACGTGTCCAGTGCAGAAATCGTGGAAAAGAACATTTTTTTCGAAATAAATCAAGTTGAAGAAGACAGTAGAAATGGCTAAATATTGCGTCCAGGAAAGCACGTTCTACGGCCATCTCCAAGCTACCTATCTCCCAGACACTCTCTCAGAGGAACTATGGAGGGTCAAAGAGCACAATCTTTCACTCTTGGACGCAGCGTGAACACCTCTTCTACTGAGCGATGTCTTCTCTCCGAGTGATAATGGTGGCGATGTCCGCGATGGCTGATGCACTGAAAATCGAAGTTAGGACAATCTAACCGGAGAAAACGTCTGAATTTTTGACTCAATCCTCTCTGAAGTGGGTTCTTGCCGCATGGAAAATTATAGGAAAATCGACCGGGGCAATATCGCCTTGGCCACGCTGTCCTTCGGCGGGAATTACAAAGTATGTTCGAACGACGATGAAGATGACGATTCCGCTAGTGTCCACCGCGTCCCCTAGTGTCGAAAATCGACCGTCGCCATTTTTCTGCTGTGTCCGCGAGCTGCACTCAAAACTCGATGACGCAATGTATGCGCAAACACCCTGCGCACTGCACGCGCTGAGATCCCTAACTGTATTCACATTATCGATGGTGTGCCTGCACCACTATTATGTCACGCTATACCCTACAACGTAATATAGCCACCTGGGCATCCTTGTTTTGCATGTGTGTGTGTGGGAGGAGGGGGGGGGGGGGGGGGGGGGGGGGGGCAAACACTTTAGAGACGAGATGCGGGAGTTATTACTTATAGTGTTTTGGAATGGTACTTATGGTTCCTTGGTTTCTTTCTTCTCTTGCGTGTGTAGGCCTGGTAACGTCTGACAAAGAGTTTGTGTTCTGCCATAACTACAACCTGGCACTGCCGCCCGTTGGCCAATGGGTGGCAGTGGTAGTGTCGGTGGTGGTGGAAGCTGACCGCTTCTGGATCCAGCTGCCGTACGGCAACAAACTGATTGGCCCTGGTGGCATTGAGTCGACGGAAGATGATACCGGTACGAGTATTTGATGTCATGATGTCACATGTGTACCTATGCCTACGTGTATGTGTGTTGGAGGGGGGGGGGGGGGGGGGGGGAGTGCACAGGATAGCTATAATTATGACTACATGTACCGTAAAGTCTTGTATAAAAGCCGCACTTGAATAGAAGCCGCAATTTTGGGCCCATCAAATCACACATAAGCCTGGTTTTAGTGTTGACATACATAGAAATACCTGTCTTGTATAAAAGCCTGCAAAATTTCACCAAGAAAGTCATAGAAGCCTCGGCTTTTATACAAGACTTTACGGTATATCCTGTTTGTTAATCTTCCTGCTTGCGATTCAAATGGATTTTCAATGTGTAGCAGAGTGGGTTCTTTCCCGTTGCATGCTGTGATAGGTCTGGGAGTTGGTTGTGATGCTGTCTCTCCATGCCTGCTTGACATCCCTGCCTGTTGTGTATTTGAAACATTGCTGGTTGCTTGATAGCCGTCACTACTATTGCCAAAATCAGACCACAATTTGTCGTGGAGACTATGTGTGCCCATATTAGTTAGCAACAGCTGCAGCCATTTGTCACAATATGTCTCGACTCTTGGTCACTTTCTCCAATATTCGGAAACTCCACTGCAGCCAATTAGTCAACTCTTAAAACCACCCCCATGGCTACAGTCTCAGACACTGCACTTCCAAAATATCATAGCTCTCCTTATACTCCCTGGTGAAGTCCCACGGGCGAAATTTGGAGAGGTATACGTTTTTGAATTGCAGTGTCTATGATCATAGTGATGGTGGTGGTATTATTTCAAAGTAAGAGATGATGACTTTTTCTCATTGAATTTGTTTCCTTTTTAGCTGAATAACAAGGTAATCACATGCAGAATCTGAGGACACAATAAAACCTAGGTGTCACCGTATCCGTTAATGTGATACTTTGGTTCAAGCATGGGAGCATCCACAGAATTGAAGACACTGTGTAAAAAATGAATTTTGACCAAAACTGCCTCCAACCTCCCTAATGGACCATTATGGTACACGTGTGTGTGTGTGTGTGTGTGTGTGTGTGTGTTTGGGCATGTGTTTGGGCATGTACATGCGTGCCACGTGTAGAAGACTGCGGAATGGCTGAGGACGAAGACCTGGCATCGATGGTGGACAGAATGAAGTACGTACTCAGCTCACCGTCCCTCCAGTTTGTTTAGTGCCTGAATGAATGCTTTGTTGTAGGTCACAGCTGGCTGTTGATTGTGGATCGGAAATATGCGTATGCCTCGGTTATCTGGACACCAAAGCTACTTGCACTTTAGATCAGTTTTTGTTGAAATGATGATGTCATATGCCATGCTGCTAGCCTGTCCCACCAATATCATGGCAATATGTATGTGATTTGGGGTTACTGGTACATTCTTCAGGGAATATCCAAGTGGTACTGGCCTTATAGTTTCCATTTCTTGCAGGGTGAAAACGATAGTGCTCAACCACCATGGGGTGGGAGCGTGAAGCACAGAGGCAGTGTGCCTTAACCTGCTAGAGTGCTCAATGCCTCTGATAGGCAAAGCGTAGTGCACAAGCGGTACCTATTGGACAGTAAGGGTGTGGGGGTGATTTGGGCTTTTTTTTAGGTACTGGTATATTAACCTGCTGGGAGAAAGTTCTAATTGCCAGTACTCTGTTCTTCTTGTTGTCGCTACGTTTGTGTTGTCATTGTAGCAAGCACTACAAGAACATGAAGTACAGCGGTGACTTGGTATTGCGTGCCTGCGGTGAGCTGGTGGCTGTACAGAATACCGAGGACAAGCGTTGGTACCGTGCCAAGGTTGTGGAGGCAGCCGAGGAGAGCATCGAGGTGACTTACTCGTCGTGTGCATTGTGATCTGTGCTTGCAGTGTACTTGGAATACTGCTCAATCAGGCACGTAGCTTGGGTACAGCCAGTGCAGTCTGGTCATCACACCAGCAAATGGCTGTCATGGGCACTATTATAGGCAAACTAGGCAAAACGGCTAAGAAGTTGCTGCCGGTGGGACATGGCTACCACACCACATATACGCTCTGGTACTAGGGCTGCATTCGATTGTGGAAACTGGATCCCGATCTCCGCCGATCAGATCACTTCGATCGGACGTATACAATCGAATGTGCACAACCGATAATCCGTTTCAAGGCCTTGGCAACCGCGTTGCTACAGCTCATCCCGTAGTATCTGTATGCATTGCGGTGAACTCTCGACCTCGTGTACGCATATTGGGAGTTTTGAGTAGATACGAGTCGTACCATGAAAATGAATCCGTCGAATCCGTCTTTGGGAGGTGGGTTTACTGGATCCGAATCCGTGCTCTCGGGATCCGGATTCGTACAATCGAACATGTACGAATTTGGCGAATCCGGTTCCGGGGCTGATGGATTCGTACAATCGAACATACCCTAGGTCAAGACCCCAGAGATCTGTGAGCTACGCTCTTGTCAATCCATGAAGTGCTACAGTCGTCCCTCTTTTTATCCAGCACTTTATAAACCAGCACAATTTTCATTAGCCAAAATATCCTCTTCAATCACATTGCAACAGTAGATCAAATTTGTTAATCCAGCACCCTCCCTAATCCAGCAGAATTTCTTTAGTACAAATGGTGCCGGATTATAAAGGGACCACTGTATATCATTTTTGGCCCTGGAAGATTGTGCCCATGCTAGATATGCTACTTACAGTCCATTCATGGGAAACTGGCACCCTAACTTTTTGGTGTCTCCCGCACAATGCAGGATGTACTGGTGTTTTCACCAGGGAGTCGTAAAATACGGTATTTTACGACTCCCTGGCTTTCACGATATCTAACGTTAGATATCGTGAAAACAACAGTACATCCTGCATTGTGTGACCCGTGCAATTACTCCTTGAACTCAGGTGATCAGGGTTAGCAGTAGAAACGTAGACGAACAAATCAGAATCAAGTTCCATAGCATCGCTGGAAATACTCTGCTTTACTGGGATGTGGACATCTCTTTTCAACAATTCCACATTAATGATCTTCTCGCGCCGAGTACCGGATGCATGCGTCACAACAACAGTTGTTGGTGTGACGACTTTCTTCAGAGCCAACCCGACTCAAACGCTGCCTCACGCTTCTGGTGACGGGAAGGCTGACGAAGGAGAACATTGTCACCGGCGCTGAAAGGACAGACAGGAACGTCATCCATGATGCAATCACTCTCGGCCACGATGTCGGTGGGGTAATCACGATCTCATCCAAGATCTTGCGTATCATGGTCAGCAGGGTACGGTTGAACCTCTCGGCGCTGCCCTGTGACTGGGGATGGTGTACAGCTCCATCGCGGTACCTGCCGTCCCAGGCTCCAGTCCACAGGTTCAATCGCAGTCCATCACCTCCTCCGCCTCCTTTCCATCGTCTTACGCTGCCACCAACTCCTCATCTCCTCCGCTCCCACGCTTACTTTTGACTTCAAAGTTACTTTATTGTTGACGACGACGACGAGCAGACTCAAGACAAACTAACTCATCCTCTGCGTCCCGGGTTTTGGCACCAACATAAAGGTGTGCTCACAGCCTTCAACATCCCATAGTAACGAGTTGGCGTCTTTGCAATGAGTGATATGTACCAATGACAATTTGGGTGATAGCAAGAGTACATACTGTACTTTTGGTTGTAGCAAAGTTTATGTGTGTGTGTGTGTGTGTGTGTGTGTGTGCCAGTGCAAGCCGGAGTATGTGGTGTGATGTGTGTGCGTGAAAAAAAATGAAAAAGACCAAAAAGTAGGGATTCACTGGCCAGAAAAAGCCACTTCATAGCTATGTGGTGTAGACCAGGCTGAATAGTGGCGGTCAATTCTTCAGCCTTGCAAGCTGTTGAATGGTGCAATCCCAGCACAAGCTGCTATGGCTTCTGCTGTAGAATCGCTATCATTGATGGGCGTCAAATGGTCAATGGTGTGTGTGTGTGTGTCTGTATGTCTGTACGTCTGCATGTTTGTGTGTGTATGTGTATGCTTGTACATTGTGTTCTACCATCTGAGCAGGTGTTCTTCGTTGACTACGGTAATCTGGCTGTCGTATCTCCCCGTGACATCCGCGCTCTGCACCAGGAGTTCACTCACTTGCCGTTCCAGGCCGTAGAGTGTTTCCTGGCCAACATCATGCCTGTTTCCCCACCAACGTCGGCAGTGGCATCTGATATCTCCGATGCGCAAGTTGATGTCGCAGCGAAGCGCTGGCATCCCGATGCTAGGTATGTCCAATGTGCTGCTGTGAGATCAGTGCGGTGTGTGGAATAGCGGTTCCGCCATTACGTCGTCATTTGAGAAGCTTTGTGCTGAGTGGCAGTACAGTGCCACTGTAGTGTACAGTGGTGAGCAAAGTGCCGGTTTGCACATCTGTAGCACTGTTTGCATTGCTTGCCACTCCATACACATTTTGTCATCCATATCTCAAAAGAAACCAGCGCTAAGAGTCCATCACCCCCACCCCCGTAGGGTGTGCAACTCCTGATCAGTCCCAGTGTAGTAGAAGCTCGTGTGCCGTGGAACTCCTTCATTTGTGTCATATTTCCTTCTTGTGCTGTGTGTCCTGCTACAGGGCTGAAATGCAGCGCATGACGGATGGCAGGGTTTTGATAGCCAAGGTTCTATCCAGGTAAGGACCTACCCAGGCAGCCTAGCGGTATTGTACATTACATTTTACTGTGAGTCACACATTTAGTTAGTCCTGTAGTGGACACATCAGTGTAGAACATAGCAATGTCATCGGACAATTTCTGAAAGAATGCTAAAAGTAAATGATAATGGTATACGTTCAAGTGGAGGCCTGGTGGTGTTAGCGGCGATCCCAGTTCTTGTCCAGAACTGAAGGTAGACAAGCTATCATGTACCCTGCCTTAGGTTTGCAGTACTCTTGTCATAACCATGTATAGATCTCTTAGGTTTGCAGTACTCTTGTCATAAGCATGTATAGATCTCTTAGGTTTGCAGTACTCTTGTCATAACTCTTAGGTTTGCAGTACTCTTGTCATAACCATGTATAGATCTTCTAGTCTTGACAGTATCTATTTACGTTCTTGCTCTATGCGTTCACCCTGCTCATGTAGACAATCAACATTGCGCATGGAAGTTGAGTTGTTCAACGTTGACGGAGATCGCTTTATCCACTTAGGAAATGAACTGGTGGCCGCGGGCTTTGCAGAAGCCGTCGCTCTCCCATGCTTCCCGCCAGTGCCAAGTTCTGAACCAGCACCATGCTCTCCAGACTCGGCGAAGATGCCGACAATTCTTGTGCCTGGTTAGTGGATATCTGGCCTGCCGAGCTGTTTGTCTTTGGCGTTGGACCATTCCTGTAACGGATAGCACTTCGTTACGATGTGACATCCGGAATGCCAGTGTTACTCGTATAGTTTATACCATAGTTACTTTGCCATTGCCAAAGTGGCTTTACCTTTTTAATATGTTCTTCTGTTGCGCTTCTATGTGGGGTTTTTTTACTGATGCGTCCTGGATCATAACAATACCCATGGTTGGCTTGCTACCAAAGTACGGTTTCCCCACTCGTTCCTCTAGTCTCTCTCCCGGTGCAATGCGCACCCACAACTTCACACATCTGTTTTACTTTTGGACTCTCCAAATACTTTCCCGCTCTCTCTTACAACAAGGATGGTGTGTGTGTGTGTATGTGTGTTTCATGGCGTTTCAGTAGCAGCTTCTTTAATTAGTTATGGCTCGCTGCTGTGCTTCCTGTTGATCTTTCATGTTGACGACCATTCACTCGTGTCATGCCGCACCTTGTGATCAGTACAGTACCTTTATTGTGCTTTTTCTAGGCTTTGAAATTCCATTCAACATCTCCGCGATGTAGTCAGTCCCGATGATATTGGCTTTCTCACACACCTGATTTTTATCTTTCACAATCTCAGCATGTTTTATTCACGATAAATTGTTTTAGAACTAGTTTGTGCTGCTTACCTTCGCGGATCTTCTGCTACTTGAAACTACAATGTAGTTTGTGTACTTTACTACTTTTACGGTAGTGTTTGGAAAGTAGTCTGTTTTCTTCATATTGTTTTTTTCACGCCAAGTTTGTTTCGTCTCTTTGTTACGTTGTTGGCATTGTAGTGTAGTGTCTGTCTCAAGTCTGTACTTGGCTACCGAGAACTGTTTTCAATTATTCTCTTCTACAGAACCTGCCTTGAGCTGTATTTCTGGTCTGCCGACATGTACCAGCTTGCTTGAGAAGTCGTTTTGTCTTTCGCTTTGTGATATCCGACATCCCCCCCCCCCCCCCCCCCCCCCCGAGTTATGGAATCTTGCAAGTCTTGGTAGCAGCAACAGTAAAAGACGGGGGGGGGGGGGGGTATGTTACAAGTGTACAGTCATGACTCATGGCTCATGTATCTTCAATCATCTTGCCATCTACATGTACATGACATAGTACATCCTCCATCTATCAGAATCAGATTTGTGGGTGTCAATCAGGGAGTTGCTCCCTCGCCTCGTGCCCCATCGGCCCAAGACTAAAAAAGTGAGCACCCTTGCTGACTGCACAGCTAGCTAGCAGGTGCACAGCTAGCTAGTAGCTACCGCGTACCGGCACATGCACAGCTGAGTGGCTAGGTTTAGCGGTCAGCATGATTCAAGCCAAAACCCCGTGACAAACGCGGGAAGGAAGCATTTTGCACGTGACGTTTGATGATTGTTGGAATGTTGGCCAACAAACTCATGACATTCATTGTTTTGAGCCTGACGTTTATTTTGTGTTCGACGAATCCTTACAGTTAGATGCAAAGGTAGTTCTTTCCCAACCGAAGATGAGTGCGGCGGAAGGCACAGCTACACTGCTGTCCGGCAGGACTCTGTCAAAGTAATGATCAGCCTTATTCGTTGAGCATCTCTGCATTCACAGGGCAGGTTTTCAAATCATGAATTGCTACTTTTTGTGTTCTGCCAACATTTGAAATTCTCAGGGAAATTTTTGCCACACTTAGCCAGGAGGTTGCACAGCTTGCGGAGGCCATTCCTGGTTTCAAGCCTGGTCTCACCATTGTCCAGGTGAGCCCCAAAGAACAGTCACTTCAAGTCACGTGAAGAATGAGAAGACAGAAAACTCTACGATATTGTTTCTTCTAGCACCCTATGCATTACTGCAGTGCAATTATACACTCGAGACGTTTTACTTGTAGGGTACTTTGACCTTGCGAATTACTTATTTGAATACAAAGTTCGTAGCTTGTCCGATTGGCTAGAATTTAAGATCTTAGGTCAAGTGGTGGAACGATGGACAGTAACCAAAAGAGGTGACTGAAAGAGGTAATGCTCTAAAAGGCATTTGAACTACACCACCACAATCTAACTGAATACGCTGCCTATAGTTTATGAATGCACTGTAGCACTCTAGATACACAACGTATCATTTGAGGCAGAGATGTTCTGTTCATAGTACAATACCTGAGACATCTGTCCCTCCGGAAACTTGCGGAGGTGTTTCGGAAATACCGTGGAAAAAAGTAGTGAGGTAAAATACCACAATTTGCGGTGAATACTGCGGATATTGTCAAAAATTGCGGAAATTGCCACCAATTTCAGTAGATGTAGTACAGCACGAAATAATAATTGCAGTGATATAAAGCCATGCATGGCAAACAGAACATGTGCCTCGCTGAGGGCATGTGAGTGGCAATACTCGATTGGCAACTGTGGTCAACTACTGATTACGAGAGCTGGCAAAACAGCCTTCTTCTATCCTCAAACAACACTTGACTAAATTGCTGTGCTCGTTCCTTAGCAGAAATATGCCGAGCCTTATTTTTGACCATTGCCGTTGAAAAGTGATAAGATAATGAATGCGAGAAATGTGCCAGCTAAGGTGTGTATTTACTGTGATTTCACAAATTTCCGGTGTACTTTTATTTTCAGTACTTTCGGTGCATCTGTTTCATACCTAAAATTTCAATACACCGAACAAACGCTAACACACATAATCCAATAGGGAACTGCTTCTCTGTACCTAACTTTTCTGTTCACCTAACCTGGCCTTTTGCCCTCATACCGACAACATTGAGCACCGAAAATTTCTGAAATTAGAGTACCCCAGATTTAGCGTTTTCATATTGTGGACATATTAGCGATCGAAGAATTTCATTGTACATGTACCGTAAAGTCTGCTGCAAACGCCCACTTCGCTGCAAACGCCCACCCCAGCGGGTCCATACTATTTTCGTCTTTTTCAGGTCATTATAGTTGTAGAAAACTGGCATGAAAGTCAAATGCGTACGAGAACGACTATAATGCCTACAAATTGCCTATGTCTCACCAAGAGGCTCTGCAAAAGCCATTGTCATTATCTTGCTGCAAAGAAAAAAAACTTCGGTCGAGATTTCCTTTCATACGATGAATGAGTCGTCTTTGTTGTTAGTTCGTTCTCCATGAAGTAATGCCGTAGAATCCATCTGGTTTTCAAATCATGGAATTTCTGCAGTGCTACTATGTCGCGCTTTACAATTGTAAGAATGGAGCGGTGATTGTTCTGACGAAGCGTCATTCAACGACTTGGCAGGTCGCAGTATTGCAGTTGCAAGTCGAACAGGGGGGATGTCACAGAAGCTACACCTACAAAGTCGCTGCTAACTTGTTGAAAACTCTGAAGTGCTCGAGAAAAACCCTTGCCATTGCGCTTTGCGTGATTTGGAAATGATGGCTTGAAACACCGTCAGAAGTGTATTTGGTTCCTGGAATAGCCTGTTCATCACTACCTTGTTATTCCGAAGTAACTCCCGTTTGGATTTGCGAAATAGACAACCAACATCATAAAATCACTAGGAGCTAGCTCGTAACTTGTGCCCAAAACATTTTGAAACCCGGAAAATGGACATGGTTAACCGTAGCAAAGCGCTCCTCGCGCTACGGTGTGAGATGCACTTTCGTACAGCAGGGGTGAAAGTGCATGGGGTCAGTGCGTATAGGCCAGCAGATCTTGCAAAAATGGTGTGGGCGTTTGCAGCGGACTTTACGGTACATGCAGCCACGCTCAGTGACCTTGGAAGAGTGACCCGCGAGTCCTGACTTTCACCCATCTGCTAAATTTTGATAAGACTTGTGTGGTGCTAAAATTGTGTATGTCGAGAGTAGGAGCGCTGGTGAAAGGTGCTAGCAGGAAGGGAGGAAGAAAAATCCCCCAGCATTCATTCTATTTTCTGTATCGAGCTAGCATATTCCCTCACTTCTCTCCTACCCTTTCTCCTAGCACCTTTCACCAGTGCCCCACTCCCCCCCCCCCCCCCCCCCCCACACACACACTCACTCACGAACCTCTTAGCTCATTGCACCTTTCACCAATCTCCACACATACACACCTTAGCTGACACATTTCTCACGATCATTATCTTATCACTTTTCTGCTGCACCTCGCAGCACATCTACTCCAGTTCTTTGTTATTGACCGTTATTGTAGTGTTACTGGTATACCCTGCGGATGAGCCATGCCCTAATATTTGGTGAATGTCCAGAGAGACTTTTGCAGCACAGATCATTAAATTTTTATTTGTTCAGACTGAGAAATATGTAAATGGCTGCATTGGAGTGCGCGAATTCTTGGAAAATATCAGCAGCATCTTGAAGTAGTACTGTAAAAGCAGAAATTTTCGGTGGTGTTTTATTTTCGGTAACTTCGGTGCCGACAATTTTTCCCGAAAATAAAACGCACCGAAAATTTCGGTACAACCGATACTGTATGTATGTAGTACTAGTACACTACTTACCTGGAGAACGGGTTTTACCGAAAATTTCCCTCTACCGAACCGCCGATTTTGGAGAATACCGAAAATATTACACCACCGAAAATTTCTGCTTTTACAGTAGCCAATCCTAGAGCAGGGATGTAGAGATTGGACCAATCAGCAAGAGAGAGAGGCACAGGCATTGACAGACAGACAGACAGACAGACAGACAGACAGACAGACAGACAGACAGACAGACAGACAGAGAGAGAGAGAGAGAGAGAGAGAGAGAGAGAGAGAGAGAGAGAGAGAGAGAGAGAGAGAGAGAGAGAGAGAGAGAGAGAGAGAGAGAGAGAGAGAGAGAGAGAGAGAGAGAGAGAGAACCTGAAGCCCATCCTTTAGAACTGGTCCAGCCAGCTGAAGAGGATCAGTACAGGCCAATACAGTGCATGCGTGTATTATATCCAACTGTTGACAGCATGTTGTGCCTGCCTCACTATCTCAGCTGGGTTGGTTGACGAAAGTGGAGCGGCCAATGCCGGATGGCTAGCTAAGCCAGCGGCTGCTATGTTCCCGATGAAAGGCTGTGCAGCAGAGGGTGAGATTACTGTTGAACCAGGAGACTTTACTTGCACCACTTTCATAGTCAGATGACTAGCAGTTGTGTAGCTGCTGTTGTTAGTGATATGGATTTGTTATCACTCAGTGACTAGTGACTACAGCGATCTTTGTTGAATTTCACTTCTCTTTTCCTAGGTTGGTGATAGAGAGGACTCCAATGTATACATTCGCCAGAAAGTGAAGGCAGCCGACGAGGTGAGTTGTCTGAGATGGCATGCTGACTGCTGGGCAGTTGAAGTCAGTGTGCAGCAGCTGTGTGGTCGGTTATTATCGGTGTGTAAGCGGAGGTGTGGTCTATGCGGCAGATGTGGCAGTCAGTTACCAGGAGGCACTGTTCACTATCGGCTAGGCGCTCACTGGCCAAGGGCTTTGCCTCTAATTGAAGGGCAGGTGTTGCGTTGTATGCTCTAATAGAGAGGTTCAGGGGTACGGTTTTCCAGGCCCAAATCTGTGTGGGCGCTACAGATTTTTTAGAGGCGTGCTTCATACGATTTTTCGGCATGGATAATCCGTGTGAACTGGCTTTCATACAAACCATGTTTCGTATGGAGATTTCGCGTCATCGAGTGCAGAAAGATATTTCGCAAATTTGGTACAAGAAACATTGATTTCGGTACAAATTTTCAAAATAAAAAGGCATAGCGCGGGGAATATGACGTGTTTGCGACCGTAACCTAGGCAATGACGGCAAATACATAATTTCCGTATTCCAGAACATTTCACTGCTCGAAAACGACTCATAAAACTCCGTAGCGCCTCCACGGATTTTGGCACGAAAAATCGTACTCCAGAATCTCTCTATTCCCAATGGTCAGCAGGAGTGGGGATATTTGATTTTTGCAATGTCATCATGAACTGCAGATTCTTAACGGTTAGCATCCCACAGGGTATTTCCAAATACAATGTACTTCGAAGTACATGATATGTTTTTGGTTATCTGTTACTCGCAGGTGGGTGTGCTGATCATCAAGAACCTGAAGTTGATATTGTTCTTGGCCCATTGATCCATACCCTGGGTTCTATGTTGACAATTTGTGCAGCTGTATGCCAGTGAGCTGGAGCTTCATAGTTACTTGTTGGCATGTCACTGATAATGATTCATCTTGTG
This sequence comes from Sycon ciliatum, assembly GCF_964019385.1. Lineage (NCBI taxonomy): Eukaryota > Metazoa > Porifera > Calcarea > Leucosolenida > Sycettidae > Sycon > Sycon ciliatum. Next base: position 21,450,998 of record NC_088644.1, read on the forward strand.
TCTTGCATTGATGAATGATTCATCTTGTGTCTTGCATTGATGAATGATTCATCTTGTGTCTTGCATTAATGAATGATTCATCTTGTGTCTTGCATTGATGAGTGATTCATCTTGTGTCTTGCATTGATGGTGTACAGGTTGGCATTCTTGCTCGCCATGTCAAGATCCCAAGCAGCTCGACCCAGTCAGATGTAAGATGTGCTGAAGTGCTAATTGTTCCCGAAGCTATGCAAGGACGTTACGTAGTAGCGGCGTAGCCAGGGTCCACAGCGCTGTATTTCGTATCTGTGTGTATGTGTGCGTGCATGTGTGCGTGCGTGTGTGTGCGTGTGTGTGTGTGTGTGTGTGTGTGTGTGTGTGTGTGCCGTGCATGTCCGCATGTCACATGACTGACTGTAGGTGGCGAGTGGCGCAGCGGACGGTCACATGTATCCCATGACTGATGACCAGCTCAGCTAACTTACTGAGTAGCCGAAAAACTTGTTTGTATGATAGTCTAGATAACTTAAGACCGAGTACAGCGAGGGTCCTGAGCTAGCTCTCTCGTTTATTTGAATTAGTGCAGGGCAGTGAGTGATGTTACGTGTGGTAGTGTTGGGCTGTATTATTTTTGAACTTCATCTTGTTTTTGTGTTGTAATGCAAGTTATGTTTTCACTTTTAGCTGTAATCGCTCATGTTAAATGTTTTGTCTGTCTTCAGCTGATGACCCTGATCGACAGTCTGAACAATGACATCTCAGTGCATGGCATCATTGTGCAGGTATGGCTATTGCGTTTTCTGACTGGCTGCCTGCTGGACGCTTTGTCTCTGTCACCTGATCTGGTCATTGGATATGTAGGGTTCACAGATTGGCATGCTTGCGTTGACAGTTGCATCATGCACGTGACAGGCGCGTGCATGTCCCATACCACACAGGCGGGGGAGCTTTCAAATCGCATTTTCCATCGATATCGCTCACTTTTAACTCTACGGCATTCATTGCGGTTGACTCAAAGTAAACTGGGGAAGCTGTTGCGTTTCCGTTGAATATTGAACGGTCAGTGGATAGGCAAAGCCAAGAGCAAAACAACACGCCATTGTTTGTCAAATCGAGCACGAATGGGCGCAGCGCATATATTTTCCGTGTGCGTACTCTGGCCGACAAGGTGTGCAGAATTCATGAAGAAGAAGAATGACAAGAGCAGCAGCGATCTACACGCTGCATTTTTGTACATTTTCAGCGCATACAACCATGATGAGTCAACTACAAATCTGCTGTGAAGAAACGAGTAGAAATAAATATTTGATTCTCACCTGACTAGCAGGCTCAGGCTGATGGAGGAGAAACATTCGGTGAGGCCGAGGGAGGCTTCGTTGTCCAGCCGGAAAAGAGCGCTCTGCAGCCAGACTTGCAGCTGACTGCCAAGGTGGGATGAACACCACGGTACTGTCTCTCCCGTCCACCTCCGACGCTACAACCATTTCGGCATGGCGAGTCCCTGGACGATGGGCACTCCTGTACACCACTGTAAACTTCTCTTGACGTGAGCGTTCGACCAGCAGTGCCACCGGACGCCTTCCCCCTTGCTGCAATGTTCTTCTTGGTGTGCTCGATGATCTCGGTGTTGATAGACTTGCAGTAGGCTTTAATGCGGTTAGTGGATTGCTGGCGGTATGCACTTGTCACTGCACTACCAGGTGAGCTTGAGTTGCCATGCAGGATATTTTGCACGAAAATGTATGAACTTTGCTTGCTGACCTCGCTCTCGTTCGGCGATAATTGACACTTACTTGCCGCAAGATTGAACTGTCTCTCCGCCAAGACGTTATGCACGGGCAGAGTTGCTCGTGCAGGTAAGTCCATCTAGTTTCTACAAATTCCTGGGGCAAAGAGGGGCTGTCGGTCTACCTTCCGAAGCATACAAGGCTTGGTAGTACGTAGGCATTTGGTGGTGAATGTAACCAACCTTGAAATGCAGTTGGAAGAGGTTGAAGTCGGTCATCTTGCCTCTTGAGCCAAACCCTTCCGCAACCGCATTTCGCAGGGCGACATTTACGGCAATGGGTGGCACTCGATAAAAAAATGGTGTGCCACCCATCAACCTTCCCCTGCTGACTACCTGACTGAGTGCTGGCCGTGTCTCCGATGGTGCCGCTTATTGTAGTGATGCCGACAATTCCGTTAAGGACAAGGTAGTCCGCCTGAGCCTGGTCCTTTCCGCTGCCTGTAGCAATCAGTGTGTCTGCTAGTACATGTCCTACTGGACTGCTCTCGTTGCTGCTCCACAAGTGTATTCCCATCATATGGCAGCGGTCTTCATAGCCCTTGTTGGCATCGTCAGCAAATACATAAATGTCACTTACGCTCGACTGGAGCCGTTGACGCATCAGTATGTTGTCCACTTCACCCAGTAGAATGTTCCACTCACTGAGTGCCGTTGGTGCCACCTCTATGTAACTCCCTGTGCGTGCCTTCACCTGTCAATAGCTGATGCTGGTGACATCCGCTGGTTGCTGAGGTTGCGTGCATGCTTGATATGCTGCAACCCTGTTATGTAGGCTGGGATCATACCCCCGCTGACTACGTCCTTCTTGCAGTGCACACCTAACGCCGGGCTGGCCAGTGCTGCACTGTACTGTCTGCTGCAGCTTTTCTTTTGACACCGTGTCTCTTGTTGCCTTGCTTCTGGCTCCGTAAGCCCAGGCTGCTAGAGAAGTGAAGGAAAAATCAATACGTAGTGCATATTTAAGATCCTTCAGGCACTTGTCCTTGACAAGGGCGATGGGACGTCCGTCCATCCACGGCCAACGGGACAGAATCTCGGTGATCGCCACTGCTCGCGGAGCGGAACAAATCTTGGTCATTGACGGCTTGGATTTTGCAAATCCGTCCAGCGAGGACTGGTCACTCTTATGCTCCGTTTTAGGAGCTGCTTGGCTGGCTTGGGATGGATGCTTCGTCTTCAGGTGGCGGTGGAGGCTCGTCGTTGATGTCCCATTGTATGAGAGCGAGAGCCTGCAAAGGCTGCAACACGCCGTATCGTTCCCGAGGTTCGTGTGAAAAATTTCCACACTGAAGAGCAGGACTGCCGAGAAAGGGGCGAGTCGACAACAGCGTCAGCACTGGACAACTCCGGAACACTCATCGTCGTGGCTAAAAGCAGCAGCTTTGCAAACAAGACAAGTATAAACGAAAACTGCTGGTGGTTGGTTCAACTAACTGAACGACAGTTGAAACTGCAAGTAAACAAGTAACGGTAAGTAGTTGAAACTGCAAGTAAACAAGTAACGGTAAGTAGTTCAGGACAAAAGTTCAAGAAGCTGCTAGCTGTCGGATCGCGCGGCACGGCAGTCCCTACACTACAGCCCACAATTATAGTCTAGTAGTCTACGGAATAGAGTGCTGGACTAGTCGACTCTACGGAACTAACGCAAGTAACCACTCTGCGAGCATACATGAGTGTACATGTACTACAATGACTTGTACGTGTAGATCTACGTGCAGTCTACATACAGTACAGTTGTACAGTCAGTACCGTAGCGCTGGAATTCTTTCCAGGCATGTACTAATGCACTGATTGTGCTGCGTGTCACTAACGATCTCTTTTCGAACACAATCACTAACTATCGCCAGAGTTGACGAACGAGTACTCGATGCGATCGTTTGTTCCCTAATAAGTACGCTCTTCGAGTCGATATGTGTTTACTTCGAGAGATGCTGTCGCCGCCTGTTGCTCGCCTCCACAATCCAAAATGGAGGCGCATATGATGGGTGCTTTTAGTGGCAAGCCGTGAACCCTAAAGTTGAACTTCCAGTTGATTCCAAATGTGAACCATGCATAGGGTTGTGTTGAATCGATGAACACTTTATGGTAGTCGTCAAACAGGTACTAAGACAGTTAGACCCTATAAGCTATCGGGCGGGGCCCCGTCACTATGGAGTCGGGGTTTGGGGTACCCTATACCGAACGTACAAGTGTTGAATGCAGTCTAATCCATGATGCACCTGCGCTCATGCATTACACCATGATCACACCCACACCCAGGGTTTGTATTGTGCTTAGTTGACCGGCGGCGCACACCTGGCTGGTTTGTCCTCATGCACTGTGGCTAGCACTGTCCACCATCGACTAGTACTTGGTCAAGGGAGCTCTACGCATACCACACATACCACCCATGTACTGACTGTGTTTCTTGTCTCATCTGCTTGCACTTTTCATGTAGAATGTTGAAATGCGCAATTTTTCCACTTCCAGGGGTGGTATCGACTCTACTGAAGTACTATCGCGTACCCTATTGCTATCGGGTTGGTCACCTAGGTAGCGGGTTCTCTAGTACCTGTTTGACCACTACACTATAGGATTTGTGCATCATACTGTGAGCGAACTGTCTACTGAGTCCAAATTACTAGTACATACCCGGTACTTGGCACGGATGACCCTCATTCCACCATGAATAACCCCCGAAGGGAATTGATGTACATGTACAGGTAAAATGTACTTTGAAGTTGTTGGGAGTGAGTGAGGTTCTACTCTGTGCTGTGAAAGCACATTGTCATGTGTTCATTTATTTGTGTGTGTGTGTGTTTTGTCTGTCTGTGTATGTGTGGTGTAGCTGCCGCTGCAATCTGACTCACCAATAGACTCTGCCGCTGTCTTGCGTCAAGTAGCTCCGGAGAAGGACGTCGATGGGTATGTACACATAACAGACATTGTGTCGGTTTATGCCGACGTTAAAGCCGACCTTTTCTTGCGGGCTGTTCGTAGGATCTGGTGTCCATCTACTTGCGGTTGTAGTTGTAGTGGTATTTACTGATAAAGTGTGTGTGTGTGTGCGTGTGCGTGCGTGTGTGTGTGCGTGTGTGTGTGTGTGTGTGTATGCGCGCCTGTGTGCATGCATGTGTGTGTGTGTGTGTGTGCGCGCGCGTGCGTGCGCATGTGTACGTTTTTTTAGCTTACACGAGGTCAACATTGGACGGTTGGCAAATGGCGACATTCCCGAAGGCCGTGTGCCGTGCACACCGTGCGGTGTCATGGAGCTAGTCAAGTATTCAGGTAAGTGTTTGTTCTGCTGTGCTGTGTCTACTGTATCACCTTTTTTTCCTTGGACCATTTTGTGTGTGTGTTGGCTGTGGCAATAGCTATTCATATGATGTTATCCACAGCTCAGTTTTGAGAGTACTCTAATTTCAGAAATTTTCGGTGGTCAATTTTTTCGGTATGAGGGCAAAAGGCCAGGTTAGGTGAACAGAAATTTTCGGTACAGAGAAGCAGTTCCCTATTGGATTATGCGTGTTAGTGTTTCTTCGGTGTATTAAAATTTTGGGTATGAAACAGCTGCACCGAAAGTACTGAAAATAAAAGTACACCAAAAATTTGTGAAATTACAGTACTCTGTTCTCTAATTGGCAGTGGAAGGTTTCACTGAAGGCTGTGGAATTACTGAGATGATGGTGATATTTTCATCACCCCTATAACCGTCTCGTCTGTACAAACAACAAATGGGGCTTCTACTTGTCAGCCTTTTAATTTTCTGATTTTCTCTCTCTCTCTCTCTCTCTCTCTCTCTCTCTCTCTCTCTCTCTCTCTCTCTCTCTCTCTCTCTCTCTCTCGGTCTGTAGGAATTGAATTGGCAGGACGTAAGGCTATTGTTGTTGGTCGAAGCCGTGTTGTGGTAAGTATGTTTGCTTCTGTCCATTTATAGTTCACAGTGATGATGTCTGCAGTGTTTTCGCGCTTGTGCGTGCTGTCGGAGTGCTGAGCATGCGTGTGCAATGCGGATTTCATGGTCAGCTAACGTTGTAATGCAATAATGGTTGATTGAGTTCAATTCATGTGAGCTGGCTATACATGTACATCTCCGGGGGAGGCTTAGGGCTGTGTTCGTTGATACCATGCCTATTATTTCTGCGATGCCGCACGAAGCAGGCAGAATGAATTCTGTTATCACCTCGGATGAGTTTGTCGAAGTGAGCGACTTATTCAGAATAGCAGCTTGCCATGACTCGCTAACATCCTAACGCCGTTTTCCTATCTTACATGGAGAATGTATTGCCACGAAGGCACCTGTATTTTGCTGCGAAGGCATCTGTGTGGCTGCGAAGACACCCGAGTATTGCTGCGAAGGCACCTGTGTATTGTTGAACGTTGCTGGTACTTGGTTCAAGATTGGGCCAGTGTGTCAAAGCCGTCTTGTCTTTAACCGTAACCTGCTGACAGTCTAACACCACTATCGCCACTATCACTACCGTTGCTGTAACCATGGCGGAGAAGGCAGACGCGTGGCGTGGAAGTTCATTTGAATCGTGCACAATTGTGTTGAGTGGAGAAGGCACCTTGCGCAACGTCGGTGTATGTGTCCTAATGTCCTGTTCTTGACTAGTCCCAGTCAGCTATTGGTAGCACTGATCCACCACTGGTACCAACCATTGACGATGATGGTGATGGGTGCGACGAGGTGGCAGTTCACCAAGTGAGTATTTGCTATAGACACTGCCTCCCCCTGGTTTTGGAACAGGTGTAATGGGTGTACTGCAGACTGTAGTAGAGATGGTTTTAGTAGATGGTATTGAAAGCAAAACCGGCGTTCATGTTGTGGCTATGTTCAGTTCTGCTGTATTGTTAGCAAATAGTACGCTTACTTCACTTGTGCAGCAACACTCTTTTTATTCAGTTTTGTTTTGGATGTGCCACGCTCTCTTTTTATGTTCTTGCGTGCCCAGGGATCGCCGGTCGCTGATCTTCTGAAATGGGCCAATGCCACAGTTACAGTGTGTCATTCCAAAACAGCTAATGTTCAGGCAGAGGTGAGTGCAGTCTGGTACAGAGTCGCTACTGTAAGACTTTCTGGAAAGGCTTGGAATATGTGTATTTGTCCAGGATTTGAACACAGTTCTTTCATATCATAAGTTCATAACCAAGAGTCCCCCAGGGTTATAAGTTGAGTTAGAGCCTCCCGAGACTTGTTGCTCCTGGTGCTGCTCCTCCTCCCCTTGCTGTTGTTCATTATTATTTTTGGGATTGTGTGTATGTAGGTTTGTAATGCGGATGTGCTGGTGGCAGCATGCGGACAGCAGGAGATGGTGAAGGGTGACTGGCTGAAGCCTGGCTGTGTTGTGATCGACTGTGGTATTCACAGTGTACCAGGTCAGTCAGTGTGTTGCTGCATGCTGCTGTTGCAATGTGCTTGCCTAAGGCTGCACTTGCACGACAAGGCACGACCAGTTTTCCGTTTTGTTGCGACTCTAGTTTCTCGCTTGCGCAACCATCGGGCAAAACTCATTCTAGCTTATTTGTAATAATAGAAAGGCTCTGACTTTTTTGTCATTGAGCAGTGTGTGAGCAGGGGACTGACCCCACTGTTTCCTGCCGCTGTTGACGTGTTGTAGTATGTATGTGACACACATACTTGATGACAGAGAGAATTGATCAGGTGGTGCAGACTGTTGTGTTGTATATTGATACATCAGGGGATATTGTGCTGTGATTTACTGTTTGCTCTCTACTTTTTCTGGTCCGGCCTGCATGGTCTAGATGCAAGCAAGAAGAGTGGCAAGCGCCTAGTCGGTGATGTTGAGTTTGCGTCAGCATCCAAGGTTGCATCTCATATCACCCCCGTCCCTGGCGGTAAGTATTATGTGTTTGTGTGTTGTATGTGCATGTGATTTGTAGAACTGTGTGCGGGACAATGAATTGGAGCCTGGTGTCTTAAGGGCCTGTGCCCAAGTCCTATCTCTGTCTTATTCCAATAACTATGTGTTTGTGTGCGTGTACACAGGTGTTGGCCCGATGACTGTTGCCATGCTCATGTCTAATACTGTCAAGTGTGCCAGAGCTTTCAGCCTCAAGTGCCAGGTAACTAGCATAGCAACATAAACCCCTCACTCTATTTCCTTTCCTCTCCAGCTAATGATGGCTAGTAACAGCAAGAGTACATGAAACCCTGAGTGTGCAGCTTCTGACTTTTCTGCATGGCTGTCTGTCAGGGCTAAATTCCAGGATTGCATCATATTTGATGCAGATCTGAGGTGGGAAGTGGCATAGTGCATACAACTGAGCTGCAGTTGTGCAGAAAGAGACCTGCTTGAATCCTGCTTGTACGCACTGCATCACTAAGAGAAGCAAGAGAGAAAGCCTAAACGGCGGCTTAATTGGAGGGAAGCATTAGCCAAGCATGCAGTGTGGCTAATTGGGGATAAGTAGCGTACCTCTCGTACGCATGTAGTAGGAAGTAGGGTCATGTAGGGGAGCAGAAAGTGTGTACGAGAACAGTTATGAAGCAAGACCAAAGAGAAAAGAGAAAGGAGGAAAAGTTATCAGGGGCATGCTGTGTATGGCGCAGTTGTAATGTAAGTTACAATGGAGGGAACACAAATTGTGTACCGTTAGACAATAGATAGGAGTGCAGGCTGAGCGGGGAAGAGAATAGCACCAAGGTCTCAAAGTCTATGTAATGTGTAGGCTATGGTATGCATATGGTACCATGGCCTAGGCCTGTCACTTGCACTTTCGTCCCGCGTCCGGGAAATTAAGTATGGTACATACTGTATGCTCGTGATCAATCACGGCACATGGCGCTCAGTATCTCCACGGGGCGCAATGGTGAACAGAGCATGTTCCACTGCGTTCCAGTCGAAGGCATTCAATGCCTCAACTGGGGTCTGTAATAGGCACTGACCTACCAGGCTGGCTGATGCTTCCTTCTGCAAGTTCAAGAAGGAGCACTGTTCTACCAGCTGTCTGGCTGTTGTAACTTGTTGGTATCGCCAACATGGCACGCCAAATGGATAAAAGAATTCCGCCAACGTGCACGTTTCTTTCGCTGACTCATAACTACTCTGTCAGGGAGTGAAACTCCTTGGCTGGTGGCGTAGCTCACTGGTTAGAAACCAAAGTCTTCTAGTCTGTTGTAGTTTCTCGTTCCAATGTGATAGCTCTCCTAGGTTTTGATTGGTAGTGTCACGTGGGTTTTCTAGGTACATTGTGCGTTCAATAATGGTAGACTCGTTTGAAAGTTTCTGGAATTGCAGCAGAATTTTGGAAAAATTACTACTTTCTACAGTGCATTTCAAAACTATAGACGCGTAGGGTTTTTGAAATATTTCAAATTTGGCTGGAACTTTTTGAGAATAGTTTTCGGAATATTGCTCAGGATCGCTCCACAATTACTCTCATATAGTTTCTAAAGGATTGGATAACAGGCGCCCAATTTGGAAAAATTTATGCACAAAGTGATCACAGATTTTATGTGGTATAGATGCTGGCATAACGGTTTTTGCCTAGGTACGCGTCTATAGTTTTGAAATGGACTGTAGATGAGTTTGAATGGTTGAGATCTTTTGTTGCATCTCGGCAATTGTTGTAATTTTGTTAAACCTTGTGCTTGCGTGCACTGAAACACCCCTGCTCTCTCTCCCTCCCTCTCTCTCTCACTCTCTCTCTCTCTCTCACTCTCTCTCTCTCTCTCACTCTCTCTCTCTATCACTCTCTCTCACTCTCTCTCTCTCTCACTCTCTCTCACTCTCTCTTTCTTTCTCTCTCTTTCTCTCTCTCTCTCTCTCTCTCTTTGTTTGGTCTTGGGCGTGTGTAGGGTGGCAAGTGGGATATTCGCTACCTAGGTTTGAACAAGCTGAAGCCAGTTCCCAAGTAAGTCACAGAGTTTAGCAGCAGTCTGCCTCCTCCACACTTTGCCTTTTTCGCTGTTTGACCCGTTGCTATTCGTGCTATCATTCATCCTTGCTATTCTCTTTCCCATCTTGTTTAGCTGGATTATCTTCATTCTATACCTCTCTCTCTCTCTCTCTCTCTCTCTCTCTCTCTCTCTCTCTCTCTCTCTCTCTCTCTCTCTCTCTCTCTCTCTCTCTCCATGTATCTCACAGTGATTTGTCAATTGCCATTGCTCAAACACCGAAGGATGTTGCCGAGATCGCCCGTGAGCTCGGTCTTCTGCCTACAGAGGTGAGACCTGTACTCCCTGATGAGTGTCTCGGTTTGTGGAGGAAAGGCATACATTTACCATACCGATATTTGTATATCTCAACGTGTAATCTGGTGGTTTCCTTTTCCTTTTTGTTGAGTGCCTGGCCTACTGCATATCACATTGTACATACATAGGTACATAGGTACACTTACACAGGCAGGGCCACTGGCAGGTACCCTTGCTCGTCTCGCCAGCTATAGAAGTGCACGTTGAAGTAGTGATGATATTTAAACCGTGAAGCACATTCACACTACCGATAACAAACTAACGTTACAGTGAAGTTTTGCAGCTCTCACCGCTGCACTGACAAGGGATTTTCCCTTTTTTCGCAGCGCGCATGCAGCCGGAGCACGTTTTTACTGCTGGAATTTTTTTACTGTGTTGTGTGCCTTTGTTGTGGGGTTGACTTGTGGTTAGATTGACTTTTATGGAAAGAAGAAGGCAAAGGTAGCACTGAACACACTGGATCGCCTATCCTCGGTGAAAGATGGCCGATATGTAGTTGTTACTGGGTGAGTTCTAGTGTCCAGGTCTATAGTGCGCTACCAGGGCATACACGTACCGCTGGACCTCTGTTTTGCGACCACTGCAGGGGGATTTTGATAGATATTTTTTAATTTTGTTTTCATGGATCAATGGTTTGTTGAGTCATTGTGCTGCATGTGTGATCCTGCGGATGCCGGTCTCTACAGACAAGCCGTTGATCAAGTGTTGAGAAGTCCTGTTCAGAAAAAGTCTGCAAGTCTGCATGGCATTTCGTTTTCAGTACACCGTGGGGTGTTATCGTTTGGGCCAGTCTTGAAGCAGGCTTGGTGTTGAAGCAGGCTTGGTCTTGAAGCAGGCTTGGTCTTGAAGCAGGCTTGGTGTTGAAGCAGGCTTGGTGTTGAAGCAGGCTTGGTGTTGAAGCAGGCTTGGTGTTGAAGCTGTTGATGGGCTGTTGTATTTGCAATCACACCTAACACGGAACTGTATGCCCATTCCAGTTGTACAGTGATTTGGAGGAGCAGTAGACTGATGACGTTCCTGGTCTTAATCATTTTGTGTACCTTGTTTCCTATTCAGTATTACGCCGACTCCGCTGGGTGAAGGCAAGAGTACTACCACAATTGGTCTCGCACAGGCTCTGGGTGCGCACCGCAATCACAACATCTTTGCGTGCGTGCGTCAGCCGTCACAGGGACCCACGTTTGGCATCAAGGGTGGCGCTGCAGGCGGTGGCTACTCGCAGGTCATTCCCATGGACGAGGTCAGTGTGCTGTGCTCTGCCCACTCAGCCACTGTGTGTAGCCTGTAGTCTGTACAGTTGTGCTCTGCCCAGTCAGCCACTGTGTGTAGCCTGTACAGTCGTGCTCGGTGAAACCCGACCCAAAGTGCAAAGCTGGTGCTTTACCCAGTTCCGATTACATCATTGTATTTGTACATGTGTACGTACCGCGGAATTCGTGCCACATCCAGGGTGTCAATGGCGCGCAAGTTGAGGGCGCCAGATATGCACTCTGGGTCGGATTTCACCGAACGGAACTGTATGTAGTATGTACATAGTTATGCATATAACAGTTACATGGCATAGAACACATGTATGACTATGTGGATGTGTCTGTTATACTGCTGTGGCACCACTCCAGAAAAAGCGCCTGTGTGGGCAGCGTGGTGTACGCTCCATCGGCGTTGATGATGATGATGACGATGGCCATAGCTTAGGCCTGGGAATGTCTACCAGGCATCTAGCTGCTCGGAACGTCCTACTAGTGTGTAGTCCTAGCGTGTACAGTGTCCTTTGCCAACTTAAGTCCCTATTTGTTTGTGCTTTCTATCCAGTTTAATCTTCACTTGACCGGAGATATCCACGCCATCACTGCCGCCAACAACTTGTGTGGTGAGTTCCTATAAATTTCATAATTTTAGAGAGAAGAGAGAATTTTTAGTACATGTACTTTGATCGAGCGATGCATAAGGACCTGCAATAACTCTGCGCAATCGCGTTTTCTTTCACCCCTTTTGCATCATCTGATGAAAAATTGTTATTGGGATAGCAGTAGTTGAAGGCTTCTGCAAGCATGAGCTGAACATCTGCCGGTTGTCTTGTTGATTGCTGCAGCCGCTGCTATTGATGCCCGTATCTTCCATGAGTCGACCCAGTCCGATCAGGTAAGAGCAGTCTTCACTCGGTTTGGTTTGCGGCAAGCATGGCTTGTGTAGAAGAGTGTAGTGTGCAGTGTGCACGCGCGCGCACGCGCCCACACACACACACACACATTACACGCGTGCATGGTGAAATTTTAAACTGGGTAGGCCAGTCTGTTCTCGCTCTTCACAACGTCAGACCCAGGCTCGGATTGTCACCACTGATATTGAAGCTGTACTGTGAAATAACTTGAAATAAGCTCTTCCAAGTTCGAATCCAACTCTCGATTAGTTCTGGTAGCGATAACTGAATGAGTCCCGTGTAGTGGACTGGATATTATAAAGACCTAGAAGTTGCGCGGACGTACAAAGTCACCACCACTATGGATGTCTAGCAAATGCTAATCGTTTGTAAAGGCATCCGTTAGTTTGAGGGAAAGGTGCAAATGGGAAAAGTCTGAAGAACATTTTGACTGTCACCACCAGGACTCGAACCTTTCGTAAAGATGTTGTATTTGGCCGGATGGAACCACACAAGCCCCACTATCAATGAGAAGCCATTGCATGCTTTGTGTGGTTATTGTGTGTGCGCATCTCGTGTGCTACCATACTTGCAAATGAGTGATGCTGGGCTTTGAACACTTCCTTCTGTTTCACCCAGGCCCTGTACAACCGACTTGTTCCCAAGGTCAAGGGCAAGCGTACATTCTCTAATATCCAGTTCGGTCGCCTCAAGGTGAGCAATGGTCTCTTTTTTTGTGTTCACTGAGCTTGTGCTGGGCTGGGCGCCTCGCCAACATTCCACAAGCTCAGTAATCGTAATTCCACATCTACCCAATAACTTTTAGATTTGCGCCATGATGCCGCCATTTACACTTTGCTTTGTGGGTACTATATAAACCAATACTGATCCAGAGTTACTCATTACTGTTTTCTGATGATCGCTTAGTGCGTGAAACTCAGAGTTAAAACACTTTCTCTGTCCTCTTATTGTTTGTTTCTACCCAATAACATGAAATTTCTTGCTTTTGCTTGGTTATGCGCAAGCATCTGCCTGGCTAGAACCCAAACTGCGTGACTTGTGTCTGTGCAGGACAGCCTCAGTTCTTTGTTTATGGGCACGTGTGGCTATTGGTTAGCAATTTGTTGGTGACCTTTTGAGATTTTGTTGCCAGCCGGAAGGAAGAACACCTGGGTATGCAACTTTTGTTTTGATGCCACCCTCTCTTTTTGTGTGTGTGCGTGTGCGTGTTTGGGACCTCTCTGCAGCGCCTTGGAATCGACAAGACCAACCCGGACGAGCTGACAGAGGAGGAGATCGGCCGTTTCGCTCGCCTGGACTTTGACAAGTCCACGATCACTTGGCAACGTGTGATGGACACAAACGACAGATATCTGAGAAAGATCACTGTTGGCCAGTCTCCCACTGAGAAAGACATCACGAGAGAGGTATGTGCAAGAGTGCTGTGCAAGCCGCTTAGGCTGTGTTTACATGAGAAATTTCAACCCGGGTCGAGTTCAGCCCGGGTTGAAAGTCTGTACGATAGACAAAAAAGGCGAGCGTTTACATGAAGACAGTTGACCCGGGTCAAATACTGATATGCCGCCAAAAGTCCACTTCTACAGTCCTGTATGGTCACGTGAATCCGTTCGCGCGAAATTTGCATCTGCAGTGCTGTTCAAACCTGGCGCGAGATACGCACAGAAGTACGTTTGTACGATTTTCTTGACCCGGGTTGATTTCAACCCTCCCCTTGGGGGGAGGGTTGAAACCAACCCGGGGCGAAATTTCAACCCGGGTCAAGCGCAATGCGTCATGTAAACGCACCATTCACTTTGTGCACATGGCGGGTTGAAATCTGACCCGGGTCGAACTCAACCCGGGTTGAAACGCTTCATGTAAACACAGCCTTAGTAGCAGAATCTGACCGGGTGGGTAATGGTTTGGGAATTTGAGCAAAAAGTGGATAGTTTCTTTGATCTGTTCCGGTGCATCGTGTGTATTCAACCTCATCCGGTTCATACATGTACCTGCTGGCTTTGTGTTGCCTTATGTCTGGTTTATAGTCATGACATGTGATTGCCTGTCCTGGTTTGTTGTGTTGTGCTGTAATTTGTTGGTTTAGACTCAGTTTGATATCACCGTTGCCAGTGAGATCATGGCCGTTCTGGCTCTCACCAAGGATCTCCGTGACATGAGGGAACGGTAAGTAAGGCCTGACAGATATGGCTGAGGACTCACACGCCGCACCGGTTGTTCCTGCTGTGGAAGTTCATTTCTTTGCAAGACTCCATGTATGTGGTTGGACCCCTGCTACCGAATGGACATGCTCACATTTTCTTTGTGTTGTTTTTGCTTTCTCGTGCCTTTTCTGTGTGTGACTGGAAGCCGAATGAGTTCACTTTTCTTCTTCTTTTTCGTAAACTTTTCGCATTCCAATGCAGCCTGGGCAATATGGTTGTTGCCAGCAACAAACGTGGCGAGCCCATCACAACCGAAGATTTGGTGAGTTGTAGTGTTCAGACTGTTGTTCCACTTTCTGGGACTGATTTTTCCGGTTGAAACGGGTGTTGCTCTACAGCGGTTACGCTCCGTGTTGTGTGGGCATGCGTGCTGTGTTTGACCCTGCGTATGACTAGTCCAAGCTCATCCAATCAAAGAGCACACCACAACCGCGAACATCATAAAGTTAGCCACGACCTGTGAACATCAACACAGGTGAAGTTTCGATTGTCAAGTGATGCTGCAGGTTCAAAGTTGAACAGCCATCACAACTTCAATAGTCACTCAGCCGTCCTCCTCTGAACTACGCTTTGTCTTTTGATTGCTCACATCTCCAGAGAACCTTCCTGTCCCAGAAATGAGATACACCACAAGCGCGGTCGTGGGACCAGGAAAAAAATTACTCCCGCCACAAACACGTGCTCCCAGCACTTTAACATGTAGCACAGGTAGCTCTATTGACTGGGTGCTTGAAATCCTAACGGTTGCCCGTGCTTGATGAGCACGTACCTGGAATACCTGTTTGACCCCTACTATTTTACTGTAGTGATTATCGCTTACAGTCGGTTGTATTGCTCTTATTTGATAGGAAAGTCGAATGCGGGCCTATAGCGGATATAGCGGGCGTTGCTAGTTTTTGTGTGTGTTGGTAACTGTGGCTGGCTGCAGTCTCGAAAGCTACTCTCTACAGTGACAGTCAGAGGCCCTCATTTCCTCTTGGTTTGTGCCGTGTAATTAATGACCGTTGCCACTCCACGTGTTGTGTGCTGTGTGCAGGGAGTCTGTGGTGCACTGGCAGTGCTCATGAAGGATGCCATACGACCCAATCTGATGCAGACGTTGGAGGGCACACCGGTGTTTGTCCACGCTGGTCCCTTCGCCAACATCGCGCACGGAAACTCGTCCATTCTCGCCGATCGCATTGCTCTCAAGCTTGTGGGTGAAAATGGTTATGTAGGTGAGTTAGATTTAAACTCGGATACTGAGCCAGTAATAAATGTAAAAAAGAGAAGAAACACATGAAAACGAGTTATGCAGCAACTATCCACGACTGTAACAAGATGATAAACGGTCAGAAAGTGCGATAATATGGCACAAAACTGACAGGCTACTGAGACATTCAGCGACCCGAGACCTTCTCTCTTCTGACCGTGGATAGTTGCTGCATAACTCGTTTTCAGGTGTTTCTTCTCTTTTTTACATACTTAGGTGAGTTAGTTGTGATATTGTTAGTTTTGCCTTCATGTTGCTTTGAAGTTTCTGCATCCTATGTACAAGTAATCCAGGGTTGAGGGACGAACCTGAGTGGGCTGTGCTGTTCAAGTATGCTGGCGTTCCCTCTGAACTGGGCGAACCTGAGTGGGCCGTGCTGTTCAAGTATGCTGGCGTTCCCTCTGAACTGGGCGAGTGCTGTGCAAGTATGCTGGCGTTCCCTCTGAACTCCGCTCACATTCTGTTGTTATTTGTGTGTGTGT